>NW_027192686.1:328500-657000 GCF_949987515.2 Delphinus delphis | reverse complement strand
CAGCCACCCCAATGTTTGGAACGGCTCTGTTTACAAGAACCTCGTTTACTGTACAAGTTCAATATCACAGAAAGTGAAAAATGGATAAAGAACTTGTGGTACTTACGTACAATGCAGTATCACTCAGCAATGAAATCTATGTCATCAGGCCCGTAGCAGCATCATGAGTGGATTCAGGTACAATGATTCTAACTGAAATAAGTCACACAGAAAAAGAAACATCATAAGATATCACTAATACACGGAATGTAAACTTGGCTACACAGGAACTGAATTCCAAAACAGAACAGGTCCTCAAATTTAGAAAACCAACTTATGCTTGCTTAAGGGGAAAGGTGAGTTGGATTGCTGCATAAAACCAGAGATTGAAATGAGCACAGATAAAGTTCCTTAAGCCAAATATGGAATAGACAAGAGCTACTCCTTGCTCAACGAAATGGACTCAACACCACATATTAAACGCCTAAGAATGTACCTGACTAGTAAGTATCTTAAAACCTATGGATTGCTATGTCTCCGAAAGAGAATCAAGCATGTGTACAGGGGCATAAACGCAGCAGTGATAGGATTGGAGATGTTCGGTGAGCAAATGAAGACCCTTTGAAGTCATATTGCATGGTACCCATTACACGGGTCTCAACTCTCCAGGTTTAAGGTATTCTTCCTTCAGCTAAAACATGCATGTGGAACCCAGAGTATGATCAACCATGTGAACGGGAGACGTGTTCAAATATGTCTCAGTTTTCCTCCCCTGGTACTCGGGTGCAACATTCCAGACGCTTTACTAACACTCTCCCCACTTGGAGAGTCAGCGCCTTTAACCTCCTGTTTGGCCCAGTTTGCAATTTCTGCGGAAGATGAACAGGAATAGCGAGAACCAATGAGAGGCTAGCTGGAGGTGTCTGGACGGGCAAATTTAACTCTCATTTCCCACCAGGAAGAGGAAATAACCAAAGGCTCAGCGTGCCGTACCGGAACCAGAATAGGGCCTGAAGCCATCCTGCGGTGTTGCGGCCAGGTCACAAGAAAGCGAGTTGAAGAAAGGAGCTCAGGGGCACTGTAACTCACAAACCTGCAGAGTTATAAATGACAGCTATCGTCCAAAAATACACTGAAGTAAGGCTGCCAAGAGGACTTGAAAGCGGGGCAGAATTGCAGGAAACCGATTTCAGGAGGTAGACTGGAATTGCATTGAAAGCATAGGAAAAGAGGCAGAACGTCCACAATGATGCACTTGGCCAAAAAGGGCGTATGCGCTTTTTCCTGAATATATTCAGGAAAAAACGCATACGCCCTTTTTGGCCAACCAAGCAAGCTTGCAAAGGAAATCTGCACTACGATGAAGTCTCACTTCCACCCGGTCAAAAGGGCCATCTGAAAAAAGTGTAAAATCCAGAAAGGCAGGACAGGCCATGGAGAACTGGGAGCCTTGTTATGCTGATGGGCGGGATGTAAATTGCCAACAACCACTCAGGAGAAGTGTATGGTGTTTCCTGAAACATCTAAAATACAAAGCAACAGAGCCTAGGGCACTTCCACTTATGGTCCTATAGCTTAGGGAAATTAAAATCAAAAAGACACAGCCACCCCAAAGTTTGGGACGCCTCTGTTTACAAGAACCTCGTTTACAGTACAAGTTCAACATCGCAGAAAGTGAAAAATGGAGAAAGAAGTTGTGGTATTTACTTACAAAGCAATATCACTCAGCAATGAAATCTGTGTCATCAGGCCCTTAGCAGCACAATGAGTGGATTCAGGTATGATGATTCTAACTGAAATAAGTCACACAGAAAAAGAAACATCATAAGATATCAGTAATACACGGAATGGAAACTTGGCTACACAGGAACTGAATTACAGAACAGAACAGGGTCTCAAATTTAGAAAACTAACTTATGCTTGCTTAAGGGGAAAGGTGAGTTGGGGTGCCGCATAAAACCAGAGATTGAAATGAGCACAGATAAAGTTCCTTAAGCCAAATATGGAATAGACAAGAGCTACTCCTTGCTCAACGAAATGGACTCAACACCCCATATTAAACGCCTAAGAATGTACCTGACTTGTAAGTATCTTAAAACCTATGGATTGCTATGTCTCTGAAAGAGAATCAAGCATGTGTACAGGGGTATAAACGCAGCAGTGATAGGATTGGAGAGGTTCGTGAGCAAATGAAGACCCTTTGAAGTCATATTGCATGGTACCCATTCCACGGGTCTCAACTCTCCAGGTTTAAGGTATTCTTCCTTCAGCTGAAACATGCATGTGGAACCCAGAGTATGATCAACCATGTGAACGGGAGACGTGTTCAAATATGTCTCAGTTTTCCTCCCCTGGTACTCGGGTGCAACATTCCAGACGCTTTACTAACACTCTCGCGACTTGGAGAGTCAGTCCCTTTAACCTCCTGTTTGGCCCAGTTTGCAATTTCTGCGGAAAATGAACAGGAATAGCGAGAACCAATGAGAGGCTAGCTGGAGGTGTCTGGACGGGCAAATTTAACTCTCATTTCCCACCAGGAAGAGGAATTAACCAAAGGCTCAGCATGCCGGGCCGGAACAAGATTAGGGCCTGAAGCCATCCTGCGGTGTTGCGGCCAGGTCACAAGAAAGCGAGTTGAAGAAAGAAGCTCAGGGGCACTGTAATTCACAAACCTGCAGAGTTATAAATGAGAGCTATCGTCCAAAAATAGACTGAAGTAAGGCTGCCAAGAGGACTTGAAAGCAGGGCAGAATTGCAGGAAACCGATTTCAGGAGGTAGACTGGAATTGCATTGAAAGCATAGGAAAAGAGGCAGAACGTCCACAATGATGCACTTGGCCAAAAAGGGCGTATGCGTTTTTTCCTGAATATATTCAGGAAAAAACGCATACGCCCTTTTTGGCCAACCAAGCAAGCTTGCAAAGGAAATCTGCACTACAATGAAGTCTCACTTCCCCCCGATCAAAAGGGCCATCTGAAAAAAGTGTAAAATCCAGAAAGGCAGGACAGGCCATGGAGAACTGGGAGCCTTGTTATGCTGATGGGCGGGATGTAAATTGCCAACAGCCACTCGGGTGAAGTGTATGGTGTTTCCTGAAACATCTAAAAAACAAAGCAACAGAACCTAGGGCACTTCCACTTATGGTCCTATAGCTTAGGGAAATTAAAATCAAAAAGACACAGCCACCCCAAAGTTTTCAATGGCTCTGTTTACAAGAACCTCGTTTACAGTACAAGTTCAACATCGCAGAAAGTGAAAAATGGATAAAGAAGTTGTGGTATTTACTCACAAAGCAATATCACTCAGCAATGAAATCTGTGTCACAAGGCGCTTAGCAGCACAATGAGTGGATTCAGGTATGATGATTCTAACTGAAATAAGTCACACAGAAAAAGAAACATCATAAGATATCAGTAATACACGGAATGTAAACTTGGCTACACAGGAACTGAATTACAGAAGAGAACAGGGTCTCAAATTTAGAAAACCAACTTATGCTTGCTTAAGGGTAAAGGTGAGTTGGGGTGCTGCATAAAACCAGAGATTGAAATGAGCACAGATAAAGTTCCTTAAGTTAAATATGGAATAGACAAGAGCTACACCTTGCTCAACGAAATGGACTGAACACCGCATATTAAACGCCTAAGAATGTACCTGACAAGTAAGTATCTTAAAACCTATGGATTGCTATGTCTCCGAAAGAGAATCAAGCATGTGTACAGGGGCATAAACGCAGCAGTGATAGGATTGGAGAGGTTCGGTGAGCAAATGAAGACCCTTTGAAGTCATATTGCATGGTACCCATTCCACGGGTTTCAACTACCCAGATTTAAGGTATTCTTCCTTCATCTAAAACATGCATGTGGAACCTAGAGTATGATCAACCATGTGATCGGGAGACGTGTTCAAATATGTCTCAGTTTTCGTACGCTGGTACTCGGGTGCAACATTCCAGACGCTTTACTAACACTCTCCCGACTTGGAGAGTCAGTCCCTTTAACCTCCTGTTTGGCCCAGTTTGCAATTTCTGTGGAAGATGAACAGGAATAGCGAGAACCAATGAAAGAATAGCTGGAGGTGTCTGGTTGGGCAAATTTAACTCTCATTTCCCACCAGGAAGAGGAAATAACCAAAGGCACAGCGTGCCGTGCCGGAACCAGATTAGGGCCTGAAGCCATCCTGCGGTGTTGCGGCCAGGTCACAAGAAAGCGAGTTGAAGAAACGAGCTCAGGGGCACTGTAATTCACAAACCTGCAGACTTATAAATGACAGCTATCGTCCAAAAATAGACTGAAGTAAGGCTGCCAAGAGGACTTGAAGTCGGGGCAGAATTGCAGGAAACCGATTTCAGGAGGTAGACTGGAATTGCATTGAAAGCATAGGAAAAGAGGCAGAACGTACACAATGATGCACTTGGCCAAAAAGGGCGTATGCGTTTTTTCCTGAATATATTCAGGAAAAAACGCATACGCCCTTTTTGGCCAACCAAGCAAGCTTGCAAAGGAAATCTGCACTACAATGAAGTCTCACTTCCCCCCGGTCAAAAGGGCCATCTGAAAAAAGTGTAAAATCCAGAAAGGCAGGACAGGCCATGGAGAACTGGGAGCCTTGTTATGCTGATGGGCGGGATGTAAATTGCCAACAACCACTCGGGAGAAGTGTATGGTGTTTCCTGAAACATCTAAAAAACAAAGCAACAGAACCTAGGGCACTTCCACTTATGGTCCTATAGCTTAGGGAAATTAAAATCAAAAAGACACAGCCACCCCAAAGTTTGGAACGGCTCTGTTTACAAGAACCTCGTTTACAGTACAAGTTCAACATCGCAGAAAGTGAAAAATGGATAAAGAAGTTGTGGTACTTACTTACAAAGCAATATCACTCAGCAATGAAATCTGTGTCATCAGGCCCTTAGCAGCACAATGAGTGGATTCAGGTATGATGATTCTAACTGAAATAAGTCACACAGAAAAAGAAACATCATAAGATATCACTAATACACGGAATGTAATCTTCGTTACACAGGAACTGAATTACAGAACAGAACAGGGTCTCAAATTTAGAAAACCAACTTATGCTTGCTTAAGGGTAAAGGTGAGTTGCGCTGCTGCATAAAACCAGAGATTGAAATGAGCACAGATAAAGTTCCTTAAGTCAAATATGGAATAGACAAGAGCTACTCCTTGCTCAACGAAATGGACTCAACACCGCATATTAAACGCCTAAGAATGTACCTGACTAGTAAGTATCTTAAAACCTATGGATTGCTATGTCTCCGAAAGAGAATCAAGCATGTGTACAGGGGCATAAACGAGCAGTGATAGGATTGGAGAGGTTCGGTGAGCAAATGAAGACCCTTTGAAGTCATATTGCATGGTACCCATTACACGGGTCTTAACTCTCCAGGTTTAAGGTATTCTTCCTTCAGCTAAAACATGCATGTGGAACCCAAGTATGATCAACCATGTGAACGGGAGACGTGTTCAAATATGTCTCAGTTTTCCTCCCCTGGTACTCGGGTGCAACATTCCAGACGCTTTACTAACACTCTCCCCACTTGGAGAGTCAGCGCCTTTAACCTCCTGTTTGGCACAGTTTGCAATTTCTGTGGAAGATGAACAGGAATAGCGAGAACCAATGAGAGACTAGCTGGAGGTGTCTGGATGGGCTAATTTAACTCTCATTTCCCACCAGGAAGAGGAATTAACCAAAGGCTCAGCGTGCCGTGCCAGAACCAGATTAGGGCCTGTAGACATCCTGCGGTGTTGCGGCCAGGTCACAAGACAGCGAGTTGAAGAAAGGAGCTCAGGGGCACTGTAATTCACAAACCTGCAGAGTTATAAATGACAGCTATCGTCCAAAAATATACTGAAGTAAGGCTGCCAAGAGGACTTGAAAGCGGGGCAGAATTGCAGGAAACAGATTTCAGGAGGTAGACTGGAATTGCATTGAAAGCATAGGAAAAGAGGCAGAACGTCCACAATGATGCACTTGGCCAAAAAGGGCGTATGCGTTTTTTCCTGAATATATTCAGGAAAAAACGCATACGCCCTTTTTGGCCAACCAAGCAAACTTGCAAAGGAAATCTGCACTACAATGAAGTCTCACTTCTCCCCGGTCAAAAGGGCCATCTGAAAAAAGTGTAAAATCCAGAAAGGCAGGACAGGCCATGGAGAACTGGGAGCCTTGTTATGCTGATGGGCGGGATGTAAATTGCCAAAAACCACTCGGGAGAAGTGTATGGTGTTTCCTGAAACATCTAAAAAACAAAGCAACAGAGCCTAGGGCACTTCCACTTATGGTCCTATAGCTTAGGGAAATTAAAATCAAAAAGACACAGCCACCCCAAAGTTTGGGACGCCTCCGTTTACAAGAACCTCGTTTACCGTACAAGTTCAATATCACAGAAAGTGAAAAATGGATAAAGAACTTGTGGTACTTACGTACAATGCAGTATCACTCAGCAATAAAATCTATGTCATCAGGCCCATAGCAGCATAATGAGTGGATTCAGGTACGATGATTCTAACTGAAATAAGTCACACAGAAAAAGAAACATCATAAGATATCACTAATACACGGAATGTAAACTTGGCTACACAGGAACTGCATTCCAAAACAGAACAGGGTCTCAAATTTAGAAAACCAACTTATGCTTGCTTAAGGGGAAAGGTGAGTTGGGGTGCTGCATAAAATCAGAGATTGAAATGAGCACAGATAAAGTTCCTTAAGCCAAATATGGAATAGACAAGAGCTACTCCTTGCTCAACGAAATGGACTCAAAACCCCATATTAAACGCCTAAGAATGTACCTGACTAGTAAGTATCTTAAAACCTATGGATTGCTATGTCTCCAAAAGAGAATCAAGCGTGTGTACAGGGGCATAAACGCAGCAGTGATAGGATTGGAGAGGTTCGGTGAGCAAATGAAGACCCTTTGAAGTCATATTGCATGGTACCCATTCCACGGGTCTCAACTCTCCAGGTTTAAGGTATTCTTCCTTCAGCTGAAACATGCATGTGGAACCCAGAGTATGATCAACCATGTGAACGGGAGACGTGTTCAAATATGTCTCAGTTTTCGTACCCTGGTACTCGGGTGCAACATTCCAGACGCTTTACTAACACTCTCGCGACTTGGAGAGTCAGTCCCTTTAACCTCCTGTTTGGCCCAGTTTGCAATTTCTGCGGAAAATGAACAGAAATAGCGAGAACCAATGAGAGGCTAGCTGGAGGTGTCTGGACGGGCAAATTTAACTCTCATTTCCCACCAGGAAGAGGAATTAACCAAAGGCTCAGCATGCCGGGCCGGAACAAGATTAGGGCCTGAAGCCATCCTGCGGTGTTGCGGCCAGGTCACAAGAAAGCGAGTTGAAGAAAGAAGCTCAGGGGCACTGTAATTCACAAACCTGCAGAGTTATAAATGAGAGCTATCGTCCAAAAATAGACTGAAGTAAGGCTGCCAAGAGGACTTGAAAGCGGGGCAGAATTGCAGGAAACCGATTTCAGGAGGTAGACTGGAATTGCATTGAAAGCATAGGAAAAGAGGCAGAACGTCCACAATGATGCACTTGGCCAAAAAGGGCGTATGCGTTTTTTCCTGAATATATTCAGGAAAAAACGCATACGCCCTTTTTGGCCAACCAAGCAAGCTTGCAAAGGAAATCTGCACTACAATGAAGTCTCACTTCCCCCCGGTCAAAAGGGCCATCTGAAAAAAGTGTAAAATCCAGAAAGGCAGGACAGGCCATAGAGAACTGGGAGCCTTGTTTTGCTGATGGGCGGGATGTAAATTGCCAACAGCCACTCGGGTGAAGTGTATGGTGTTTTCTGAAACATCTAAAAAACAAAGCAACAGAACCTAGGGCACTTCCACTTATGGTCCTATAGCTTAGGGAAATTAAAATCAAAAAGACACAGCCACCCCAAAGTTTTCAATGGCTCTGTTTACAAGAACCTCGTTTACAGTACAAGTTCAACATCGCAGAAAGTGAAAAATGGATAAAGAAGTTGTGGTATTTACTTACAAAGCAATATCACTCAGCAATGAAATCTGTGTCACAAGGCCCTTAGCAGCACAATGAGTGGATTCAGGTATGATGATTCTAACTGAAGTAAGTCACACAGAAAAAGAAACATCATAAGATATCAGTAATACACGGAATGTAATCTTCGCTACACAGGAACTGAATTACAGAACAGAACAGGGTCTCAAATTTACAAAACCAACTTATGCTTGCTTAAGGGTAAAGGTGAGTTGCGCTGCTGCATAAAACCAGAGATTGAAATGAGCACAGATAAAGTTCCTTAAGTCAAATATGGAATAGACAAGAGCTACTCCTTGCTCAACGAAATGGACTCAACACCGCATATTAAACGCCTAAGAATGTACCTGACTAGTAAGTATCTTAAAACCTATGGATTGCTATGTCTCCAAAAGAGAACCAAGCATGTGTACAGGAGCATAAACGCAGCAGTGATAGGACTGGAGAGGTTCGGTGAGCAAATGAAGACCCTTTGAAGTCATATTGCATGGTACCCATTCCACGGGTTTCAAATACCCAGGTTTAAGGTATTCTTCCTTCAGCTAAAACATGCATGTTGAACCCAAGTATGATCAACCATGTGAACGGGAGACGTGTTCAAATATGTCTCAGTTTTCCTCCCCTGGTACTCGGGTGCAACATTCCAGATGCTTTACTAACACTCTCCCGACTTGGAGAGTCAGTCCCTTTAACCTCCTGTTTGGCCCAGTTTGCAATTTCTGCGGAAGATGAACAGGAATAGCGAGAACCAATGAGAGACTAGCTGGAGGTGTCTGGACGGGCAAATTTAACTCTCATTTCCCACCAGGAAGAGGAATTAACCAAAGGCTCAGCGTGCCGTGCCGGAACCAGATTAGGGCCTGAAGACATCCTGCGGTGTTGCGGCCAGGTCACAAGAAAGCGAGTTGAAGAAAGGAGCTCAGGGGCACTGTAATTCACAAACCTGCAGAGTTATAAATGACAGCTATTGTCCAAAAATAGACTTAAGTAAGGCTGCCAAGAGGACTTGAAAGCGGGGCAGAATTGCAGGAAACCGATTTCAGGAGGTAGATTGGAATTGCATTGAAAGCATAGGAAAAGAGGCAGAACGTCCACAATGATGCACTTGGCCAAAAAGGGCGTATGCATTTTTTCCTGAATATATTCAGGAAAAAAAGCATACGCCCTTTTTGGCCAACCAAGCAAACTTGCAAAGGAAATCTGCACTACAATGAAGTCTCACTTCCCCCCGGTCAAAAGGGCCATCTGAAAAAAGTGTAAAATCCAGAAAGGCAGGACAGGCCATGGAGAATTGGGAGCCTTGTTATGCTGATGGGCGGGATGTAAATTGCCAACAGACACTCAGGAGAAGTGTATGGTGTTTCCTGAAACATCTAAAAAACAAAGCAACAGAGTCTAGGGCACTTCCACTTATGGTCCTATAGCTTAGGGAAATTAAAATCAAAAAGACACAGCCACCCCAAAGTTTGGGACGCCTCCGTTTACAAGAACCTCGTTTACCGTACAAGTTCAATATCACAGAAAGTAAAAAATGGATAAAGAACTTGTGGTACTTACGTACAATGCAGTATCACTCAGCAATGAAATCTATGTCATCAGGCCCGTAGCAGCATAATGAGTGGATTCAGGTACGATGATTCTAACTGAAATAAGTCACACAGAAAAAGAAACATCATAAGATATCAGTAATACACGGAATGTAAACTTGGCTACACAGGAACTGCATTCCAAAACAGAACAGGGTCTCAAATTTAGAAAACCAACTTATGCTTGCTTAAGGGGAAAGGTGAGTTGGGGTGCTGCATAAAATCAGAGATTGAAATGAGCACAGATAAAGTTCCTTAAGCCAAATATGGAATAGACAAGAGCTACTCCTTGCTCAACGAAATGGACTCAAAACCCCATATTAAACGCCTAAGAATGTACCTGACTAGTAAGTATCTTAAAACCTATGGATTGCTATGTCTCCAAAAGAGAATCAAGCGTGTGTACAGGGGCATAAACGCAGCAGTGATAGGATTGGAGAGGTTCGGTGAGCAAATGAAGACCCTTTGAAGTCATATTGCATGGCACCCATTCCACGGGTCTCAACTCTCCAGGTTTAAGGTTTCCTTCCTTCAGCTAAAACATGCATGTGGAACCTAGAGTATGATCAACCATGTGATCGGGAGACGTGTTCAAATATGTCTCAGTTTTCCTCCCCTGGTCCTCGGGTGCAACATTCCAGACGCTTTACTAACACTCTCCCGACTTGGAGAGTCAGTCCCTTTAACCTCCGGTTTGGCCCAGTTTGCAATTTCTGCGGAAGATGAACAGGAATAGCGAGAACCAATGAGAGGCTAGCTGGAGGTGTCTGGACGGGCAAATTTAACTCTCATTTCCCACCAGGAAGAGGAAATAACCAAAGGCTCAGCGTGCCGTACCGGAACCAGATTAGGGCCTGAAGCCATCCTGCGGTGTTGCGGCCAGCTCAAAAGAAAGCAAGTTGAAGAAAGGAGCTCAGGGGCACTGTAATTCACAAACCTGCAGAGTTATAAATGAGAGCTATCGTCCAAAAATAGACTGAAGTAAGGCTGCAAAGAGGACTTGAAAGCGGGGCAGAATTGCAGGAAACCAATTTCAGGAGGTAGACTGGAATTGCATTGAAAGCATAGGAAAAGAGGCAGAACGTCCACAATGATGCACTTGGCCAAAAAGGGCGTATGCGTTTTTTCCTGAATATATTCAGGAAAAAACGCATACGCCCTTTTTGGCCAACCAAGCAAGCTTGCAAAGGAAATCTGCACTACAATGAAGTCTCACTTCCCCCTGGTCAAAAGGGCCATCTGAAAAAAGTGTAAAATCCAGAAAGGCAGGACAGGCCATGGAGAACTGGGAGCCTTGTTATGCTGATGGGCGGGATGTAAATTGCCAACAGCCACTCGGGTGAAGTGTATGGTGTTTCCTGAAACATCTAAAAAACAAAGCAACAGAACCTAGGGCACTTCCACTTATGGTCCTATAGCTTAGGGAAATTAAAATCAAAAAGACACAGCCACCCCAAAGTTTCGAATGGCTCTGTTTACAAGAACCTCGTTTACAGTACAAGTTCAACATCGCAGAAAGTGAAAAATGGATAAAGAAGTTGTGGTATTTACTTACAAAGCAATATCACTCAGCAATGAAATCTGTGTCACAAGGCCCTTAGCAGCACAATGAGTGGATTCAGGTATGATGATTCTAACTGAAATAAGTCACACAGAAAAAGAAACATCATAAGATATCAGTAATACACGGAATGTAAACTTGGCTACACAGGAACTGAATTACAGAAGAGAACAGGGTCTCAAATTTAGAAAACCAACTTATGCTTGCTTAAGGGTAAAGGTGAGTTGGGGTGCTGCATAAAACCAGAGATTGAAATGAGCACAGATAAAGTTCCTTAAGTTAAATATGGAATAGACAAGAGCTACACCTTGCTCAACGAAATGGACTCAACACCGCATATTAAACACCTAAGAATGTACCTGACAAGTAAGTATCTTACAACCTATGGATTGCTATGTCTCCGAAAGAGAATCAAGCATGTGTACAGGGGCATAAACGCAGCAGTGATAGGATTGGAGAGGTTCGGTGAGCAAATGAAGACCCTTTGAAGTCATATTGCATGGTACCCATTCCACGGGTTTCAAATAACCAGGTTTAAGGTATTCTTCCTTCAGCTAAAACATGCATGTTGAACCCAAGTATGATCAACCATGTGAACGGGAGACGTGTTCAAATATGTCTCAGTTTTCGTACCCTGGTACTCGGGTGCAACATTCCAGACGCTTTACTAACACTCTCCCGACTTGGAGAGTCAGTCCCTTTAACCTCCTGTTTGGCCCAGTTTGCAATTTCTGCGGAAGATGAACAGGAATAGCGAGAACCAATGAGAGGCTAGCTGGAGGTGTCTGGACGGGCAAATTTAACTCTCATTTCCCACCAGGAAGAGGAATTAACCAAAGGCTCAGCATGCCGGGCCGGAACCAGATTAGGGCCTGAAGCCATCCTGCGGTGTTGCGGCCAGGTCACAGGAAATCGAGTTGAAGAAAGGAGCTCAGGGGCACTGTAATTCACAAACCTGCAGAGTTATAAATGACAGCTATCGTCCAAAAATAGACTGAAGTAAGGCTGCCAAGAGGACTTGAAAGCGGGGCAGAATTGCAGGAAACCGATTTCAGGAGGTAGACTGGAATTGCATTGAAAGCATAGGAAAAGAGGCAGAACGTACACAATGATGCACTTGGCCAAAAAGGGTGTATGCGTTTTTTCCTGAATATATTCAGGAAAAAACGCATACGCCCTTTTTGGCCAACCAAGCACGCTTGCAAAGGAAATCTGCACTACAATGAAGTCTCACTTCCCCCCAGTCAAAAGGGACATCTGAAAAAAGTGTAAAATCCAGAAACGCAACAGGCATTGAGAACTGGGAGCCTTGTTATGCTGATGGGCGGGATGTAAATTGCCAACAGACACTCAGGAGAAGTGTATGGTGTTTCCTGAAACATCTAAAAAACAAAGCAACAGAGCATAGGGCACTTCCACTTATGGTCCTATAGCTTCGGGAAATTAAAATCAAAAAGACACAGCCACCCCAAAGTTTCGAACGGCTCTGTTTACAAGAACCTCGTTTACAGTACAAGTTCAACATCGCAGAAAGTGAAAAATGGATAAAAAAGTTGTGGTATTTACTTACAAAGCAATATCACTCAGCAATGAAATCTGTGTCATCAGGCCCTTAGCAGCACAATGAGTGGATTCAGGTATGATGATTCTAACTGAAATAAGTCACACAGAAAAAGAAACATCATAAGATATCAGTAATACACGGAATGTAAACTTGGCTACACAGGAACTGAATTACAGAACAGAACAGGGTCTCCAATTTAGAAAACCAACTTATGCTTGCTTAAGGGTAAAGGTGAGTTGGGGTGCTGCATAAAACCAGAGATTGAAATGAGCACAGATAAAGTTCCTTAAGCCAAATATGGAATAGACAAGAGCTACTCCTTGCTCAACGAAGTGGACTCAACACCGCATATTAAACGCCTAAGAATGTACCTGACTAGTAAGTATCTTAAAACCTATGGATTGCTATGTCTCCGAAAGAGAATCAAGCATGTGTACAGGGGCATAAACGCAGCAGTGATAGGATTGGAGAGGTTCGTGAGCGAATGAAGACCCTTTGAAGTCATATTGCATGGTACCCATTCCACGGGTTTCAAATACCAAGGTTTAAGGTATTCTTCCTTCAGCTAAAACATGCATGTGGAACCTAGAGTATGATCAACCATGTGATCGGGAGACGTGTTCAAATATGTCTCAGTTTTCGTACCCTGGTACTCGGGTGCAACATTCCAGACGCTTTACTAACACTCTCCCCACTTGGAGAGTCAGTCCCTTTAACCACCTGTTTGGCCCAGTTTGCAATTTCTGTGGAAGATGAACAGGAATAGCGAGAACCAATGAAAGACTAGCTGGAGGTGTCTGGATGGGCAAATTTAACTCTCATTTCCCACCAGGAAGAGGAATTAACCAAAGGCTCAGCATGCCGGGCCGGAACCAGATTAGGGCCTGAAGCCATCCTGCGGTGTTGCGGCCAGCTCAAAAGAAAGCGAGTTGAAGAAAGGAGCTCAGGGGCACTGTAATTCACAAACCTGCAGAGTTATAAATGACAGCTATCATCCAAAAATAGACTGAAGTAAGGTTGCCAAGAGGACTTGAAAGCGGGGCAGAATTGCAGGAAACCGATTTCAGGAGGTAGACTGGAATTGCATTGAAAGCATAGGAAAAGAGGCAGAACGTCCACAATGATGCACTTGGCCAAAAAGGGCGTATGCGTTTTTTCCTGAATATATTCAGGAAAAAACGCATACGCCCTTTTTGGCCAACCAAGCAAGCTTGCAAAGGAAATCTGCACTACAATGAAGTCTCACTTCCCCCCGGTCAAAAGGGCCATCTGAAAAAAGTGTAAAATCCAGAAAGGCAACAGGCCATGGAGAACTGGGAGCCTTGTTATGCTGATGGGCGGGATGTAAATTGCCAACAGACACTCGGGAGAAGTGTATGGTGTCTCCTGAAACATCTAAAAAACAAAGCAACAGAGCCTAGGGCACTTCCACTTATGGTCCTATAGCTTAGGGAAATTAAAATCAAAAAGACACAGCCACCCCAAAGTTTGGGACGCCTCTGTTTACAAGAACCTCGTTTACCGTACAAGTTCAATATCACAGAAAGTGAAAAATGGATAAAGAACTTGTGGTACTTACGTACAATGCAGTATCACTCAGCAATGAAATCTATGTCATCAGGCCCGTAGCAGCATAATGAGTGGATTCAGGTATGATGATTCTAACTGAAATAAGTCACACAGAAAAAGAAACATCATAAGATATCACTAATACACGGAATGTAAACTTGGCTACACAGGAACTGCATTCCAAAACAGAACAGGGTCTCAAATTTAGAAAACCAACTTATGCTTGCTTAAGGGTAAAGGTGAGTTGGGGTGCTGCATAAAACCAGAGATTGAAATGAGCACAGATAAAGTTCCTTAAGCCAAATATGGAATAGACAAGAGCTACTCCTTGCTCAACGAAATGGACTCAACACCGCATATTAAACGCCTAAGAATGTACCTGACTAGTAAGTATCTTAAAACCTATGGATTGCTATGTCTCCGAAAGAGAATCAAGCAAGTGTACAGGGGCATAAACGCAGCAGTGATAGGATTGGAGAGGTTCGGTGAGCAAATGAAGACCCTTTGAAGTCATATTGCATGGTACCCATTCCCCGGGTTTCAACTACCAAGGTTTAAGGTATTCTTCCTTCAGCTAAAACATGCATGTGGAACCCAGAATATGATCAACCATGTGAACGGGAGACGTGTTCAAATATGTCTCAGTTTCCCTCCCCTGGTACTCGGGTGCAACATTCCAGACGCTTTACTAACACTCTCCCATCTTGGAGAGTCAGTCCCTTTAACCTCCTGTTTGGCCCAGTTTGCAATTTCTGCGGAAGATGAACAGAAATAGCGAGAACCAATGAGAGGCTAGCTGGAGGTGTCTGGACGGGCAAATTTAACTCTCATTTCCCACCAGGAAGAGGAATTAACCAAAGGCTCAGCGTGCCGTGCCGGAACCAGATTAGGGCCTGAAGCCATCCTGCGGTGTTGCGGCCAGGTCACAAGAAAGCGAGTTGAAGAAAGGAGCTCAGGGGCACTGTAATTCACAAACCTGCAGAGTTATAAATGACAGCTATCGTCCAAAAATAGACTGAAGTAAGGCTGCCAAGAGGACTTGAAAGCGGGGCAGAATTGCAGGAAACCGATTTCAGGAGGTAGACTGGAATTGCATTGAAAGCATAGGAAAAGAGGCAGAACGTCCACAATGATGCACTTGGCCAAAAAGGGCGTATGCGTTTTTTCCTGAATATATTCAGGAAAAAACGCATACGCCCTTTTTGGCCAACCAAGCAAGCTTGCAAAGGAAATCTGCACTACAATGAAGTCTCACTTCCCCCCGGTCAAAAGGGCCATCTGAAAAAAGTGTAAAATCCAGAAAGGCAACAGGCCATGGAGAACTGGGAGCCTTGTTATGCTGATGGGCGGGATGTAAATTGCCAACAGACACTCGGGAGAAGTGTATGGTGTCTCCTGAAACATCTAAAAAACAAAGCAACAGAGCCTAGGGCACTTCCACTTATGGTCCTATAGCTTAGGGAAATTAAAATCAAAAAGACACAGCCACCCCAAAGTTTGGGACGCCTCTGTTTACAAGAACCTCGTTTACCGTACAAGTTCAATATCACAGAAAGTGAAAAATGGATAAAGAACTTGTGGTACTTACGTACAATGCAGTATCACTCAGCAATGAAATCTATGTCATCAGGCCCGTAGCAGCATAATGAGTGGATTCAGGTATGATGATTCTAACTGAAATAAGTCACACAGAAAAAGAAACATCATAAGATATCACTAATACACGGAATGTAAACTTGGCTACACAGGAACTGCATTCCAAAACAGAACAGGGTCTCAAATTTAGAAAACCAACTTATGCTTGCTTAAGGGGAAAGGTGAGTTGGGGTGCTGCATAAAACCAGAGACTGAAATGAGCACAGATAAAGTTCCTTAAGCCAAATATGGAATAGACAAGAGCTACTCCTTGCTCAACGAAATGGACTCAACACCGCATATTAAACGCCTAAGAATGTACCTGACTAGTAAGTATCTTAAAACCTATGGATTGCTATGTCTCCGAAAGAGAATCAAGCATGTGTACAGGGGCATAAACGCAGCAGTGATAGGATTGGAGAGGTTCGTGAGCAAATGAAGACCCTTTGAAGTCATATTGCATGGTACCCATTACACGGGTTTCAAATACCCAGGTTTAAGGTATTCTTCCTTCAGCTAAAACATGCATGTGGAACCTAGAGTATGATCAACCATGTGATTGGGAGACGTGTTCAAATATGTCTCAGTTTTCGTACCCTGGTCCTCGGGTGCAACATTCCAGACGCTTTACTAACACTCTCCCGACTTGGAGAGTCAGTCCCTTTAACCTCCTGTTTGGCCCAGTTTGCAATTTCTGCGGAAGATGAACAGGAATAGCGAGAACCAATGAGAGACTAGCTGGAGGTGTCTGGACGGGCAAATTTAACTCTCATTTCCCACCAGGAAGAGGAAATAACCAAAGGCTCAGCGTGCCGTACCGGAACAAGATTAGGGCCTGAAGCCATCCTGCGGTGTTGCGGCCAGCTCAAAAGAAAGCGAGTTGAAGAAAGGAGCTCAGGGGCACTGTAATTCACAAACCTGCAGAGTTATAAATGAGAGCTATCGTCCAAAAATAGACTGAAGTAAGGCTGCCAAAAGGACTTGAAAGCGGGGCAGAATTGCAGGAAACCGATTTCAGGAGGTAGACTGGAATTGCATTGAAAGCATAGGAAAAGAGGCAGAACGTCCACAATGATGCACTTGGCCAAAAAGGGCGTATGCGTTTTTTCCTGAATATATTCAGGAAAAAACGCATACGCCCTTTTTGGCCAACCAAGCAAGCTTGCAAAGGAAATCTGCACTACAATGAAGTCTCACTTCCCCCCGGTCAAAAGGGCCATCTGAAAAAAGTGTAAAATCCAGAAAGGCAGGACAGGCCATGGAGAACTGGGAGCCTTGTTATGCTGATGGGCGGGATGTAAATTGCCAACAGACACTCGGGAGAAGTGTATGGTGTTTCCTGAAACATCTAAAAAACAAAGCAACAGAACCTAGGGCACTTCCACTTATGGTCCTATAGCTTAGGGAAATTAAAATCAAAAAGACACAGCCACCCCAAAGTTTGGAACGGCTCTGTTTACAAGAACCTCGTTTACAGTACAAGTTCAACATCGCAGAAAGTGAAAAATGGATAAAGAAGTTGTGGTATTTACTTACAAAGCAATATCACTCAGCAATGAAATCTGTGTCACAAGGCCCTTAGCAGCACAATGACTGGATTCAGGTATGATGATTCTAACTGAAATAAGTCACACAGAAAAAGAAACATCATAAGATATCACTAATACACGGAATGTAAACTTGGCTACACAGGAACTGAATTACAGAACAGAACAGGGTCTCAAATTTAGAAAACCAACTTATGCTTGCTTAAGGGTAAAGGTGAGTTGGGGTGCTGCATAAAACCAGAGATTGAAATGAGCACAGATAAAGTTCCTTAAGCCAAATATGGAATAGACAAGAGCTACTCCTTGCTCAACGAAATGGACTCAACACCGCATATTAAACGCCTAAGAATGTACCTGACTAGTAAGTATCTTAAAACCTATGGATTGCTATGTCTCCGAAAGAGAATCAAGCAAGTGTACAGGGGCATAAACGCAGCAGTGATAGGATTGGAGAGGTTCGGTGAGCAAATGAAGACCCTTTGAAGTCATATTGCATGGTACCCATTCCCCGGGTTTCAACTACCAAGGTTTAAGGTATTCTTCCTTCAGCTAAAACATGCATGTGGAACCCAGAATATGATCAACCATGTGAACGGGAGACGTGTTCAAATATGTCTCAGTTTCCCTCCCCTGGTACTCGGGTGCAACATTCCAGACGCTTTACTAACACTCTCCCATCTTGGAGAGTCAGTCCCTTTAACCTCCTGTTTGGCCCAGTTTGCAATTTCTGCGGAAGATGAACAGAAATAGCGAGAACCAATGAGAGGCTAGCTGGAGGTGTCTGGACGGGCAAATTTAACTCTCATTTCCCACCAGGAAGAGGAATTAACCAAAGGCTCAGCGTGCCGTGCCGGAACCAGATTAGGGCCTGAAGCCATCCTGCGGTGTTGCGGCCAGGTCACAAGAAAGCGAGTTGAAGAAAGGAGCTCAGGGGCACTGTAATTCACAAACCTGCAGAGTTATAAATGACAGCTATCGTCCAAAAATAGACTGAAGTAAGGCTGCCAAGAGGACTTGAAAGCGGGGCAGAATTGCAGGAAACCGATTTCAGGAGGTAGACTGGAATTGCATTGAAAGCATAGGAAAAAAGGCAGAACGTCCACAATGATGCACTTGGCCAAAAAGGGCATATGCGTTTTTTCCTGAATATATTCAGGAAAAAACGCATACGCCCTTTTTGGCCAACCAAGCAAGCTTGCAAAGGAAATCTGCACTACAATGAAGTCTCACTTCCCCCCGGTCAAAAGGGCCATCTGAAAAAAGTGTAAAATCCAGAAAGGCAGGACAGGCCATGGAGAACTGGGAGCCTTGTTATGCTGATGGGCGGGATGTAAATTGCCAACAACCACTCTGGAGAAGTGTATGGTGTTTCCTGAAACATCTAAAAAACAAAGCAACAGAGCCTAGGGCACTTCCACGTATGGTCCTATAGCTTAGGGAAATTAAAATCAAAAAGACACAGCCACCCCAAAGTTTGGAAAGGCTCTGTTTACAAGAACCTCGTTTACAGTACAAGTTCAACATCGCAGAAAGTGAAAAATGGATAAAGAACTTGTGGTATTTACTTACAAAGCAATATCACTCAGCAATGAAATCTGTGTCATCAGGCCCTTAGCAGCACAATGAGTGGATTCAGGTATGATGATTCTAACTGAAATAAGTCACACAGAAAAAGAAACATCATAAGATATCAGTAATACACGGAATGTAAACTTGGCTACACAGGAACTGCATTCCAAAACAGAACAGGGTCTCAAATTTAGAAAACCAACTTATGCTTGCTTAAGGGGAAAGGTGAGTTGGGGTGCTGCATAAAACCAGAGATTGAAATGAGCACAGCTAAAGGTCCTTAAGCCAAATATGGAATAGACAAGAGCTACTCCTTGCTCAACGAAATGGACTCAACACCGCATATTAAACGCCTAAGAATGTACCTGACTAGTAAGTATCTTAAAACCTATGGATTGCTATGTCTCCAAAAGAGAATCAAGCGTGTGTACAGGGACATAAACGCAGCAGTGATAGAATTGGAGAGGTTCGGTGAGCAAATGAAGACCCTTTGAAGTCATATTGCATGGTACCCATTACACGGGTCTCAACTCTCCAGGTTTAAGGTATTCTTTCTTCAGCTAAAACATGCATGTGGAACCCAGAGTATGATCAACCATGTGAACAGGAGACGTGTTCAAATATGTCTCAGTTTTCCTCCCCTGGTACTCGGGTGCAACATTCCAGACGCTTTACTAACACTCTCCCGACTTGGAGAGTCAGTCTCTTTAACCTCCTGTTTGGCCCAGTTTGAAATTTCTGTGGAAGATGAACTGGAATAGCGAGAACCAATGAGAGACTAGCTGGAGGTGTCTGAACGGGCAAATTTAACTCTCATTTCCCACCAGGAAGAGGAATTAACCAAAGGCTCAGCATGCCGGGCCGGAACCAGATTAGGGCCTGAAGCCATCCTGTGGTGTTGCGGCCAGGTCACAAGAAAGCGAGTTGAAGAAAGGAGCTCAGGGGCACTGTAATTCACAAACCTGCAGAGTTATAAATGACAGCTATCGTCCAAAAATAGACTGAAGTAAGGCTGCCAAGAGGACTTGAAAGCGGGGCAGAATTGCAGGAAACCGATTTCAGGAGGTAGACTGGAATTGCATTGAAAGCATAGGAAAAGAGGCAGAACGTCCACAATGATGCACTTGGCCAAAAAGGGCGTATGCGTTTTTTCCTGAATATATTCAGGAAAAAACGCATACGCCCTTTTTGGCCAACCAAGCAAGCTTGCAAAGGAAATCTGCACTACAATGAAGTCTCACTTCCCCCCGGTCAAAAGGGCCATCTGAAAAAAGTGTAAAATCCAGAAAGGCAGGACAGGCCATGGAGAACTGGGAGCCTTGTTATGCTGATGGGCGGGATGTAAATTGCCAACAGACACTCGGGAGAAGTGGATGGTGTTTCCTGAAACATCTAAAAAACAAAGCAACAGAACCTAGGGCACTTCCACTTATGGTCCTATAGCTTAGGGAAATTAAAATCAAAAAGACACAGCCACCCCAAAGTTTGGAACGGCTCTGTTTACAAGAACCTCGTTTACAGTACAAGTTCAACATCGCAGAAAGTGAAAAATGGATAAAGAAGTTGTGGTATTTACTTACAAAGCAATATCACTCAGCAATGAAATCTGTGTCACAAGGCCCTTAGCAGCACAATGAGTGGATTCAGGTATGATGATTCTAACTGAAGTAAGTCACACAGAAAAAGAAACATCATAAGATATCAGTAATACACGGAATGTAAACTTGGCTACACAGGAACTGAATTACAGAACAGAACAGGGTCTCAAATTTAGAAAACCAACTTATGCTTGCTTAAGGGGAATGGTGAGTTGGGGTGCTGCATAAAACCAGAGATTGAAATGAGCACAGATAAAGTTCCTTAAGTCAAATATGGAATAGACAAGAGCTACTCCTTGCTCAACGAAATGGACTCAACACCGCATATTAAACGCCTAAGAATGTACCTGACTAGTAAGTATCGTAAAACCTATGGATTGCTATGTCTCCAAAAGAGAATCAAGCATGTGTACAGGGGCATAAACGCAGCAGTGATAGGATTGGAGAGGTTCGGTGAGCAAATGAAGACCCTTTGAAGTCATATTGCATGGTACCCATTACACGGGTCTTAACTCTCCAGGTTTAAGGTATTCTTCCTTCAGCTAAAACATGCATGTGGAACCCAAGTATGATCAACCATGTGAACGGGAGACGTGTTCAAATATGTCTCAGTTTTCCTCCCCTGGTACTCGGGTGCAACATTCCAGACACTTTACTAACACTCTCCCCACTTGGAGAGTCAGCGCCTTTAACCTCCTGTTTGGCCCAGTTTGCAATTTCTGCGGAAGATGAACAGGAATAGCGAGAACCAATGAGAGACTAGCTGGAGGTGTCTGGACGGGCAAATTTAACTCTCATTTCCCACCAGGAAGAGGAAATAACCAAAGGCTCAGCATGCCGTGCCGGAACCAGATTAGGGCCTGAAGCCATCCTGCGGTGTTGCGGCCAGCTCACAAGAAAGCGAGTTGAAGAAAGGAGCTCAGGGGCACTGTAATTCACAAACCTGCAGAGTTATAAATGACAGCTATCGTCCAAAAATATACTGAAGTAAGGCTGCCAAGAGGACTTGAAAGCGGGGCAGAATTGCAGGAAACCGATTTCAGGAGGTAGACTGGAATTGCATTGAAAGCATAGGAAAAGAGGTAGAACGTCCACAATGATGCACTTGGCCAAAAAGGGCGTATGCGTTTTTTCCTGAATATATTCAGGAAAAAACGCATACGCCCTTTTTGGCCAACCAAGCAAGCTTGCAAAGGAAATCTGCACTACAATGAAGTCTCACTTCTCCCCGGTTAAAAGGGCCATCAGAAAAAAGTGTAAAATCCAGAAAGGCAGGACAGGCCATGGAGTACTGGGAGCCTTGTTATGCTGATGGGCGGGATGTAAATTGCCAACAGACACTCAGGAGAAGTGTAAGGTGTTTCCTGAAACATCTAAAAAACAAAGCAACAGAGCCTAGGGCACTTCCACTTATGGTCCTATAGCTTAGGGAAATTAAAATCAAAAACACAGCCACCCCAAAGTTTGGGACGCCTCCGTTTACAAGAACCTCGTTTACCGTACAAGTTCAATATCACAGAAAGTGAAAAATGGATAAAGAACTTGTGGTACTTACGTACAATGCAGTATCACTCAGAAATGAAATCTATGTCATCAGGCCTGTAGCAGCATTATGAGTGGATTCAGGTACGATGATTCTAACTGAAATAAGTCACACAGAAAAAGAAACATCATAAGATATCAGTAATACACGGAATGAAAACTTGGCTACACAGGAACTGCATTCCAAAACAGAACAGGGTCTCAAATTTAGAAAACCAACTTATGCTTGCTTAAGGGGAAAGGTGAGTTGGGGTGCTGCATAAAACCAGAGATTGAAATGAGCACAGATAAAGTTCCTTAAGCCAAATATGGAATAGACAAGAGCTACTCCTTGCTCAACGAAATGGACTCAACACCGCATATTAAACGCCTAAGAATGTACCTGACTAGTAAGTATCTTAAAACCTATGGATTGCTATGTCTCCGAAAGAGAATCAAGCATGCGTACAGGGGCATAAACGCAGCAGTGATAGGATTGGAGAGGTTCGTGAGCAAATGAAGACCCTTTGAAGTCATATTGCATGGTACCCATTCCACGGGTTTCAACTACCCAGGTTTAAGGTATTCTTCCTTCAGCTAAAACATGCATGTGGAACCTAGAGTATGATCAACCATGTGATCGGGAGACGTGTTCAAATATGTCTCAGTTTTCCTCCCCTGGTACTCGGGTGCAACATTCCAGACGCTTTACTAACACTCTCCCCACTTGGAGAGTCAGTCCCTTTAACCTCCTGTTTGGCCCAGTTTGCAATTTCTGTGGAAGATGAACAGGAATAGCGAGAACCAATGAGAGACTAGCTGGAGGTGTCTGGATGGGCAAATTTAACTCTCATTTCCCACCAGGAAGAGGAATTAACCAAAGGCTCAGCGTGCCGTGCCGGAACCAGCTTAGGGCCTGAAGACATCCTGCGGTGTTGCGGCCAGGTCACAAGAAAGCGAGTTGAAGAAAGGAGCTCAGGGGCTGTGTAATTCACAAACCTGCAGAGTTATAAATGACAGCTATCGTCCAAAAATAGACTGAAGTAAGGCTGCCAAGAGGACTTGAAAGCGGGGCAGAATTGCAGGAAACCGATTTCAGGAGGTAGACTGGAATTGCATTGAAAGCATAGGAAAAGAGGCAGAACATCCACAATGATGCACTTGGCCAAAAAGGGCGTATGCGTTTTTTCCTGAATATATTCAGGAAAAAACGCATACGCCCTTTTTGGCCAACCAAGCAAGCTTGCAAAGGAAATCTGCACTACAGTGAAGTCTCACTTCCCCCCGGTCAAAAGGGCCATCTGAAAAAAGTGTAAAATCCAGAAAGGCAGGACAGGCCATGGAGAACTGGGAGCCTTGTTATGCTGATGGGCGGGATGTAAATTGCCAACAGACACTCAGGAGAAGTGTATGGTGTTTCCTGAAACATCTAAAAAACAAAGCAACAGAGCCTAGGGCACTTCCACTTATGGTCCTATAGCTTAGGGAAATTAAAATCAAAAAGACACAGCCACCCCAATGTTTGGAACGGCTCTGTTTACAAGAAACTCGTTTACAGTACAAGTTCAATATCACAGAAAGTGAAAAATGGATAAAGAAGTTGTGGTATTTACTTACAAAGCAATATCACTCAGCAATGAAATCTGTGTCATCAGGCCCTTAGCATCACAATGAGTGGATTCAGGTATGATGATTCTAACTGAAATAAGTCACACAGAAAAAGAAACATCATAAGATATCAGTAATACACGGAATGTAAACTTGGCTACACAGGAACTGAATTACAGAACAGAACAGTGTCTCCAATTTAGAAAACCAACTTATGCTTGCTTAAGGGGAAAGGTGAGTTGGGGTGCTGCATAAAACCAGAGATTGAAATGAGCACAGATAAAGTTCCTTAAGCCAAATATGGAATAGACAAGAGCTACTCCTTGCTCAACGAAATGGACTCAACACCGCATATTAAACGCCTAAGAATGTACCTGACTAGTAAGTATCTTAAAACCTATGGATTGCTATGTCTCCGAAAGAGAATCAAGCATGTGTACAGGGGCATAAATGCAGCAGTGATAGGATTGCAGAGGTTCGTGAGCAAATGAAGACCCTTTAAAGTCATATTGCATGGTACCCATTCCACGGGTTTCAACTACCCAGGTGTAAGGTATTGTTCCTTCAGCTAAAACATGCATGTGGAACCTAGAGTATGATCAACCATGTGATTGGGAGACGTGTTCAAATATGTCTCAGTTTTTGTACCCTGGTACTCGGGTGCAACATTCCAGATGCTTTACTAACACTCTCCCCACTTGGAGAGTCAGTCCCTTTAACCTCCTGTTTGGCCCAGTTTGCAATTTCTGTGGAAGATGAACAGGAATAGCGAGAACCAATGAGAGACTAGCTGGAGGTGTCTGGATGGGCAAATTTAACTCTCATTTCCCACCACGAAGAGGAATTAACCAAAGGCTCAGTGTGCCATGCCTGAACCAGATTAGGGCCTGAAGACATCCTGCGGTGTTGCGGCCAGGTCACAAGAAAGCGAGTTGAAGAAAGGAGCTCAGGGGCACTGTAATTCACAAACCTGCAGAGTTATAAATGACAGCTATCGTCCAAAAATAGACTGAAGTAAGGCTGCCAAGAGGACTTGAAAGCGGGGCAGAATTGCAGGAAACCGATTTCAGGAGGTAGACTGGAATTGCATTGAAAGCATAGGAAAAGAGGCAGAACGTCCACAATGATGCACTTGGCCAAAAAGGGTGTATGCGTTTTTTCCTGAATATATTCAGGAAAAAACGCATACGCCCTTTTTGGCCAACCAAGCAAGCTTGCAAAGGAAATCTGCACTACAATGAAGTCTCACTTCCCCCCGGTCAAAAGGGCCATCTGGAAAAAGTGTAAAATCCAGAAAGGCAGGACAGGCCATGGAGAACTGGGAGCCTTGTTATGCTGATGGGCGGGATGTAAATTGCCAACAGACACTCGGGAGAAGTGGATGGTGTTTCCTGAAACATCTAAAAAACAAAGCAACAGAGCCTAGGGCACTTCCACTTATGGTCCTATAGCTTAAGGAAATTAAAATCAAAAAGACACAGCCACCCCAAAGTTTGGAACGGCTCTGTTTACAAGAACCTCGTTTACAGTGCAAGTTCAACATCGCAGAAAGTGAAAAATGGAGAAAGAAGTTGTGGTATTTACTTACAAAGCAATATCACTCAGCACTGAAATCTGTGTCATCAGGCCCTTAGCAGCACAATGAGTGGATTCAGGTATGATGATTCTAACTGAAATAAGTCACACAGAAAAAGAAACATCATAAGATATCAGTAATACACGGAATGTAAACTTGGCTACACAGGAACTGAATTACAGAACAGAACAGGGTCTCCAATTTAGAAAACCAACTTATGCTTGCTTAAGGGGAAAGGTGAGTTGGGGTGCTGCATAAAACCAGAGATTGAAATGAGCACAGATAAAATTCCTTAAGCCAAATATGGAATAGACAAGAGCTACTCCTTGCTCAACGAAATGGACTCAACACCGCATATTAAACGCCTAAGAATGTACCTGACTAGTAAGTATCTTAAAACCTATGGATTGCTATGTCTCCGAAAGAGAATCAAGCATGTGTACAGGGGCATAAACGCAGCAGTGATAGGATTGGAGAGGTTCGTGAGCAAATGAAGACCCTTTGAAGTCATATTGCATGGTACCCATTCCACGGGTTTCAACTACCCAGGTTTAAGGTATTCTTCCTTCAGCTAAAACATGCATGTGGAACCCAGAGTATGATCAACCATGTGATCGGGAGACGTGTTCAAATATGTCTCAGTTTTCGTACCCTGGTACTCGGGTGCAACATTCCAGACGCTTTACTAACACTCTCCCCACTTGGAGAGTCAGTCCCTTTAACCTCCTGTTTGGCCCAGTTTGCAATTTCTGTGGAAGATGAACAGGAATAGCGAGAACCAATGAGAGACTAGCTGGAGGTGTCTGGATGGGCAAATTTAACTCTCATTTCCCACCAGGAAGAGGAATTAACCAAAGGCTCAGCGTGCCGTGCCGGAACCAGATTAGGGCCTGAAGACATCCTGCGGTGTTGCGGCCAGCTCACAAGAAAGCGAGTTGAAGAAAGGAGCTCAGGGGCACTGTAATTCACAAACCTGCAGACTTATAAATGACAGCTATCGTCCAAAAATAGACTGAAGTAAGGCTGCCAAGAGGACTTGAAAGCGGGGCAGAATTGCAGGAAACCGATTTCAGGAGGTAGACTGGAATTGCATTGAAAGCATAGGAAAAGAGGCAGAACGTCCACAATGATGCACTTGGCCAAAAAGGGCGTATGCGTTTTTTCCTGAATATATTCAGGAAAAAACGCATACGCCCTTTTTGGCCAACCAAGCAAGCTTGCAAAGGAAATCTGCACTACAATGAAGTCTCACTTCCCCCCGGTCAAAAGGGCCATCTGAAAAAAGTGTAAAATCCAGAAAGGCAGGACAGGCCATGGAGAACTGGGAGCCTTGTTATGCTGATGGGCGCGATGTAAATTGCCAACAGACACTCGGGAGAAGTGTATGGTGTTTCCTGAAACATCTAAAAAACAAAGCAACAGAGCCTAGGGCACTTCCACTTATGGTCCTATAGCTTAGGGAAATTAAAATCAAAAAGACACAGCCACCCCAATGTTTGGAACGGCTCTGTTTACAAGAAATTCGTTTACAGTACAAGTTCAACATCACAGAAAGTGAAAAATGGATAAAGAAGTTGTGGTATTTACTTACAAAGCAATATCACTCAGCAATGAAATCTGTGTCATCAGGCCCTTAGCATCACAATGAGTGGATTCAGGTATGATGATTCTAACTGAAATAAGTCACACAGAAAAAGAAACATCATAAGATATCAGTAATACACGGAATGTAAACTTGGCTACACAGGAACTGAATTACAGAACAGAACAGGGTCTCCAATTTAGAAAACCAACTTATGCTTGCTTAAGGGGAAAGGTGAGTTGGGGTGCTGCATAAAACCAGAGATTGAAATGAGCACAGATAAAGTTCCTTAAGCCAAATATGGAATAGACAAGAGCTACTCCTTGCTCAACGAAATGGACTCAACACCGCATATTAAACGCCTAAGAATGTACCTGACTAGTAAGTATCTTAAAACCTATGGATTGCTATGTCTCCGAAAGAGAATCAAGCATGTGTACAGGGGCATAAATGCAGCAGTGATAGGATTGCAGAGGTTCGTGAGCAAATGAAGACCCTTTAAAGTCATATTGCATGGTACCCATTCCACGGGTTTCAACTACCCAGGTGTAAGGTATTGTTCCTTCAGCTAAAACATGCATGTGGAACCTAGAGTATGATCAACCATGTGATCGGGAGACGTGTTCAAATATGTCTCAGTTTTCGTACCCTGGTACTCGGGTGCAACATTCCAGATGCTTTACTAACACTCTCCCCACTTGGAGAGTCAGTCCCTTTAACCTCCTGTTTGGCCCAGTTTGCAATTTCTGTGGAAGATGAACAGGAATAGCGAGAACCAATGAGAGACTAGCTGGAGATGTCTGGATGGGCAAATTTAACTCTCATTTCCCACCAGGAAGAGGAATTAACCAAAGGCTCAGCGTGCCATGCCGGAACCAGATTAGGGCCTGAAGACATCCTGCGGTGTTGCGGCCAGGTCACAAGAAAGCGAGTTGAAGAAAGGAGCTCAGGGGCACTGTAATTCACAAACCTGCAGAGTTATAAATGACAGCTATCGTCCAAAAATAGACTGAAGTAAGGCTGCCAAGAGGACTTGAAAGCGGGGCAGAATTGCAGGAAACCGATTTCAGGAGGTAGACTGGAATTGCATTGAAAGCATAGGAAAAGAGGCAGAACGTCCACAATGATGCACTTGGCCAAAAAGGGCGTATGCGTTTTTTCCTGAATATATTCAGGAAAAAACGCATACGCCCTTTTTGGCCAACCAAGCAAGCTTGCAAAGGAAATCTGCACTACAATGAAGTCTCACTTCCCCCCGGTCAAAAGGGCCATCTGAAAAAAGTGTAAAATCCAGAAAGGCAGGACAGGCCATGGAGAACTGGGAGCCTTGTTATGCTGATGGGCGGGATGTAAATTGCCAACAACCACTCGGGAGAAGTGTATGGTGTTTCCTGAAACATCTAAAAAACAAAGCAACAGAAGCTAGGGCACTTCCACTTATGGTCCTATAGCTTAGGGAAATTAAAATCAAAAAGACACAGCCACCCCAAAGTTTGGAATGGCTCTGTTTACAAGAACCTCGTTTACAGTACAAGTTCAACATCGCAGAAAGTGAAAAATGGATAAAGAAGTTGTGGTATTTACTTACAAAGCAATATCACTCAGCAATGAAATCTGTGTCATCACGCCCTTAGCAGCACAATGAGTGGATTCAGGTATGATGATTCTAACTGAAATAAGTCACACAGAAAAAGAAACATCATAAGATATCAGTAATACACGGAATGTAAACTTGGCTACACAGGAACTGAATTACAGAACAGAACAGGGTCTCAAATTTAGAAAACCAACTTATTCTTGCTTAAGGGTAAAGGTGAGTTGGGGTGCTGCATAAAACCAGAGATTGAAATGAGCACAGATAAAGTTCCTTAACTCAAATATGGAATAGACAAGAGCTACTCCTTGCTCAACGAAATGGACTCAACACCGCATATTAAACGCCTAAGAATGTACCTGACTAGTAAGTATCTTAAAACCTATGGATTGCTATGTCTCTGAAAGAGAATCAAGCATGCGTACAGGGGCATAAACGCAGCAGTGATAGGATTGGAGAGGTTCGTGAGCAAATGAAGACCCTTTGAAGTCATATTGCATGGTACCCATTCCACGGGTTTCAACTACCCAGGTTTAAGGTATTCTTCCTTCAGCTAAAACATGCATGTGGAACCTAGAGTATGATCAACCATGTGATCGGGAGACGTGTTCAAATATGTCTCAGTTTTCCTCCCCTGGTACTCGGGTGCAACATTCCAGACGCTTTACTAACACTCTCCCCACTTGGAGAGTCAGTCCCTTTAACCTCCTGTTTGGCCCAGTTTGCAATTTCTGTGGAAGATGAACAGGAATAGCGAGAACCAATGAGAGACTAGCTGGAGGTGTCTGGATGGGCAAATTTAACTCTCATTTCCCACCAGGAAGAGGAATTAACCAAAGGCTCAGCGTGCCGTGCCGGAACCAGCTTAGGGCCTGAAGACATCCTGCGGTGTTGCGGCCAGGTCACAAGAAAGCGAGTTGAAGAAAGGAGCTCAGGGGCACTGTAATTCACAAACCTGCAGAGTTATAAATGACAGCTATCGTCCAAAAATAGACTGAAGTAAGGCTGCCAAGAGGACTTGAAAGCGGGGCAGAATTGCAGGAAACCGATCTCAGGAGGTAGACTGGAATTGCATTGAAAGCATAGGAAAAGAGGCAGAACGTCCACAATGATGCACTTGGCCAAAAAGGGCGTATGCGTTTTTTCCTGAATATATTCAGGAAAAAACGCATACGCCCTTTTTGGCCAACCAAGCAAGCTTGCAAAGGAAATCTGCACTACAATGAAGTCTCACTTCCCCCCGGTCAAAAGGGCCATCTGAAAAAAGTGTAAAATCCAGAAAGGCAGGACAGGCCATGGAGAACTGGGAGCTTGTTATGCTGATGGGCGGGATGTAAATTGCCAACAGACACTCGGGAGAAGTGGATGGTGTTTCCTGAAACATCTAAAAAACAAAGCAACAGAGCCTAGGGCACTTCCACTTATGGTCCTATAGCTTAGGGAAATTAAAATCAAAAAGACACAGCCACCCCAAAGTTTGGAACGGCTCTGTTTACAAGAACCTCGTTTACAGTACAAGTTCAACATCGCAGAAAGTGAAAAATGGATAAAGAAGTTGTGGTATTTACTTACAAAGCAATATCACTCAGCAATGAAATCTGTGTCATCAGGCCCTTAGCAGCACAATGAGCGGATTCAGGTATGATGATTCTAACTGAAATAAGTCACACAGAAAAAGAAACATCATAAGATATCAGTAATACACGGAATGTAAACTTGGCTACACAGGAACTGAATTACAGAACAGAACAGGGTCTCCAATTTAGAAAACCAACTTATGCTTGCTTAAGGGGAAAGGTGAGTTGGGGTGCTGCATAAAACCAGAGATTGAAATGAGCACAGATAAAGTTCCTTAAGCCAAATATGGAATAGACAAGAGCTACTCCTTGCTCAACGAAATGGACTCAACACCGCATATTAAACGCCTAAGAATGTACCTGACTAGTAAGTATCTTAAAACCTATGGATTGCTATGTCTCCGAAAGAGAATCAAGCATGTGTACAGGGGCATAAACGCAGCAGTGATAGGATTGGAGAGGTTCGTGAGCAAATGAAGACCCTTTGAAGTCATATTGCATGGTACCCATTCCACGGGTTTCAACTACCCAGGTTTAAGGTATTCTTCCTTCAGCTAAAACATGCATGTGGAACCCAGAGTATGATCAACCATGTGATCGGGAGACGTGTTCAAATATGTCTCAGTTTTCGTACCCTGGTACTCGGGTGCAACATTCCAGACGCTTTACTAACACTCTTCCCACTTGGAGAGTCAGTCCCTTTAACCTCCTGTTTGGCCCAGTTTGCAATTTCTGTGGAAGATGAACAGGAATAGCGAGAACCAATGAGAGACTAGCTGGAGGTGTCTGGATGGGCAAATTTAACTCTCATTTCCCACCAGGAAGAGGAATTAACCAAAGGCTCAGCGTTCCGTGCCGGAACCAGATTAGGGCCTGAAGCCATCCTGCGGTGTTGCGGCCAGCTCACAAGAAAGCGAGTTGAAGAAAGGAGCTCAGGGGCACTGTAATTCACAAACCTGCAGACTTATAAATGACAGCTATCGTCCAAAAATAGACTGAAGTAAGGCTGCCAAGAGGACTTGAAAGCGGGGCAGAATTGCAGGAAACCGATTTCAGGAGGTAGACTGGAATTGCATTGAAAGCATAGGAAAAGAGGCAGAACGTCCACAATGATGCACTTGGCCAAAAAGGGCGTATGCGTTTTTTCCTGAATATATTCAGGAAAAAACGCATACGCCCTTTTTGGCCAACCAAGCAAGCTTGCAAAGGAAATCTGCACTACAATGAAGTCTCACTTCCCCCCGGTCAAAAGGGCCATCTGAAAAAAGTGTAAAATCCAGAAAGGCAGGACAGGCCATGGAGAACTGGGAGCCTTGTTATGCTGATGGGCGGGATGTAAATTGCCAACAACCACTCGGGAGAAGTGTATGGTGTTTCCTGAAACATCTAAAAAACAAAGCAACAGAAGCTAGGGCACTTCCACTTATGGTCCTATAGCTTAGGGAAATTAAAATCAAAAAGACACAGCCACCCCAAAGTTTGGAATGGCTCTGTTTACAAGAACCTCGTTTACAGTACAAGTTCAACATCGCAGAAAGTGAAAAATGGATAAAGAAGTTGTGGTATTTACTTACAAAGCAATATCACTCAGCAATGAAATCTGTGTCATCACGCCCTTAGCAGCACAATGAGTGGATTCAGGTATGATGATTCTAACTGAAATAAGTCACACAGAAAAAGAAACATCATAAGATATCAGTAATACACGGAATGTAAACTTGGCTACACAGGAACTGAATTACAGAACAGAACAGGGTCTCAAATTTAGAAAACCAACTTATTCTTGCTTAAGGGTAAAGGTGAGTTGGGGTGCTGCATAAAACCAGAGATTGAAATGAGCACAGATAAAGTTCCTTAAGCCAAATATGGAATAGACAAGAGCTACTCCTTGCTCAACGAAATGGACTCAACACCGCATATTAAACGCCTAAGAATGTACCTGACTAGTAAGTATCTTAAAACCTATGGATTGCTATGTCTCTGAAAGAGAATCAAGCATGCGTACAGGGGCATAAACGCAGCAGTGATAGGATTGGAGAGGTTCGTGAGCAAATGAAGACCCTTTGAAGTCATATTGCATGGTACCCATTCCACGGGTTTCAACTACCCAGGTTTAAGGTATTCTTCCTTCAGCTAAAACATGCATGTGGAACCTAGAGTATGATCAACCATGTGATCGGGAGACGTGTTCAAATATGTCTCAGTTTTCCTCCCCTGGTACTCGGGTGCAACATTCCAGACGCTTTACTAACACTCTCCCCACTTGGAGAGTCAGTCCCTTTAACCTCCTGTTTGGCCCAGTTTGCAATTTCTGTGGAAGATGAACAGGAATAGCGAGAACCAATGAGAGACTAGCTGGAGGTGTCTGGATGGGCAAATTTAACTCTCATTTCCCACCAGGAAGAGGAATTAACCAAAGGCTCAGCGTGCCGTGCCGGAACCAGCTTAGGGCCTGAAGACATCCTGCGGTGTTGCGGCCAGGTCACAAGAAAGCGAGTTGAGGAAAGGAGCTCAGGGGCACTGTAATTCACAAACCTGCAGAGTTATAAATGACAGCTATCGTCCAAAAATAGACTGAAGTAAGGCTGCCAAGAGGACTTGAAAGCGGGGCAGAATTGCAGGAAACCGATCTCAGGAGGTAGACTGGAATTGCATTGAAAGCATAGGAAAAGAGGCAGAACGTCCACAATGATGCACTTGGCCAAAAAGGGCGTATGCGTTTTTTCCTGAATATATTCAGGAAAAAACGCATACGCCCTTTTTGGCCAACCAAGCAAGCTTGCAAAGGAAATCTGCACTACAATGAAGTCTCACTTCCCCCTGGTCAAAAGGGCCATCTGAAAAAAGTGTAAAATCCAGAAAGGCAGGACAGGCCATGGAGAACTGGGAGCCTTGTTATGCTGATGGGCGGGATGTAAATTGCCAACAGACACTCGGGAGAAGTGGATGGTGTTTCCTGAAACATCTAAAAAACAAAGCAACAGAGCCTAGGGCACTTCCACTTATGGTCCTATAGCTTAGGGAAATTAAAATCAAAAAGACACAGCCACCCCAAAGTTTGGAACGGCTCTGTTTACAAGAACCTCGTTTACAGTACAAGTTCAACATCGCAGAAAGTGAAAAATGGATAAAGAAGTTGTGGTATTTACTTACAAAGCAATATCACTCAGCAATGAAATCTGTGTCATCAGGCCCTTAGCAGCACAATGAGCGGATTCAGGTATGATGATTCTAACTGAAATAAGTCACACAGAAAAAGAAACATCATAAGATATCAGTAATACACGGAATGTAAACTTGGCTACACAGGAACTGAATTACAGAACAGAACAGGGTCTCCAATTTAGAAAACCAACTTATGCTTGCTTAAGGGGAAAGGTGAGTTGGGGTGCTGCATAAAACCAGAGATTGAAATGAGCACAGATAAAGTTCCTTAAGCCAAATATGGAATAGACAAGAGCTACTCCTTGCTCAACGAAATGGACTCAACACCGCATATTAAACGCCTAAGAATGTACCTGACTAGTAAGTATCTTAAAACCTATGGATTGCTATGTCTCCGAAAGAGAATCAAGCATGTGTACAGGGGCATAAACGCAGCAGTGATAGGATTGGAGAGGTTCGTGAGCAAATGAAGACCCTTTGAAGTCATATTGCATGGTACCCATTCCACGGGTTTCAACTACCCAGGTTTAAGGTATTCTTCCTTCAGCTAAAACATGCATGTGGAACCCAGAGTATGATCAACCATGTGATCGGGAGACGTGTTCAAATATGTCTCAGTTTTCGTACCCTGGTACTCGGGTGCAACATTCCAGACGCTTTACTAACACTCTTCCCACTTGGAGAGTCAGTCCCTTTAACCTCCTGTTTGGCCCAGTTTGCAATTTCTGTGGAAGATGAACAGGAATAGCGAGAACCAATGAGAGACTAGCTGGAGGTGTCTGGATGGGCAAATTTAACTCTCATTTCCCACCAGGAAGAGGAATTAACCAAAGGCTCAGCGTGCCATGCCGGAACCAGATTAGGGCCTGAAGACATCCTGCGGTGTTGCGGCCAGCTCACAAGAAAGCGAGTTGAAGAAAGGAGCTCAGGGGCACTGTAATTCACAAACCTGCAGACTTATAAATGACAGCTATCGTCCAAAAATAGACTGAAGTAAGGCTGCCAAGAGGACTTGAAAGCGGGGCAGAATTGCAGGAAACCGATTTCAGGAGGTAGACTGGAATTGCATTGAAAGCATAGGAAAAGAGGCAGAACGTCCACAATGATGCACTTGGCCAAAAAGGGCGTATGCGTTTTTTCCTGAATATATTCAGGAAAAAACGCATACGCCCTTTTTGGCCAACCAAGCAAGCTTGCAAAGGAAATCTGCACTACAATGAAGTCTCACTTCCCCCCGGTCAAAAGGGCCATCTGAAAAAAGTGTAAAATCCAGAAAGGCAGGACAGGCCATGGAGAACTGGGAGCCTTGTTATGCTGATGGGCGGGATGTAAATTGCCAACAACCACTCGGGAGAAGTGTATGGTGTTTCCTGAAACATCTAAAAAACAAAGCAACAGAAGCTAGGGCACTTCCACTTATGGTCCTATAGCTTAGGGAAATTAAAATCAAAAAGACACAGCCACCCCAAAGTTTGGAATGGCTCTGTTTACAAGAACCTCGTTTACAGTACAAGTTCAACATCGCAGAAAGTGAAAAATGGATAAAGAAGTTGTGGTATTTACTTACAAAGCAATATCACTCAGCAATGAAATCTGTGTCATCACGCCCTTAGCAGCACAATGAGTGGATTCAGGTATGATGATTCTAACTGAAATAAGTCACACAGAAAAAGAAACATCATAAGATATCAGTAATACACGGAATGTAAACTTGGCTACACAGGAACTGAATTACAGAACAGAACAGGGTCTCAAATTTAGAAAACCAACTTATTCTTGCTTAAGGGTAAAGGTGAGTTGGGGTGCTGCATAAAACCAGAGATTGAAATGAGCACAGATAAAGTTCCTTAAGCCAAATATGGAATAGACAAGAGCTACTCCTTGCTCAACGAAATGGACTCAACACCCCATATTAAACGCCTAAGAATGTACCTGACTAGTAAGTATCTTAAAACCTATGGATTGCTATGTCTCCGAAAGAGAATCAAGCATGTGTACAGGGGCATAAACGCAGCAGTGATAGGATTGGAGAGGTTCGTGAGCAAATGAAGACCCTTTGAAGTCATATTGCATGGTACCCATTCCAAGGGTTTCAACTACCCAGGTTTAAGGTATTCTTCCTTCAGCTAAAACATGCATGTGGAACCTAGAGTATGATCAACCATGTGATCGGGAGACGTGTTCAAATATGTCTCAGTTTTCGTACCCTGGTACTCGGGTGCAACATTCCAGACACTTTACTAACACTCTCCCCACTTGGAGAGTCAGTCCCTTTAACCTCCTGTTTGGCCCAGTTTGCAATTTCTGTGGAAGATGAACAGGAATAGGGAGAACCAATGAGAGACTAGCTGGAGGTGTCTGGACGGGCAAATTTAACTCTCATTTCCCACCAGGAAGAGGAAATAACCAAAGGCTCAGCATGCCGTGCCGGAACCAGATTAGGGCCTGAAGCCATCCTGCGGTGTTGCGGCCAGGTCACAAGAAAGCGAGTTGAAGAAAGGAGCTCAGGGGCACTGTAATTCACAAACCTGCAGAGTTATAAATGACAGCTATCGTCCAAAAATAGACTGAAGTAAGGCTGCCAAGAGGACTTGAAAGCGGGGCAGAATTGCAGGAAACCGATTTCAGGAGGTAGACTGGAATTGCATTGAAAGCATAGGAAAAGAGGCAGAACGTCCACAATGATGCACTTGGCCAAAAAGGGCGTATGCGTTTTTTCCTGAATATATTCAGGAAAAAACGCATACGCCCTTTTTGGCCAACCAAGCAAGCTTGCAAAGGAAATCTGCACTACAATGAAGTCTCACTTCCCCCCGGTCAAAAGGGCCATCTGAAAAAAGTGTAAAATCCAGAAAGGCAGGACAGGCCATGGAGAACTGGGAGCCTTGTTATGCTGATGGGCGGGATGTAAATTGCCAACAACCACTCGGGAGAAGTGTATGGTGTTTCCTGAAACATCTAAAAAACAAAGCAACAGAGCCTAGGGCACTTCCACGTATGGTCCTATAGCTTAGGGAAATTAAAATCAAAAAGACACAGCCACCCCAAAGTTTGGAAAGGCTCTGTTTACAAGAACCTCGTTTACAGTACAAGTTCAACATCGCAGAAAGTGAAAAATGGATAAAGAAGTTGTGGTATTTACTTACAAAGCAATATCACTCAGCAATGAAATCTGTGTCATCAGGCCCTTAGCAGCACAATGAGTGGATTCAGGTATGATGATTCTAACTGAAATAAGTCACACAGAAAAAGAAACATCATAAGATATCAGTAATACACGGAATGTAAACTTGGCTACACAGGAACTGAATTACAGAACAGAACAGGGTCTCAAATTTAGAAAACCAACTTATGCTTGCTTAAGGGGAAAGGTGAGTTGGGGTGCTGCATAAAACCAGAGATTGAAATGAGCACAGATAAAGGTCCTTAAGCCAAATATGGAATAGACAAGAGCTACTCCTTGCTCAACGAAATGGACTCAACACCGCATATTAAACGCCTAAGAATGTACCTGACTAGTAAGTATCTTAAAACCTATGGATTGCTATGTCTCCAAAAGAGAATCAAGCGTGTGTACAGGGGCATAAACGCAGCAGTGATAGAATTGGAGAGGTTCGGTGAGCAAATGAAGACCCTTTGAAGTCATATTGCATGGTACCCATTACACGGGTCTCAACTCTCCAGGTTTAAGGTATTCTTTCTTCAGCTAAAACATGCATGTGGAACCCAGAGTATGATCAACCATGTGAACGGGAGACGTGTTCAAATATGTCTCAGTTTTCCTCCCCTGGTACTCGGGTGCAACATTCCAGACACTTTACTAACACTCTCCCCACTTGGAGAGTCAGCGCCTTTAACCTCCTGTTTGGCCCAGTTTGCAATTTCTGCGGAAGATGAACAGGAATAGCGAGAACCAATGAGAGACTAGCTGGAGGTGTCTGGACGGGCAAATTTAACTCTCATTTCCCACCAGGAAGAGGAAATAACCAAAGGCTCAGCGTGCCATGCCGGAACCAGATTAGGGCCTGAAGCCATCCTGCGGTGTTGCGGCCAGCTCACAAGAAAGCGAGTTGAAGAAAGGAGCTCAGGGGCACTGTAATTCACAAACCTGCAGAGTTATAAATGACAGCTATCGTCCAAAAATATACTGAAGTAAGGCTGCCAAGAGGACTTGAAAGCGGGGCAGAATTGCAGGAAACCGATTTCAGGAGGTAGACTGGAATTGCATTGAAAGCATAGGAAAAGAGGTAGAACGTCCACAATGATGCACTTGGCCAAAAAGGGCGTATGCGTTTTTTCCTGAATATATTCAGGAAAAAACGCATACGCCCTTTTTGGCCAACCAAGCAAGCTTGCAAAGGAAATCTGCACTACAATGAAGTCTCACTTCTCCCCGGTTAAAAGGGCCATCTGAAAAAAGTGTAAAATCCAGAAAGGCAGGACAGGCCATGGAGTACTGGGAGCCTTGTTATGCTGATGGGCGGGATGTAAATTGTCAACAGACACTCAGGAGAAGTGTAAGGTGTTTCCTGAAACATCTAAAAAACAAAGCAACAGAGCCTAGGGCACTTCCACTTATGGTCCTATAGCTTAGGGAAATTAAAATCAAAAACACAGCCACCCCAAAGTTTGGGACGCCTCCGTTTACAAGAACCTCGGTTACCGTACAAGTTCAATATCACAGAAAGTGAAAAATGGATAAAGAACTTGTGGTACTTACGTACAATGCAGTATCACTCAGAAATGAAATCTATGTCATCAGGCCCGTAGCAGCATAATGAGTGGATTCAGGTACGATGATTCTAACTGAAATAAGTCACACAGAAAAAGAAACATCATAAGATATCAGTAATACAAGGAATGAAAACTTGGCTACACAGGAACTGCATTCCAAAACAGAACAGGGTCTCAAATTTAGAAAACCAACTTATGCTTGCTTAAGGGGAAAGGTGAGTTGGGGTGCTGCATAAAACCAGAGATTGAAATGAGCACAGATAAAGGTCCTTAAGCCAAATATGGAATAGACAAGAGCTACTCCTTGCTCAACGAAATGGACTCAACACCGCATATTAAACGCCTAAGAATGTACCTGACTAGTAAGTATCTTAAAACCTATGGATTGCTATGTCTCCGAAAGAGAATCAAGCATGCGTACAGGGGCATAAACGCAGCAGTGATAGGATTGGAGAGGTTCGTGAGCAAATGAAGACCCTTTGAAGTCATATTGCATGGTACCCATTCCACGGGTTTCAACTACCCAGGTTTAAGGTATTCTTCCTTCAGCTAAAACATGCATGTGGAACCTAGAGTATGATCAACCATGTGATCGGGAGACGTGTTCAAATATGTCTCAGTTTTCCTCCCCTGGTACTCGGGTGCAACATTCCAGACGCTTTACTAACACTCTCCCCACTTGGAGAGTCAGTCCCTTTAACCTCCTGTTTGGCCCAGTTTGCAATTTCTGTGGAAGATGAACAGGAATAGCGAGAACCAATGAGAGACTAGCTGGAGGTGTCTGGATGGGCAAATTTAACTCTCATTTCCCACCTGGAAGAGGAATTAACCAAAGGCTCAGCGTGCCGTGCCGGAACCAGCTTAGGGCCTGAAGACATCCTGCAGTGTTGCGGCCAGGTCACAAGAAAGCGAGTTGAAGAAAGGAGCTCAGGGGCACTGTAATTCACAAACCTGCAGAGTTATAAATGACAGCTATCGTCCAAAAATAGACTGAAGTAAGGCTGCCAAGAGGACTTGAAAGCGGGGCAGAATTGCAGGAAACCGATTTCAGGAGGTAGACTGGAATTGCATTGAAAGCATAGGAAAAGAGGCAGAACGTCCACAATGATGCACTTGGCCAAAAAGGGCGTATGCGTTTTTTCCTGAATATATTCAGGAAAAAACGCATACGCCCTTTTTGGCCAACCAAGCAAGCTTGCAAAGGAAATCTGCACTACAATGAAGTCTCACTTCCCCCCAGTCAAAAGGGCCATCTGAAAAAACTGTAAAATCCAGAAAGGCAGGACAGGCCATGGAGAACTGGGAGCCTTGTTATGCTGATGGGCGGGATGTAAATTGCCAACAGACACTCGGGAGAAGTGGATGGTGTTTCCTGAAACATCTAAAAAACAAAGCAACAGAGCCTAGGGCACTTCCACTTATGGTCCTATAGCTTAGGGAAATTAAAATCAAAAAGACACAGCCACCCCAAAGTTTGGAATGGCTCTGTTTACAAGAACCTCGTTTACAGTACAAGTTCAACATCGCAGAAAGTGAAAAATGGATAAAGAAGTTGTGGTATTTACTTACAAAGCAATATCACTCAGCAATGAAATCTGTGTCATCAGGCCCTTAGCAGCACAATGAGTGGATTCAGGTATGATGATTCTAACTGAAATAAGTCACACAGAAAAAGAAACATCATAAGATATCAGTAATACACGGAATGTAAACTTGGCTACACAGGAACTGAATTACAGAACAGAACAGGGTCTCCAATTTAGAAAACCAACTTATGCTTGCTTAAGGGGAAAGGTGAGTTGGGGTGCTGCATAAAACCAGAGATTGAAATGAGCACAGATAAAGTTCCTTAAGCCAAATATGGAATAGACAAGAGCTACTCCTTGCTCAACGAAATGGACTCAACACCGCATATTAAACGCCTAAGAATGTACCTGACTAGTAAGTATCTTAAAACCTATGGATTGCTATGTCTCCGAAAGAGAATCAAGCATGTGTACAGGGGCATAAATGCAGCAGTGATAGGATTGGAGAGGTTCGTGAGCAAATGAAGACCCTTTGAAGTCATATTGCATGGTACCCATTCCACGGGTTTCAACTACCCAGGTTTAAGGTATTCTTCCTTCAGCTAAAACATGCATGTGGAACCCAGAGTATGATCAACCATGTGATCGGGAGACGTGTTCAAATATGTCTCAGTTTTCGTACCCTGGTACTCGGGTGCAACATTCCAGACGCTTTACTAACACTCTCCCCACTTGGAGAGTCAGTCCCTTTAACCTCCTGTTTGGCCCAGTTTGCAATTTCTGTGGAAGATGAACAGGAATAGCGAGAACCAATGAGAGACTAGCTGGAGGTGTCTGGATGGGCAAATTTAACTCTCATTTCCCACCAGGAAGAGGAATTAACCAAAGGCTCAGCGTGCCGTGCCGGAACCAGATTAGGGCCTGAAGACATCCTGCGGTGTTGCGGCCAGCTCACAAGAAAGCGAGTTGAAGAAAGGAGCTCAGGGGCACCGTAATTCACAAACCTGCAGACTTATAAATGACAGCTATCGTCCAAAAATAGACTGAAGTAAGGCTGCCAAGAGGACTTGAAAGCGGGGCAGAATTGCAGGAAACCGATTTCAGGAGGTAGACTGGAATTGCATTGAAAGCATAGGAAAAGAGGCAGAACGTCCACAATGATGCACTTGGCCAAAAAGGGCGTATGCGTTTTTTCCTGAATATATTCAGGAAAAAACGCATACGCCCTTTTTGGCCAACCAAGCAAGCTTGCAAAGGAAATCTGCACTACAATGAAGTCTCACTTCCCCCCGGTCAAAAGGGCCATCTGAAAAAAGTGTAAAATCCAGAAAGGCAGGACAGGCCATGGAGAACTGGGAGCCTTGTTATGCTGATGGGCGCGATGTAAATTGCCAACAACCACTGGGGAGAAGTGTATGGTGTTTCCTGAAACATCTAAAAAACAAAGCAACAGAGCCTAGGGCACTTCCACTTATGGTCCTATAGCTTAGGGAAATTAAAATCAAAAAGACACAGCCACCCCAATGTTTGGAACGGCTCTGTTTACAAGAAACTCGTTTACAGTACAAGTTCAATATCACAGAAAGTGAAAAATGGATAAAGAAGTTGTGGTATTTACTTACAAAGCAATATCACTCAGCAATGAAATCTGTGTCATCAGGCCCTTAGCATCACAATGAGTGGATTCAGGTATGATGATTCTAACTGAAATAAGTCACACAGAAAAAGAAACATCATAAGATATCAGTAATACACGGAATGTAAACTTGGCTACACAGGAACTGAATTACAGAACAGAACAGGGTCTCCAATTTAGAAAACCAACTTATGCTTGCTTAAGGGGAAAGGTGAGTTGGGGTGCTGCATAAAACCAGAGATTGAAATGAGCACAGATAAAGGTCCTTAAGCCAAATATGGAATAGACAAGAGCTACTCCTTGCTCAACGAAATGGACTCAACACCGCATATTAAACGCCTAAGAATGTACCTGACTAGTAAGTATCTTAAAACCTATGGATTGCTATGTCTCCGAAAGAGAATCAAGCATGTGTACAGGGGCATAAATGCAGCAGTGATAGGATTGCAGAGGTTCGTGAGCAAATGAAGACCCTTTGAAGTCATATTGCATGGTACCCATTCCACGGGTTTCAACTACCCAGGTGTAAGGTATTGTTCCTTCAGCTAAAACATGCATGTGGAACCTAGAGTATGATCAACCATGTGATTGGGAGACGTGTTCAAATATGTCTCAGTTTTCGTACCCTGGTACTCGGGTGCAACATTCCAGATGCTTTACTAACACTCTCCCCACTTGGAGAGTCAGTCCCTTTAACCTCCTGTTTGGCCCAGTTTGCAATTTCTGTGGAAGATGAACAGGAATAGCGAGAACCAATGAGAGACTAGCTGGAGGTGTCTGGATGGGCAAATTTAACTCTCATTTCCCACCAGGAATAGGAATTAACCAAAGGCTCAGCGTGCCATGCCGGAAGCAGATTAGGGCCTGAAGACATCCTGCGGTGTTGCGGCCAGGTCACAAGAAAGCGAGTTGAAGAAAGGAGCTCAGGGGCACTGTAATTCACAAACCTGCAGAGTTATAAATGACAGCTATCGTCCAAAAATAGACTGAAGTAAGGCTGCCAAGAGGACTTGAAAGTGGGGCAGAATTGCAGGAAACCGATTTCAGGAGGTAGACTGGAATTGCATTGAAAGCATAGGAAAAGAGGCAGAACGTCCACAATGATGCACTTGGCCAAAAAGGGCGTATGCGTTTTTTCCTGAATATATTCAGGAAAAAACGCATACGCCCTTTTTGGCCAACCAAGCAAGCTTGCAAAGGAAATCTGCACTACAATGAAGTCTCACTTCCCCCCGGTCAAAAGGGCCATCTGAAAAAAGTGTAAAATCCAGAAAGGCAGGACAGGCCATGGAGAACTGGGAGCCTTGTTATGCTGATGGGGGGGATGTAAATTGTCAACAGACACTCGGGAGAAGTGTATGGTGTTTCCTTAAACATCTAAAAAACAAAGCAACAGAGCCTAGGGCACTTCCACTTATGGTCCTATAGATTAGGGAAATTAAAATCAAAAAGACACAGCCACCCCAAAGTTTGGAACGGCTCTGTTTACAAGAACCTCGTTTACAGTACAAGTTCAACATCGCAGAAAGTGAAAAATGGATAAAGAAGTTGTGGTATTTACTTACAAAGCAATATCACTCAGCAATGAAATCTGTGTCATCAGGCCCTTAGCAGCACAATGAGTGGATTCAGGTATGATGATTCTAACTGAAATAAGTCACACAGAAAAAGAAACATCATAAGATATCAGTAATACACGGAATGTAAACTTGGCTACACAGGAACTGAATTACAGAACAGAACAGGGTCTCCAATTTAGAAAACCAACTTATGCTTGCTTAAGGGGAAAGGTGAGTTGGGGTGCTGCATAAAACCAGAGATTGAAATGAGCACAGATAAAGTTCCTTAAGCCAAATATGGAATAGACAAGAGCTACTCCTTGCTCAACGAAATGGACTCAACACCGCATATTAAACGCCTAAGAATGTACCTGACTAGTAAGTATCTTAAAACCTATGGATTGCTATGTCTCCGAAAGAGAATCAAGCATGTGTACAGGGGCATAAACGCAGCAGTGATAGGATTGGAGATGTTCGGTGAGCAAATGAAGACCCTTTGAAGTCATATTGCATGGTACCCATTCCACGGGTTTCAACTACCCAGGTTTAAGGTATTCTTCCTTCAGCTAAAACATGCATGTGGAACCCAGAGTATGATCAACAATGTGATTGGGAGACGTGTTCAAATATGTCTCAGTTTTCGTACCCTGGTACTCGGGTACAACATTCCAGACGCTTTACTAACACTCTCCCCACTTGGAGAGTCAGTCCCTTTAACCTCCTGTTTGGCCCAGTTTGCAATTTCTGTGGAAGATGAACAGGAATAGCGAGAACCAATGAGAGACTAGCTGGAGGTGTCTGGATGGGCAAATTTAACTCTCATTTCCCACCAGGAAGAGGAATTAACCAAAGGCTCAGCGTGCCGTGCCGGAACCAGATTAGGGCCTGAAGACATCCTGCGGTGTTGCGGCCAGCTCACAAGAAAGCGAGTTGAAGAAAGGAGCTCAGGGGCACTGTAATTCACAAACCTGCAGACTTATAAATGACAGCTATCGTCCAAAAATAGACTGAAGTAAGCCTGCCAAGAGGACTTGAAAGCGGGGCAGAATTGCAGGAAACCGATTTCAGGAGGTAGACTGGAATTGCATTGAAAGCATAGGAAAAGAGGCAGAACGTCCACAATGATGCACTTGGCCAAAAAGGGCGTATGCGTTTTTTCTTGAATATATTCAGGAAAAAACGCATACGCCCTTTTTGGCCAACCAAGCAAGCTTGCAAAGGAAATCTGCACTACAATGAAGTCTCACTTCCCCCCGGTCAAAAGGGCCATCTGAAAAAAGTGTAAAATCCAGAAAGGCAGGACAGGCCATGGAGAACTGGGAGCCTTGTTATGCTGATGGGCGGGATGTAAATTGCCAACAGACACTCGGGAGAAGTGTATGGTGTTTCCTGAAACATCTAAAAAACAAAGCAACAGAGCCTAGGGCACTTCCACTTATGGTCCTATAGCTTAGGGAAATTAAAATCAAAAAGACACAGCCACCCCAATGTTTGGAACGGCTCTGTTTACAAGAACCTCGTTTACAGTACAAGTTCAACATCGCAGAAAGTGAAAAATGGATAAAGAAGTTGTGGTATTTACTTACAAAGCAATATCACTCAGCAATGAAATCTGTGTCATCAGGCCCTTAGCATCACAATGAGTGGATTCAGGTATGATGATTCTAACTGAAATAAGTCACACAGAAAAAGAAACATCATAAGATATCAGTAATACACGGAATGTAAACTTGGCTACACAGGAACTGAATTACAGAACAGAACAGGGTCTCAAATTTAGTAAACCAACTTATGCTTGCTTAAGGGGAAAGGTGAGTTGGGGTGCTGCATAAAACCAGAGATTGAAATGAGCACAGATAAAGTTCCTTAAGCCAAATATGGAATAGACAAGAGCTACTCCTTGCTCAACGAAATGGACTCAACACCGCATATTAAACGCCTAAGAATGTACCTGACTAGTAAGTATCTTAAAACCTATGGATTGCTATGTCTCCGAAAGAGAATCAAGCATGTGTACAGGGGCATAAATGCAGCAGTGATAGGATTGGAGAGGTTCGGTGAGCAAATGAAGACCCTTTAAAGTCATATTGCATGGTACCCATTCCACGGGTTTCAACTACCCAAGTGTAAGGTATTGTTCCTTCAGCTAAAACATGCATGTGGAACCTAGAGTATGATCAACCATGTGATTGGGAGACGTGTTCAAATATGTCTCAGTTTTCGTACCCTGGTACTCGGGTGCAACATTCCAGACGCTTTACTAACACTCTCCCCACTTGTAGAGTCAGTCCCTTTAACCTCCTGTTTGGCCCAGTTTGCAATTTCTGCGGAAGATGAACAGGAATAGCGAGAACCAATGAGAGGCTACCTGGAGGTGTCTGGACGGGCAAATTTAACTCTCATTTCCCACCAGGAAGCGGAATTAACCAAAGGCTCAGCGTGCCGTGCCGGAACCAGATTAGGGCCTGAAGCCATCCTGCGGTGTTGCGGCCAGGTCACAAGAAAGCGAGTTGAAGAAAGGAGCTCAGGGGCACTGTAATTCACAAACCTGCAGAGTTATAAATGACAGCTATCGTCCAAAAATAGACTGAAGTAAGGCTGCCAAGAGGACTTGAAAGCGGGGCAGAATTGCAGGAAACCGATTTCAGGAGGTAGACTGGAATTGCATTGAAAGCATAGGAAAAGAGGCAGAACGTCCACAATGATGCACTTGGCCAAAAAGGGCGTATGCGTTTTTTCCTGAATATATTCAGGAAAAAACGCATACGCCCTTTTTGGCCAACCAAGCAAGCTTGCAAAGGAAATCTGCACTACAATGAAGTCTCACTTCCCCCCGGTCAGAAGGGCCATCTGAAAAAAGTGTAAAATCCAGAAAGGCAGGACAGGCCATGGAGAACTGGGAGCCTTGTTATGCTGATGGGCGGGATGTAAATTGCCAACAACCACTTGGGAGAAGTGTATGGTTTTTCCTGAAACATCTAAAAACAAAGCAACAGAGCCTAGGGCACTTCCGCTTATGGTCCTATAGCTTAGGGAAATTAAAATCAAAAAGACACAGCCACCCCAAAGTTTGGGACGCCTCCGTTTACAAGAACCTCGTTTACCATACAAGTTCAATATCACAGAAAGTGAAAAATGGATAAAGAACTTGTGGTACTTACGTACAATGCAGTATCACTCAGCAATGAAATCTATGTCATCAGGCCCGTAGCAGCATAATGAGTGGATTCAGGTACGATGATTCTAACTGAAATAAGTCACACAGAAAAAGAAACATCATAAGATATCACTAATACACGGAATGTAAACTTGGCTACACAGGAATTGCATTCCAAAACAGAACAGGGTCTCAAATTTAGAAAACCAACTTATGCTTGCTTAAGGGGAAAGGTGAGTTGGGGTGCTGCATAAAACCAGAGACTGAAATGAGCACAGATAAAGTTCCTTAAGCCAAATATGGAATCGACAAGAGCCACTCCTTGCTCAACGAAATGGACTCAACACCGCATATTAAACGCCTAAGAATGTACCTGACTAGTAAGTATCTTAAAACCTATGGATTGCTATGTCTCCGAAAGAGAATCAAGCATGTGTACAGGGGCATAAACGCAGCAGTGATAGGATTGGAGAGGTTCGTGAGCAAATGAAGACCCATTGAAGTCATATTGCATGGTACCCATTACACGGGTTTCAAATACCCATGTTTAAGGTATTCTTCCTTCAGCTAAAACATGCATGTGGAACCTAGAGTATGATCAACCATGTGATTGGGAGACGTGTTCAAATATGTCTCAGTTTTCGTACCCTGGTCCTCGGGTGCAACATTCCAGACGCTTTACTAACACTCTCCCGACTTGGAGAGTCAGTCCCTTTAACCTCCTGTTTGGCCCAGTTTGCAATTTCTGCGGAAGATGAACAGGAATAGCGAGAACCAATGAGAGACTAGCTGGAGGTGTCTGGACGGGCAAATTTAACTCTCATTTCCCACCAGGAAGAGGAAATAACCAAAGGCTCAGCGTGCCGTATCGGAACCAGATTAGGGCCTGAATCCATCCTGCGGTGTTGCGGCCAGCTCAAAAGAAAGCGAGTTGAAGAAAGGAGCTCAGGGGCACTGTAATTCACAAACCTGCAGAGTTATAAATGAGAGCTATCGTCCAAAAATAGACTGAAGTAAGGCTGCCAAGAGGACTTGAAAGCGGGGCAGAATTGCAGGAAACCGATTTCAGGAGGTAGACTGGAATTGCATTGAAAGCATAGGAAAAGAGGCAGAACGTCCACAATGATGCACTTGGCCAAAAAGGGCGTATGCGTTTTTTCCTGAATATATTCAGGAAAAAACGCATACGCCCTTTTTGGCCAACCAAGCAAGCTTGCAAAGGAAATCTGCACTACAATGAAGTCTCACTTCCCCCCGGTCAAAAGGGCCATCTGAAAAAAGTGTAAAATCCAGAAAGGCAGGACAGGCCATGGAGAACTGGGAGCCTTGTTATGCTGATGGGCGGGATGTAAATTGCCAACAGACACTCGGGAGAAGTGGATGGTGTTTCCTGAAACATCTAAAAAACAAAGCAACAGAGCCTAGGGCACTTCCACTTATGGTCCTATAGCTTAGGGAAATTAAAATCAAAAAGACACAGCCACCCCAATGTTTGGAACGGCTCTGTTTACAAGAAACTCGTTTACAGTACAAGTTCAACATCGCAGAAAGTGAAAAATGGATAAAGAAGTTGTGGTATTTACTTACAAAGCAATATCACTCAGCAATGAAATCTGTGTCATCAGGCCCTTAGCATCACAATGAGTGGATTCAGGTATGATGATTCTAACTGAAATAAGTCACACAGAAAAAGAAACATCATAAGATATCAGTAATACACGGAATGTAAACTTGGCTACACAGGAACTGAATTACAGAACAGAACAGGGTCTCCAATTTAGTAAACAAACTTATGCTTGCTTAAGGGGAAAGGTGAGTTGGGGTGCTGCATAAAACCAGAGATTGAAATGAGCACAGATAAAGTTCCTTAAGCCAAATATGGAATAGACAAGAGCTACTCCTTGCTCAACGAAATGGACTCAACACCGCATATTAAACGCCTAAGAATGTACCTGACTAGTAAGTATCTTAAAACCTATGGATTGCTATGTCTCCGAAAGAGAATCAAGCATGTGTACAGGGGCATAAATGCAGCAGTGATAGGATTGCAGAGGTTCGTGAGCAAATGAAGACCCTTTAAAGTCATATTGCATGGTACCCATTCCACGGGTTTCAACTACCCAGGTGTAAGGTATTGTTCCTTCAGCTAAAACATGCATGTGGAACCTAGAGTATGATCAACCATGTGATTGGGAGACGTGTTCAAATATGTCTCAGTTTTCGTACCCTGGTACTCGGGTGCAACATTCCAGACGCTTTACTAACACTCTCCCGACTTGGAGAGTCAGTCCCTTTAACCTCCTGTTTGGCCCAGTTTGCAATTTCTGCGGAAGATGAACAGGAATAGCGAGAACCAATGAGAGGCTAGCTGGAGGTGTCTGGACGGGCAAATTTAACTCTCATTTCCCACCAGGAAGAGGAATTAACCAAAGGCTCAGCGTGCCGGGCCGGAACCAGATTAGGGCCTGAAGCCATCCTGCGGTGTTGCGGCCAGGTCACAAGAAAGCGAGTTGAAGAAACGAGCTCAGGGGCACTGTAATTCACAAACCTGCAGAGTTATAAATGACAGCTATCGTCCAAAAATAGACTGAAGTAAGGCTGCCAAGAGGACTTGAAAGCGGGGCAGAATTGCAGGAAACCGATTTCAGGAGGTAGACTGGAATTGCATTGAAAGCATAGGAAAAGAGGCAGAACGTCCACAATGATGCACTTGGCCAAAAAGGGCGTATGCGTTTTTTCCTGAATATATTCAGGAAAAAACGCATACGCCCTTTTTGGCCAACCAAGCAAGCTTGCAAAGGAAATCTGCACTACAATGAAGTCTCACTTCCCCCGGGTCAAAAGGGCCATCTGAAAAAAGTGTAAAATCCAGAAAGGCAACAGGCCATGGAGAACTGGGAGCCTTGTTATGCTGATGGGCGGGATGTAAATTGCCAACAGACACTCGGGAGAGTGTATGGTGTTTCCTGAAACATCTAAAAAACAAAGCAACAGAGCCTAGCGCACTTCCACTTATGGTCCTATAGCTTAGGGAAATTAAAATCAAAAAGACACAGCCACCCCAAAGTTTGGGACGCCTCTGTTTACAAGAACCTCGTTTACCGTACAAGTTCAATATCACAGAAAGTGAAAAATGGATAAAGAACCTGTGGTACTTACGTACAATGCAGTATCACTCAGCAATGAAATCTATGTCATCAGGCCCATAGCAGCATAATGAGTGGATTCAGGTATGATGATTCTAACTGAAATAAGTCACACAGAAAAATAAACATCATAAGATATCACTAATACACGGAATGTAAACTTGGCTACACAGGAACTGCATTCCAAAACAGAACAGGGTCTCAAATTTAGAAAACCAACTTATGCTTGCTTAAGGGGAAAGGTGAGTTGGGGAGCTGCATAAAACCAGAGACTGAAATGAGCACAGATAAAGTTCCTTAAGCCAAATATGGAATAGACAAGAGCTACTCCTTGCTCAACGAAATGGACTCAACACCGCATATTAAACGCCTAAGAATGTACCTGACTAGTAAGTATCTTAAAACCTATAGATTGCTATGTCTCCGAAAGAGAATCAAGCATGTGTACAGGGGCATAAACGCAGCAGTGATAGGATTGGAGAGGTTCGTGAGCAAATGAAGACCCTTTGAAGTCATATTGCATGGTACCCATTACACGGGTTTCAAATACCCAGTTTTAAGGTATTCTTCCTTCAGCTAAAACATGCATGTGGAACCTAGAGTATGATCAACCATGTGATTGGGAGACGTGTTCAAATATGTCTCAGTTTTCGTACCCTGGTCCTCGGGTGCAACATTCCAGACGCTTTACTAACACTCTCCCGACTTGGAGAGTCAGTCCCTTTAACCTCCTGTTTGGCCCAGTTTGCAATTTCTGCGGAAGATGAACAGGAATAGCGAGAACCAATGAGAGACTAGCTGGAGGTGTCTGGACGGGCAAATTTAACTCTCATTTCCCACCAGGAAGAGGAAATAACCAAAGGCTCAGCGTGCCGTACCGGAACCAGATTAGGGCCTGAAGCCATCCTGCGGTGTTGCGGCCAGCTCAAAAGAAAGCGAGTTGAAGAAAGGAGCTCAGGGGCACTGTAATTCACAAACCTGCAGAGTTATAAATGAGAGCTATCGTCCAAAAATAGACTGAAGTAAGGCTGCCAAGAGGACTTGAAAGCGGGGCAGAATTGCAGGAAACCGATTTCAGGAGGTAGACTGGAATTGCATTGAAAGCATAGGAAAAGAGGCAGAACGTCCACAATGATGCACTTGGCCAAAAAGGGCGTATGCGTTTTTTCCTGAATATATTCAGGAAAAAACGCATACGCCCTTTTTGGCCAACCAAGCAAGCTTGCAAAGGAAATCTGCACTACAATGAAGTCTCACTTCCCCCCGGTCAAAAGGGCCATCTGAAAAAAGTGTAAAATCCAGAAAGCCAGGACAGGCCATGGAGAACTGGGAGCCTTGTTATGCTGATGGGCGGGATATAAATTGCCAACAACCACTGGGGAGAAGTATATGGTGTTTCCTGAAACATCTAAAAAACAAAGCAACAGAACCTAGGGCACTTCCACTTATGGTCCTATAGCTTAGGGAAATTAAAATCAAAAAGACACAGCCACCCCAAAGTTTGGAACAGCTCTGGTTACAAGAACCTCGTTTACAGTACAAGTTCAACATCGCAGAAAGTGAAAAATGGAGAAAGAAGTTGTGGTATTTACTTACAAAGCAATATCACTCAGCAATGAAATCTGTGTCATCAGGCCCTTAGCAGCACAATGAGTGGATTCAGGTATGATGATTCTAACTGAAATAAGTCACACAGAAAAAGAAACATCATAAGATATCAGTAATACACGGAATGGAAACTTGGCTACACAGGAACTGAATTACAGAACAGAACAGGGTCTCAAATTTAGAAAACCAACTTATGCTTGCTTAAGGGTAAAGGTGAGTTGGGGTGCTGCATAAAACCAGAGATTGAAATGAGCACAGATAAAGTTCCTTAAGCCAAATATGGAATAGACAAGAGCTACTCCTTGCTCAACGAAATGGACTCAACACCGCATATTAAACGCCTAAGAATGTACCTGACTAGTAAGTATCTTAAAACCTATGGATTGCTATGTCTCCGAAAGAGAATCAAGCAAGTGTACAGGGGCATAAACGCAGCAGTGATAGGATTGGAGAGGTTCGGTGAGCAAATGAAGACCCTTTGAAGTCATATTGCATGGTACCCATTCCACGGGTTTCAACTACCAAGGTTTAAGGTATTCTTCCTTCAGCTAAAACATGCATGTGGAACCCAGAATATGATCAACCATGTGAACGGGAGACGTGTTCAAATATGTCTCAGTTTTCGTACCCTGGTACTCGGGTGCAACATTCCAGACGCTTTACTAACACTCTCCCATCTTGGAGAGTCAGTCCCTTTAACCTCCTGTTTGGCCCAATTTGCAATTTCTGCGGAAGATGAACAGGAATAGCGAGAACCAATGAGAGGCTAGCTGGAGGTGTCTGGACGGGCAAATTTAACTCTCATTTCCCACCAGGAAGAGGAATTAACCAAAGGCTCAGCGTGCCGTGCCGGAACCAGATTAGGGCCTGAAGCCATCCTGCGGTGTTGCGGCCAGGTCACAAGAAAGCGAGTTGAAGAAAGGAGCTCAGGGGCACTGTAATTCACAAACCTGCAGAGTTATAAATGACAGCTATCCTCCAAAAATAGACTGAAGTAAGGCTGCCAAGAGGATTTGAAAGCGGGGCAGAATTGCAGGAAACCGATTTCAGGAGGTAGACTGGAATTGCATTGAAAGCATAGGAAAAGAGGCAGAACGTCCACAATGATGCACTTGGCCAAAAAGGGCGTATGCGTTTTTTCCTGAATATATTCAGGAAAAAACGCATACGCCCTTTTTGGCCAACCAAGCAAGCTTGCAAAGGAAATCTGCACTACAATGAAGTCTCACTTCCCCCCGGTCAAAAGGGCCATCTGAAAAAAGTGTAAAATCCAGAAAGGCAGGACAGGCCATGGAGAACTGGGAGCCTTGTTATGCTGATGGGCGGGATGTAAATTGCCAACAACCACTCGGGAGAAGTGTATGGTGTTTCCTGAAACATCTAAAAAACAAAGCAACAGAGCCTAGGGCACAGCCACTTATGGTCCTATAGCTTAGGGAAATTAAAATCAAAAAGACACAGCCACCCCAAAGTTTGGGACGCCTCTGTTTACAAGAACCTCGTTTACAGTACAAGTTCAACATCGCAGAAAGTGAAAAATGGATAAAGAAGTTGTGGTATTTACTTACAAAGCAATATCACTCAGCAATGAAATCTATGTCATCAGGCCCATAGCAGCATAATGAGCGGATTCAGGTACGATGATTCTAACTGAAATAACTCAAACAGAAAAAGAAACATCATAAGATATCAGTAATACACGGAATGTAAACTTGGCTACACAGGAACTGCATTCCAAAACAGAACAGGGTCTCAAATTTAGAAAACCAACTTATGCTTGCTTAAGGGGAAAGGTGAGTTGGGGTGCTGCATAAAACCAGAGATTGAAATGAGCACAGATAAAGGTCCTTAAGCCAAATATGGAATAGACAAGAGCTACTCCTTGCTCAACGAAATGGACTCAACACCCCATATTAAACGCCTAAGAATGTACCTGACTAGTAAGTATCTTAAAACCTATGGATTGCTATGTCTCCAAAAGAGAATCAAGCGTGTGTACAGGGGCATAAACGCAGCAGTGATAGGATTGGAGAGGTTCGGTGAGCAAATGAAGACCCTTTGAAGTCATATTGCATGGTACCCATTACACGGGTCTCAACTCTCCAGGTTTAAGGTATTCTTTCTTCAGCTAAAACATGCATGTGGAACCCAGAGTATGATCAACCATGTGAACGGGAGACGTGTTCAAATATGTCTCAGTTTTCCTCCCCTGGTACTCGGGTGCAACATTCCAGACGCTTTACTAACACTCTCCCGACTTGGAGAGTCAGTCCCTTTAACCTCCTGTTTGGCCCAGTTTGCAATTTCTGCGGAAGATGAACAGGAATAGCGAGAACCAATGAGAGACTAGCTGGAGGTGTCTGAACGGGCAAATTTAACTCTCATTTCCCACCAGGAAGAGGAATTAACCAAAGGCTCAGCATGCCGTGCCGGAACCAGATTAGGGCCTGAAGCCATCCTGCGGTGTTGCGGCCAGGTCACAAGAAAGTGAGTTGAAGAAAGGAGCTCAGGGGCACTGTAATTCACAAACCTGCAGAGTTATAAATGACAGCTATCGTCCAAAAAGAGACTGAAGTAAGGCTGCCAAGACGACTTGAAAGCGGGGCAGAATTGCAGGAAACCGATTTCAGGAGGTAGACTGGAATTGCATTGAAAGCATAGGAAAAGAGGCAGAACGTCCACAATGATGCACTTGGCCAAAAAGGGCGTATGCGTTTTTTCCTGAATATATTCAGGAAAAAACGCATACGCCCTTTTTGGCCAACCAAGCAAGCTTGCAAAGGAAATCTGCACTACAATGAAGTCTCACTTCCCCCCGGTCAAAAGGGCCATCTCAAAAAAGTGTAAAATCCAGAAAGGCAGGACAGGCCATGGAGAACTGGGAGCCTTGTTATGCTGATGGGCGGGATGTAAATTGCCAACAGACACTCGGGAGAAGTGTATGGTGTTTCCTGAAACATCTAAAAAACAAAGCAACAGAACCTAGGGCACTTCCACTTATGGTCCTATAGCTTAGGGAAATTAAAATCAAAAAGACACAGCCACCCCAAAGTTTGGAACGGCTCTGTTTACAAGAACCTCGTTTACAGTACAAGTTCAACATCGCAGAAAGTGAAAAATGGATAAAGAAGTTGTGGTATTTACTTACAAAGCAATATCACTCAGCAATGAAATCTGTGTCACAAGGCCCTTAGCAGCACAATGAGTGGATTCAGGTATGATGATTCTAACTGAAGTAAGTCACACAGAAAAAGAAACATCATAAGATATCAGTAATAACGGAATGTAAACTTGGCTACACAGGAACTGAATTACAGGACAGAACAGGGTCTCAAATTTAGAAAACCAACTTATGCTTGCTTAAGGGGAAAGGTGAGTTGGGGTGCTGCATAAAACCAGAGATTGAAATGAGCACAGATAAAGTTCCTTAAGTCAAATATGGAATAGACAAGAGCTACTCCTTCCTCAACGAAATGGACTCAACACCGCATATTAAACGCCTAAGAATGTACCTGACTAGTAAGTATCGTAAAACCTATGGATTGCTATGTCTCCAAAAGAGAATCAAGCATGTGTACAGGGGCATAAACGCAGCAGTGATAGGATTGGAGAGGTTCGGTGAGCAAATGAAGACCCTTTGAAGTCATATTGCATGGTACCCATTACACGGGTCTTAACTCTCCAGGTTTAAGGTATTCTTTCTTCAGCTAAAACATGCATGTGGAACCCAGAGTATGATCAACCATGTGAACGGGAGACGTGTTCAAATATGTCTCAGTTTTCCTCCCCTGGTACTCGGGTGCAACATTCCAGACACTTTACTAACAATCTCCCCACTTGGAGAGTCAGCGCCTTTAACCTCCTGTTTGGCCCAGTTTGCAATTTCTGCGGAAGATGAACAGGAATAGCGAGAACCAATGAGAGGCTAGCTGGAGGTGTCTGGACGGGCAAATTTAACTCTCATTTCCCACCAGGAAGAGGAAATAACCAAAGGCTCAGCGAGCCCTGCCGGAACCAGATTAGGGCCTGAAGCCATCCTGCGGTGTTGCGGCCAGCTCACAAGAAAGCGAGTTGAAGAAAGGAGCTCAGGGGCACTGTAATTCACAAACCTGCAGAGTTATAAATGACAGCTATCGTCCAAAAATATACTGAAGTAAGGCTGCCAAGAGGACTTGAAAGCGGGGCAGAATTGCAGGAAACCGATTTCAGGAGGTAGACTGGAATTGCATTGAAAGCATAGGAAAAGAGGCAGAACGTCCACAATGATGCACTTGGCCAAAAAGGGCGTATGCGTTTTTTCCTGAATATATTCAGGAAAAAACGCATACAACCTTTTTGGCCAACCAAGCAAGCTTACAAAGGAAATCTGCACTACAATGAAGTCTCACTTCTCCCCGGTTAAAAGGGTCATCTGAAAAAAGTGTAAAATCCAGAAAGGCAGGACAGGCCATGGAGAACTGGGAGCCTTGTTATGCTGATGGGCGGGATGTAAATTGCCAACAGACACTCAGGAGAAGTGTAAGGTGTTTCCTGAAACATCTAAAAAACAAAGCAACAGAGCCTAGGGCACTTCCACTTATGGTCCTATAGCTTAGGGAAATTAAAATCAAAAACACAGCCACCCCAAAGTTTGGGACGCCTCCGTTTACAAGAACCTCATTTACCGTACAAGTTCAATATCACAGAAAGTGAAAAATGGATAAAGAAGTTGTGGTACTTACGTACAATGCAGTATCACTCAGAAATGAAATCTATGTCATCAGGCCCATAGCAGCATAATGAGTGGATTCAGGTACGATGATTCTAACTGAAATAAGTCACACAGAAAAAGAAACATCATAAGATATCAGTAATACACGGAATGAAAACTTGGCTACACAGGAACTGCATTCCAAAACAGAACAGGGTCTCAAATTTAGAAAACCAACTTATGCTTGCTTAAGGGGAAAGGTGAGTTGGGGTGCTGCATAAAACCAGAGATTGAAATGAGCACAGATAAAGTTCCTTAAGCCAAATATGGAATAGACAAGAGCTACTCCTTGCTCAACGAAATGGACTCAACACCCCATATTAAACGCCTAAGAATGTACCTGACTAGTAAGTATCTTAAAACCTATAGATTTCTATGTCTCCGAAAGAGAATCAAGCATGTGTACAGGGGCATAAACGCAGCAGTGATAGGATTGGAGAGGTTCGTGAGCAAATGAAGACCCTTTGAAGTCATATTGCATGGTACCCATTACACAGGTTTCAAATACCCAGGTTTAAGGTATTCTTCCTTCAGCTAAAACATGCATGTGAAACCTAGAGTATGATCAACCACGTAATTGGGAGACGTGTTCAAATATGTCTCAGTTTTCGTACCCTGGTCCTCGGGTGCAACATTCCAGACGCTTTACTAACACTCTCCCGACTTGGAGAGTCAGTCCCTTTAACCTCCTGTTTGGCCCAGTTTGCAATTTCTGCGGAAGATGAACAGGAATAGCGAGAACCAATGAGAGGCTAGCTGGAGGTGTCTGGACGGGCAAATTTAACTCTCATTTCCCACCAGGAAGAGGAATTAACCAAAGGCTCAGCGTGCCGTGCCGGAACCAGATTAGGGCCTGAAGCCATCCTGCGGTGTTGCGGCCAGGTCACAAGAAAGCGAGTTGAAGAAAGGAGCTCAGGGTCTCTGTAATTCACAAACCTGCAGAGTTATAAATGACAGCTATCGTCCAAAAATAGACTGAAGTAAGGCTGCCGAGAGGACTTGAAAGCGGGGCAGAATTGCAGGAAACCGATTTCAGGAGGTAGACTGGAATTGCATTGAAAGCATAGGAAAAGAGGCAGAACGTCCACAATGATGCACTTGGCCAAAAAGGGCGTATGCGTTTTTTCCTGAATATATTCAGGAAAAAACGCATACGCCCTTTTTGGCCAACCAAGCAAGCTTGCAAAGGAAATCTGCACTACAATGAAGTCTCACTTCCCCCCGGTCAAAAGGGCCATCTGAAAAAAGTGTAAAATCCAGAAAGGCAGGACAGGCCATGGAGAACTGGGAGCCTTGTTATGCTGATGGGCGGGATGTAAATTGCCAACAACCACTCGGGAGAAGTGTATGGTGTTTCCTGAAACATCTAAAAAACAAAGCAACAGAGCCTAGGGCACTGCCACTTATGGTCCTATAGCTTAGGGAAATTAAAATCAAAATGACACAGCCACCCCAAAGTTTGGGACACCTCCGTTTACAAGAACCTCGTTTACCGTACAAGTTCAATATCACAGAAAGTGAAAAATGGATAAAGAACTTGAGGTACTTACGTACAATTCATTATCACTCAGCAATGAAATCTATGTCATCAGGCCCTTAGCAGCATAATGAGTGGATTAAGGTACGGTGATTCTAACTGAAATAAGTCACACAGAAAAAGAAACATCATAAGATATCACTAATACACGGAATGTAAACTTGGCTACACAGGAACTGCATTCCAAAACAGAACAGGGTCTCAAATTTAGAAAACCAACTTATGCTTGCTTAAGGGGAAAGGTGAGTTGGGGTGCTGCATAAAACCAGAGACTGAAATGAGCACAGATAAAGTTCCTTAAGCCAAATATGGAATAGACAAGAGCTACTCCTTGCTCAACGAAATGGACTCAACACCCCATATTAAACGCCTAAGAATGTACCTGACTAGTAAGTATCTTAAAACCTATGGATTGCTATGTCTCCAAAAGAGAATCAAGCGTGTGTACAGGCACATAAACGCAGCAGTGATAGGATTGGAGAGGTTCGGTGAGCAAATGAAGACCCTTTGAAGTCATATTGCATGGTACCCATTACAAGGGTCTCAACTCTCCAGGTTTTAGGTATTCTTCCTTCAGCTAAAACATGCATGTGGAACCCAGAGTATGATCAACCATGTGAACGGGAGACGTGTTCAAATATGTCTCAGTTTTCCTCCCATGGTACTCGGGTGCAACATTCCAGACGCTTTACTAACACTCTCCCGACTTGGAGAGTCAGTGCCTTTAACCTCCTGTTTGTCCCAGTTTGCAATTTCTGCGGAAGATGAACAGGAATAGCGAGAACCAATGAGAGGCTAGCTGGAGGTGTCTGAACGGGCAAATTTAACTCTCATTTCCCACCAGGAAGAGGAATTAACCAAAGGCTCAGCGTGCCGTGCCGGAACCAGATTAGGGCCTGAAGCCATCCTGCGGTGTTGCGGCCAGCTCACAAGAAAGCGAGTTGAAGAAAGGAGCTCAGGGGCACTGTAATTCACAAACCTGCAGAGTTATAAATGACAGCTATCGTCCAAAAATAGACTGAAGTAAGGCTGCCAAGAGGACTTGAAAGCGGGGCAGAATTGCAGGAAACCGATTTCAGGAGGTAGACTGGAATTGCATTGAAAGCATAGGAAAAGAGGCAGAACGTCCACAATGATGCACTTGGCCAAAAAGGGCGTATGCGTTTTTTCCTGAATATATTCAGGAAAAAACGCATACGCCCTTTTTGGCCAACCAAGCAAGCTTGCAAAGGAAATCTGCACTACAATGAAGTCTCACTTCCCCCCGGTCAAAAGGGCCATCTGAAAAAAGTGTAAAATCCAGAAAGGCACGACAGGCCATTGAGAACTGGGAGCCTTGTTATGCTGATGGGCGGGATGTAAATTGCCAACAGACACTTGGGATAAGTGTATGGTGTCTCCTGAAACATCTAAAAAACAAAGCAACAGAGCCTAGGGCACTTCCACTTATGGTCCTATAGCTTAGGGAATTTAAAATCAAAAAGACACAGCCACCCCAAAGTTTGGAACGGCTCTGTTTACAAGAACCTCATTTACAGTACAAGTTCAACATCGCAGAAAGTGAAAAATGGATAAAGAAGTTGTGGTATTTACTTACAAAGCAATATCACTCAGCAATGAAATCTGTGTCATCAGGCCCTTAGCAGCACAATGAGTGGATTCAGGTATGATGATTCTAACTGAAATAAGTCACACAGAAAAAGAAACATCATAAGATATCAGTAATACACGGAATGGAAACTTGGCTACACAGGAACTGAATTACAGAACAGAACAGGGTCTCAAATTTAGAAAACCAACTTATGCTTGCTTAAGGGGAAAGGTGAGTTGGGGTGCTGCATAAAACCAGAGATTGAAATGAGCACAGATAAAGTTCCTTAAGCCAAATATGGAATAGACAAGAGCTACTCCTTGCTCAACGAAATGGACTCAACACCCCATATTAAACGCCTAAGAATGTACCTGACTAGTAAGTATCTTAAAACCTATGGATTGCTATGTCTCCGAAAGAGAATCAAGCATGTGTACAGGGGCATAAACACAGCAGTGATAGGATTGGAGAGGTTCGGTGAGCAAATGAAGACCCTTTGAAGTCATATTGCATGGTACCCATTCCACGGGTTTCAACTACCCAGGTTTAAGGTATTCTTCCTTCAGCTAAAACATGCATGTGGAACCTAGAGTATGATCAACCATGTGATCGGGAGACGTGTTCAAATATGTCTCAGTTTTCCTCCCCTGGTACTCGGGTGCAACATTCCAGACGCTTTACTAACACTCTCCCCACTTGGAGAGTCAGTCCCTTTAACCTCCTGTTTGGCCCAGTTTGCAATTTCTGCGGAAGATGAACAGGAATAGCAAGAACCAATGAGAGGCTAGCTGCAGGTGTCTGGACGGGCAAATTTAACTCTCATTTCCCACCAGGAAGAGGAATTAACCAAAGGCTCAGCATGCCGGGCCGGTACCAGATTAGGGCCTGAAGCCATACTGCGGTGTTGCGGCCAGGTCACAAGAAAGCGAGTTGAAGAAAGGAGCTCAGGGGCACTGTAATTCACAAACCTGCAGAGTTATAAATGACAGCTATCGTCCAAAAATAGACTGAAGTAAGGCTGCCAAGAGGACTTGCAAGCGGGGCAGAATTGCAGGAAACCGATTTCAGGAGGTAGACTGGAATTGCATTGAAAGCATAGGAAAAGAGGCAGAACGTCCACAATGATGCACTTGGCCAAAAAGGGCGTATGCGTTTTTTCCTGAATATATTCAGGAAAAAACGCATACGCCCTTTTTGGCCAACCAAGCAAGCTTGCAAAGGAAATCTGCACTACAATGAAGTCTCACTTCCCCCCCGTCAAAAGGGCCATCTGAAAAAAGTGTAAAATCCAGAAAGGCAGGACAGGCCATGGAGAACTGGGAGCCTTGTTATGCTGATGGGCGGGATGTAAATTACCAACAGACACACAGGAGAAGTGTATCGTGTTTCCTGAAACATCTAAAAAACAAAGCAACAGAGCCTAGGGCACTGCCACTTATGGTCCTATAGCTTAGGGAAATTAAAATCAAAAAGACACAGCCACCCCAAAGTTTGGGACGCCTCTTTTTACAAGAACTTCGTTTACAGTACAAGTTCAACATCGCAGAAAGTGAAAAATGGATAAAGAAGTTGTGGTATTTACTTACAAAGCAATATCACTCAGCAATGAAATCTATGTCATCAGGCCCTTAGCAGCACAATGAGTGGATTCAGGTATGATGATTCTAACTGAAATAAGTCACACAGAAAAAGAAACATCATAAGATATCAGTAATACACGGAATGTAAACTTGGCTACACAGGAACTGAATTACAGAACAGAACAGGGTCTCAAATTTAGAAAACCAACTTATGCTTGCTTAAGGGGAAAGGTGAGTTGGGGTGCTGCATAAAACCAGAGATTGAAATGAGCACAGATAAAGTTCCTTAAGCCAAATATGGAATAGACAAGAGCTACTCCTTGCTCAACGAAATGGACACAACATCGCATATTAAACGCCTAAGAATGTACCTGACTAGTAAGTATCTTAAAACCTATGGATTGCTATGTCTCCGAAAGAGAATCAAGCATGTGTACAGGGGCATAAACGCAGCAGTGATAGGATTGGAGAGGTTCGGTGAGCAAATGAAGACCCTTTGAAGTCATATTGCATGGTACCCATTCCACGGGTTTCACCTACCCAGGTTTAAGGTATTCTTCCTTCAGCTAAAACATGCATGTGGAACCTAGAGTATGATCAACCATGTGATCGGGAGACGTGTTCAAATATGTCTCAGTTTTCGTACCCTGGTACTCGGGTGCAACATTCCAGACGCTTTACTAACACTCTCCCGACTTGGAGAGTCAGTCCCTTTAACCTCCTGTTTGGCCCAATTTGCAATTTCTGTGGAAGATGAACAGGAATAGCGAGAACCAATGAGAGACTAGCTGGAGGTGTCTGAACGGGCAAATTTAACTCTCATTTCCCACCAGGAAGAGGAATTAACCAAAGGCTCAGCGTGCCGGGCCGGAACCAGATTAGGCCCTGAAGCCATCCTGCGGTGTTGCGGCCAGCTGACAAGAAAGCGAGTTGAAGAAAGGAGCTCAGGGGCACTGTAATTCACAAACCTGCAGAGTTATAAATGACACCTATCGTCCAAAAATAGACTGAAGTAAGGCTGCCAAGAGGACTTGAAAGTGGGGCAGCATTGCAGGAAACCGATTTCAGGAGGTAGACTGGAATTGCATTGAAAGCATAGGAAAAGAGGCAGAACGTCCACAATGATGCACTTGGCCAAAAAGGGCGTATGCGTTTTTTCCTGAATATATTCAGGAAAAAACGCATACGCACTTTTTGGCCAACCAAGAAAACTTGCAAAGGAAATCTGCACTACAATGAAGTCTCACTTCCCCCCGGTCAAAAGGGCCATCTGAAAAAAGTGTAAAATCCAGAAAGGCAGGACAGGCCATGGAGAACTGGGAGCCTTGTTATGCTGATGGGCGCGATGTAAATTGCCAACAGACACTCGGGAGAAGTGTATGGTGTTTCCTGAAACATCTAAAAAACAAAGCAACAGAGCCTAGGGCACTTCGACTTATGGTCCTATAGCTTAGGGAAATTAAAATAAAAAAGACACAGCCACCCCAAAGTTTGGGACGCCTCTGTTTACAAGAACCTCGTTTACAGTACAAGTTCAATATCACAGAAAGTAAAAAATGGATAAAGAACTTGTGGTACTTACGTACAATGCAGTATCACTCAGAAATGAAATCTATGTCATCAGGCCCGTAGCAGCATCATGAGTGGATTCAGGTACGATGATTCTAACTGAAATAAGTCACACAGAAAAAGAAACATCATAAGATATCACTAATACACGGAATGTAAACTTGGCTACACAGGAACTGAATTCCAAAACAGAACAGGTTCTCAAATTTAGAAAACCAACTTATGCTTGCTTAAGGGGAAAGGTGAGTTGGATTGCTGCATAAAACCAGAGATTGAAATGAGCACAGATAAAGTTCCTTAAGCCAAATATGGAATAGACAAGAGCTACTCCTTGCTCAACGAAATGGACTCAACACCGCATATTAAACGCCTAAGAATGTACCTGACTAGTAAGTATCTTAAAACCTATGGATTGCTATGTCTCCGAAAGAGAATCAAGCATGTGTACAGGGGCATAAACGCAGCAGTGATAGGATTGGAGATGTTTGGTGAGCAAATGAAGACCCTTTGAAGTCATATTGCATGGTACCCATTCCACGGGTTTCAAATACCCAGGTTTAAGGTATTCTTCCTTCAGCTAAAACATGCATGTGGAACCTAGAGTATGATCAACCATGTGATAGGAGACGTGTTCAAATATGTCTCAGTTTTCGTACCCTGGTACTTGGGTGCAACATTCCAGACCCTTTACTAACACTCTCCCCACTTGGAAAGTCAGTCCCTTTAACCTCCTGTTTGGCCCAGTTTGCAATTTCTGCGGAAGATGAACAGGAATAGCGAGAACCAATGAGAGGCTAGCTGGAGGTGTCTGGACGGGCAAATTTAACTCTCATTTCCCACCAGGAAGAGGAATTAACCAAAGGCTCAGCGTGCCGTGTCGGAACAAGATTAGGGCCTGAAGCCATCCTGCGGTGTTGCGGCCAGCTCAAAAGAAAGCGAGTTGAAGAAAGGAGCTCAGGGGCACTGTAATTCACAAACCTGCAGAGTTATAAATGACAGCTATCATCCAAAAATAGACTGAAGTAAGGCTGCCAAGAGGACTTGAAAGCGGGGCAGCATTGCAGGAAACCGATTTCAGGAGGTAGACTGGAATTGCATTGAAAGCATAGGAAAAGAGGCAGAACGTCCACAATGATGCACTTGGCCAAAAAGGGCGTATGCGTTTTTTCCTGAATATATTCAGGAAAAAACGCATACGCCCTTTTTGGCCAACCAAGCAAGCTTGCAAAGGAAATCTGCACTACAATGAAGTCTCACTTCCCCCCGGTCAAAAGGGCCATCTGAAAAAAGTGTAAAATCCAGAAAGGCAGGACAGGCCATGGAGAACTGGGAGCCTTGTTATGCTGATGGGCGGGATGTAAATTGCCAACAACCACTCGCGAGAAGTGTATGGTGTTTCCTGAAACATCTAAAAAACAAAGCAACAGAGCCTAGGGCACTTCCACTTATGGTCCTATAGCTTAGGGAATTTAAAATCAAAAAGACACAGCCACCCCAAAGTTTGGAACGGCTCTGTTTACAAGAACCTCGTTTACAGTACAAGTTCAACATCGCAGAAAGTGAAAAATGATAAAGAAGTTGTGGTATTTACTTACAAAGCAATATCACTCAGCAATGAAATCTGTGTCATCAGGCCCTTAGCATCACAATGAGTGGATTCAGGTATGATGATTCTAACTGAAATAAGTCACACAGAAAAAGAAACATCATAAGATATCAGTAATACACGGAATGTAAACTTGGCTACACAGGAACTGAATTACAGAACAGAACAGGGTCTCAAATTTAGAAAACCAACTTATGCTTGCTTAAGGGGAAAGGTGAGGTGGGGTGCTGCATAAAACCAGAGATTGAAATGAGCACAGATAAAGTTCCTTAAGCCAAATATGGAATAGACAAGAGCTACTCCTTGCTCAACGAAATGGACTCAACACCGCATATTAAACGCCTAAGAATGTACCTGACTAGTAAGTATCTTAAAACCTATGGATTGCTATGTCTCCGAAAGAGAATCAAGCATGTGTACAGGGGCATAAACGCAGCAGTGATAGGATTGGAGAGGTTCGGTGAGCAAATGAAGACCCTTTGAAGTCATATTGCATGGTACCCATTCCACGGGTTTCAACTACCCAGGTTTAAGGTATTCTTCCTTCAGCTAAAACATGCATGTGGAACCTAGAGTATGATCAACCATGTGATCGGGAGACGTGTTCAAATATGTCTCAGTTTTCGTACCCTGGTACTCGGGTGCAACATTCCAGACGCTTTACTAACACTCTCCCGACTTGGAGAGTCAGTCCCTTTAACCTCCTGTTTGGCCCAGTTTGCAATTTCTGCGGAAGATGAACAGGAATAGCGAGAACAAATGAGAGACTAGCTGGAGGTGTCTGGATGGGCAAATTTAACTCTCATTTCCCACCAGGAAGAGGAATTAACCAAAGGCTCAGCGTGCCGTGCCGGAACCAGATTAGGGCCTGAAGCCATCCTGCGGTGTTGCGGCCAGCTCACAAGAAAGCGAGTTGAAGAAAGGAGCTCAGGGGCACTGTAATTCACAAACCTGCAGAGTTATAAATGACAGCTATCCTCCAAAAATAGACTGAAGTAAGGCTGCCAAGAGGACTTGAAAGCGGGGCAGAATTGCAGGAAACCGATTTCAGGAGGTAGACTGGAATTGCATTGAAAGCATAGGAAAAGAGGCAGAACGTCCACAATGATGCACTTGGCCAAAAAGGGCGTATGCGTTTTTTCCTGAATATATTCAGGAAAAAACGCATACGCCCTTTTTGGCCAACCAAGCAAGCTTGCAAAGGAAATCTGCACTACAATGAAGTCTCACTTCCCCCCGGTCAAAAGGGCCATCTGAAAAAAGTGTAAAATCCAGAAAGGCAGGACAGGCCATGGAGAACTGGGAGCCTTGTTATGCTGATGGGCGGGATGTAAATTGCCAACAACCACTCCGGAGAAGTGGATGGTGTTTCCTGAAACATCTAAAAAACAAAGCAACAGAACCTAGGGCACTTCCACTTATGGTCCTATATCTTAGGGAAATTAAAATCAAAAAGACACAGCCACCCCAAAGTTTGGGACGCCTCTGTTTACAAGAACCTCGTTTACAGTACAAGTTCAACATCGCAGAAAGTGAAAAATGGATAAAGAAGTTGTGGTATTTACTTACAAAGCAATATCACTCAGCAATGAAATCTGTGTCATCAGGCCCTTAGCAGCACAATGAGTGGATTCAGGTATGATGATTCTAACTGAAATAAGTCACACAGAAAAAGAAACATCATAAGATATCAGTAATACACGGAATGTAAACTTGGCTACACAGGAAATGAATTACAGAACAGAACAGGGTCTCAAATTTAGAAAACCAACTTATGCTTGCTTAAGGGGGAAGGTGAGTTGGGGTGCTGCATAAAACCAGAGATTGAAATGAGCACAGATAAAGTTCCTTAAGCCAAATATGGAATAGACAAGAGCTACTCCTTGCTCAACGAAATGGACTCAACACCGCATATTAAACGCCTAAAAATGTACCTGTCTAGTATGTATCTTAAAACCTATGGATTGCTATGTCTCCAAAAGAGAATCAAGCATTTGTACAGGGGCATAAATGCAGCAGTGATAGGATTGGAGAAGTTCGTGAGCAAATGAAGACCCTTTGAAGTCATATTGCATGGTACCCATTACACGGGTCTCAACTACCCAGGTTTAAGGTATTCTTCCTTCAGCTAAAACATGCATGTGGAACCAAGAGTATGATCATCCGTGTGAACGGGAGACGTGTTCAACTATGTCTCAGTTTTTGTACCCTGGTACTCGGGTGCAACATTCCAGACGCTTTACTAACACTCTCCCGACTTGGTTAGTCAGCGCCTTTAACCTCCTGTTTGGCCCAGTTTGCAATTTCTGCGGAAGATGAACAGGAATAGCGAGAACCAATGAGAGACTAGCTGGAGGTGTCTGGACGGGCAAATTTAACTCTCATTTCCCACCAGGAAGAGGAAATAACCAAAGGCTCAGTGTGCCATGCCGGAACCAGATTAGGGCCTGAAGCCATCCTGCGGTGTTGCGGCCAGGTCACAAGAAAGTGAGTTGAAGAAAGGAGCTCAGGGGCACTGTAATTCACAAACCTGCAGAGTTATAAATGACAGCTATCGTCCAAAAATATACTGAAGTAAGCCTGCCAAGAGGACTTGAAAGCGGGGCAGAATTGCAGGAAACCAATTTCAGGAGGTAGACTGGAATTGCATTGAAAGCATAGGAAAAGAGGCAGAACGTCCACAATGATGCACTTGGCCAAAAAGGGCGTATGCGTTTTTTCCTGAATATATTCAGGAAAAAACGCATACGCCCTTTTTGGCCAATCAAGCAAGCTTGCAAAGGAAATCTGCACTACAATGAAGTCTCACTTCCCCCTGGTCAAAAGGGCCATCTGAAAAAAGTGTAAAATCCAGAAAGGCAGGACAGGCCATGGAGAACTGGGAGCCTTGTTATGCTGATGGGCGGGATGTAAATTGCCAACAGACACTCAGGAGAAGTGTATGGTGTTTCCTGAAACATCTAAAAAACAAAGCAACAGAGCCTAGGGCACTGCCACTTATGGTCCTATAGCTTAGGGAAATTAAAATCAAAATGACACAGCCACCCCAAAGTTTGGGACGCCTCTGTTTACAAGAACCTCGTTTACAGTACAAGTTCAACATCGCAGAAAGTGAAAAATGGATAAAGAAGTTGTGGTATTTACTTACAAAGCAATATCACTCAGCAATGAAATCTATGTCATCAGGCCCTTAGCAGCACAATGAGTGGATTCAGGTATGATGATTCTAACTGAAATAAGTCACACAGAAAAAGAAACATCATAAGGTATCAGTAATACACGGAATGTAAACTTGGCTACACAGGAACTGAATTACAGAACAGAACAGGGTCTCAAATTTAGAAAACCAACTTATGCTTGCTTAAGGGGAAAGGTGAGTTGGGGTGCTGCATAAAACCAGAGACTGAAATGAGCACAGATAAAGTTCCTTAAGCCAAATATGGAATAGACAAGAGCTACTCCTTGCTCAACGAAATGGACTCAACACCCCATATTAAACGCCTAAGAATGTACCTGACTAGTAAGTATCTTAAAACCTATGGATTGCTATGTCTCCAAAAGAGAATCAAGCGTGTGTACAGGCGCATAAACGCAGCAGTGATAGGATTGGAGAGGTTCGGTGAGCAAATGAAGACCCTTTGAAGTCATATTGCATGGTACCCATTACAAGGGTCTCAACTCTCCAGGTTTTAGGTATTCTTCCTTCAGCTAAAACATGCATGTGGAACCCAGAGTATGATCAACCATGTGAACGGGAGACGTGTTCAAATATGTCTCAGTTTTCCTCCCATGGTACTCGGGTGCAACATTCCAGACGCTTTACTAACACTCTCCCGACTTAGAGAGTCAGTGCCTTTAACCTCCTGTATGGCCCAGTTTGCAATTTCTGCGGAAGATGAACAGGAATAGCGAGAACCAATGAGAGGCTAGCTGGAGGTGTCTGAACGGGCAAATTTAACTCTCATTTCCCACCAGGAAGAGGAATTAACCAAAGGCTCAGCGTGCCGGGCCGGAACCAGATTAGGGCCTGAAGCCATCCTGCGGTGTTGCGGCCAGCTCACAAGAAAGCGAGTTGAAGAAAGGAGCTCAGGGGCACTGTAATTCACAAACCTGCAGAGTTATAAATGACAGCTATCGTCCAAAAATAGACTGAAGTAAGGCTGCCAAGAGGACTTGAAAGCGGGGCAGCATTGCAGGAAACCGATTTCAGGAGGTAGACTGGAATTGCATTGAAAGCATAGGAAAAGAGGCAGAACGTCCACAATGATGCACTTGGCCAAAAAGGGCGTATGCGTTTTTTCCTGAATATATTCAGGAAAAAACGCATACGCCCTTTTTGGCCAACCAAGCAAGCTTGCAAAGGAAATCTGCACTACAATGAAGTCTCACTTCCCCCCGGTCAAAAGGGCCATCTGAAAAAAGTGTAAAATCCAGAAAGGCAGGACAGGCCATGGAGAACTGGGAGCCTTGTTATGCTGATGGGCGGGATGTAAATTACCAACAGACACTCAGGAGAAGTGTATGGTGTTTCCTGAAACATCTAAAAAACAAAGCAACAGAGCCTAGGGCACTGCCACTTATGGTCCTATAGCTTAGGGAGATTAAAATCAAAAAGACACAGCCACCCCAAAGTTTGGGACGCCTCCGTTTACAAGAACCTCGTTTACAGTACAAGTTCAACATCGCAGAAAGTGAAAAATGGATAAAGAAGTTGTGGTACTCACTTACAAAGCAATATCACTCAGCAATGAATTCTATGTCATCAGGCCCTTAGCAGCACAATGAGTGGATTCAGGTATGATGATTCTAACTGAAATAAGTCACACAGAAAAAGAAACATCATAAGATATCAGTAATACACGGAATGTAAACTTGGCTACACAGGAACTGAATTACAGAACAGAACAGGGTCTCAAATTTAGAAAAGCAACTTATGCTTGCTTAAGGGGAAAGGTGAGTTGGGGTGCTGCATAAAACCACAGACTGAAATGAGCACAGATAAAGTTCCTTAAGCCAAATATGGAATAGACAAGAGCTACTCCTTGCTCAACGAAATGGACTCAACACCCCATATTAAACGCCTAAGAATGTACCTGACTAGTAAGTATCTTAAAACCTATGGATTGCTATGTCTCCAAAAGAGAATCAAGCGTGTGTACAGGCGCATAAACGCAGCAGTGATAGGATTGGAGAGGTTCGGTGAGCAAATGAAGACCCTTTGAAGTCATATTGCATGGTACCCATTACAAGGGTCTCAACTCTCCAGGTTTTAGGTATTCTTCCTTCAGCTAAAACATGCATGTGGAACCCAGAGTATGATCAACCATGTGAACGGGAGACGTGTTCAAATATGTCTCAGTTTTCCTCCCATGGTACTCGGGTGCCACATTCCAGACGCTTTACTAACACTCTCCCGACTTGGAGAGTCAGTGCCTTTAACCTCCTGTATGGCCCAGTTTGCAATTTCTGCGGAAGATGAACAGGAATAGCGAGAACCAATGAGAGGCTAGCTGGAGGTGTCTGAACAGGCAAATTTAACTCTCATTTCCCACCAGGAAGAGGAATTAACCAAAGGCTCAGCGTGCCGGGCCGGAATCAGATTAGGGCCTGAAGCCATCCTGCGGTGTTGCGGCCAGCTCACAAGAAAGCGAGTTGAAGAAAGGAGCTCAGGGGCACTGTAATTCACAAACCTGCAGAGTTATAAATGACAGCTATCGTCCAAAAATAGACTGAAGTAAGGCTGCCAAGAGGACTTGAAAGCGGGGCAGAATTGCAGGAAACCGATTTCAGGAGGTAGACTGGAATTGCATTGAAAGCATAGGAAAAGAGGCAGAACGTCCACAATGATGCACTTGGCCAAAAAGGGCGTATGCGTTTTTTCCTGAATATATTCAGGAAAAAACGCATACGCCCTTTTTGGCCAACCAAGCAAGCTTGCAAAGGAAATCTGCACTACAATGAAGTCTCACTTCCCCCCGGTCAAAAGGGCCATCTGAAAAAAGTGTAAAATCCAGAAAGGCAGGACAGGCCATGGAGAACTGGGAGCCTTGTTATGCTGATGGGCGGGATGTAAATTACCAACAGACACTCAGGAGAAGTGTATGGTGTTTCCTGAAACATCTAAAAAACAAAGCAACAGAGCCTAGGGCACTTCCACTTATGGTCCTATAGCTTAGGGAGATTAAAATCAAAAAGACACAGCCACCCCAAAGTTTGGGACGCCTCCGTTTACAAGAACCTCGTTTACAGTACAAGTTCAACATCGCAGAAAGTGAAAAATGGATAAAGAAGTTGTGGTACTCACTTACAAAGCAATATCACTCAGCAATGAATTCTATGTCATCAGGCCCTTAGCAGCACAATGAGTGGATTCAGGTATGATGATTCTAACTGAAATAAGTCACACAGAAAAAGAAACATCATAAGATATCAGTAATACACGGAATGTAAACTTGGCTACACAGGAACTGAATTACAGAACAGAACAGGGTCTCAAATTTAGAAAAGCAACTTATGCTTGCTTAAGGGTAAAGGTGAGTTGGGGTGTTGCATAAAACCAGAGATTGAAATGAGCACAGATAAAGTTCCTTAAACCAAATATGGAATAGACAAGAGCTACTCCTTGCTCAACGAAATGGACTCAACACCGCATATTAAACGCCTAAGAATGTACCTGACTAGTAAGTATCTTAAAACCTATGGATTGCTATGTCTCCGAAAGAGAATCAAGCATGTGTACAGGGGCATAAACGCAGCAGTGATAGGATTGGAGAGGTTCGGTGAGCAAATGAAGACCCATTGAAGTCATATTGCATGGTACACATTCCACGGGTTTCTACTACCCTGGTTTAAGGTATTCTTCCTTCAGCTAAAACATGCATGTGGAACCCAGAGTATGATCAACCATGTGATCGGGAGACGTGTTCAAATATGTCTCAGTTTTCGTACCCTGGTATTCGGGTGCAACATTCCAGACGCTTTACTAACACTCTCCCGACTTGGAGAGTCAGTCCCTTTAACCTCCTGTTTGGCCCAGTTGGCAATTTCTGCGGAAGATGAACAGGAATAGCGAGAACCAATGAGAGACTAGCTGGAGGTGTCTGGACGGGCAAATTTAACTCTCATTTCCCACCAGGAAGAGGAATTAACCAAAGGCTCAGCGTGCCGTGCCAGAACCAGATTAGGGCCTGAAGCCATCCTGCGGTGTTGCGGCCAGGTCACAAGAAAGCGAGTTGAAGAAAGGAGCTCAGGGGCACTGTAATTCACAAACCTGCAGAGTTATAAATGACAGCTATCGTCCAAAAATAGACTGAAGTAAGGCTGCCAAGAGGACTTGAAAGCGGGGCAACATTGCAGGAAACCGATTTCAGGAGGTAGACTGGAATTGCATTGAAAGCATAGGAAAAGAGGCAGAACGTCCACAATGATGCACTTGGCCATAAAGGGCGTATGCGTTTTTTCCTGAATATATTCAGGAAAAAACGCATACGCCCTTTTTGGCCAACCAAGCAAGCTTGCAAAGGAAATCTGCACTACAATGAAGTCTCACTTCCCCCCGGTCAAAAGGGCCATCTGAAAAAAGTGTAAAATCCAGAAAGGCAGGACAGGCCATGGAGAACTGGGAGCCTTGTTATGCTGATGGGCGGGATGTAAATTGCCAACAACCACTCGGGAGAAGTGTATGGTGTCTCCTGAAACATCTAAAAAACAAAGCAACAGAGCCTAGGGCACTGCCACTTATGGTCCTATAGCTTAGGGAAATTAAAATCAAAAAGACACAGCCACCCCAAAGTTTGGGACGCCTCTGTTTACAAGAACCTCGTTTACAGTACCAATTCAACATCGCAGAAAGTGAAAAATGGATAAAGAAGTTGTGGTATTTACTTACAAAGCAATATCACTCAGCAATGAAATCTATGTCATCAGGGCCTTAGCAGCACAATGAGTGGATTCAGGTATGATGATTCTAACTGAAATAAGTCACACAGAAAAAGAAACATCATAAGATATCACTAATACATGGAATGTAAACTTGGCTACACAGGAACTGAATTCCAAAACAGAACAGGGTCTCAAATTTAGAAAACCAACTTATGCTTGCTTAAGGGGAAAGGTGAGTTGGATTGCTGCATAAAACCAGAGATTGAAATGAGCACAGATAAAGTTCCTTAAGCCAAATATGGAATAGACAAGAGCTACTCCTTGGTCAACGAAATGGACTCAACACCGCATATTAAACGCCTAAGAATGTACCTGACTAGTAAGTATCTTAAAACCTATGGATTGCTATGTCTCCGAAAGAGAATCAAGCATGCGTACAGGGGCATAAACGCAGCAGTGATAGGATTGGAGAGGTTCGTGAGCAAATGAAGACCCTTTGAAGTCATATTGCATGGTACCCATTCCACGGGTTTCAAGTACCCAGGTTTAAGGTATTCTTCCTTCAGCTAAAACATGCGTGTGGAACCTAGAGTATGATCAACCATGTGATCGGGAGACGTGTTCAAATATGTCTCAGTTTTCCTCCCCTGGTACTCGGGTGCAACATTCCAGACGCTTTACTAACACTCTCCCCACTTGGAGAGTCAGTCCCTTTAACCTCCTGTTTGGCCCACTTTGCAATTTCTGTGGAAGATGAACAGGAATAGCGAGAACCAATGAGAGACTAGCTGGAGGTGTCTGGATGGGCAAATTTAACTCTCATTTCCCACCAGGAAGAGGAATTAACCAAAGGCTCAGCGTGCCGTGCCGGAACCAGATTAGGGCCTGAAGCCATCCTGCGGTGTTGCGGCCAGCTCACAAGAAAGCGAGTTGAAGAAAGGAGCTCAGGGGCACTGTAATTCACAAACCTGCAGAGTTATAAATGACAGCTATTGTCCAAAAATAGACTGAAGTAAGGCTGCCAAGAGGACTTGAAAGCGGGGCAGAATTGCAGGAAACCGATTTCAGGAGGTAGACTGGAATTGCATTGAAAGCATAGGAAAAGAGGCAGAACGTCCACAATGATGCACTTGGCCAAAAAGGGCGTATGCGTTTTTTCCTGAATATATTCAGGAAAAAACGCATACGCCCTTTTTGGCCAACCAAGCAAGCTTGCAAAGGAAATCTGCACTACAATGAAGTCTCACTTCCCCCCGGTCAAAAGGGCCATCTGAAAAAAGTGTAAAATCCAGAAAGGCAGGACAGGCCATGGAGAACTGGGAGCCTTGTTATGCTGATGGGCGGGATGTAAATTGCCAACAGACACTCAGGAGAAGTGTATGGTGTTTCCTGAAACATCTAAAAAACAAAGCAACAGAGCCTAGGGCACTTCCACTTATGGTCCTATAGCTTAGGGAAATTAAAATCAAAAAGACACAGCCACCCCAAAGTTTGGAACGGCTCTGTTTACAAGAACCTCGTTTACAGTACAAGTTCAACATCGCAGAAAGTGAAAAATGGATAAAGAAGTTGTGGTATTTACTTACAAAGCAATATCACTCAGCAATGAAATCTGTGTCATCAGGCCCTTAGCAGCACAATGAGCGGATTCAGGTATGATGATTCTAACTGAAATAAGTCACACAGAAAAAGAAACATCATAAGATATCAGTAATACACGGAATGTAAACTTGGCTACACAGGAACTGAATTACAGAACAGAACAGGGTCTCCAATTTAGAAAACCAACTTATGCTTGCTTAAGGGGAAAGGTGAGTTGGGGTGCTGCATAAAACCAGAGATTGAAATGAGCACAGATAAAGTTCCTTAAGCCAAATATGGAATAGACAAGAGCTACTCCTTGCTCAACGAAATGGACTCAACACCGCATATTAAACGCCTAAGAATGTACCTGACTAGTAAGTATCTTAAAACCTATGGATTGCTATGTCTCCGAAAGAGAATCAAGCATGTGTACAGGGGCATAAACGCAGCAGTGATAGGATTGGAGAGGTTCGTGAGCAAATGAAGACCCTTTGAAGTCATATTGCATGGTACCCATTCCACGGGTTTCAACTACCCAGGTTTAAGGTATTCTTCCTTCAGCTAAAACATGCATGTGGAACCCAGAGTATGATCAACCATGTGATCGGGAGACGTGTTCAAATATGTCTCAGTTTTCGTACCCTGGTACTCGGGTGCAACATTCCAGACGCTTTACTAACACTCTCCCGACTTGGAGAGTCAGTCCCTTTAACCTCCTGTTTGGCCCAGTTTGCAATTTCTGCGGAAGACGAACAGGAATAGCGAGAACCAATGAGAGCCTAGCTGGAGGTGTCTGGATGTGCAAATTTAACTCTCATTTCCCACCAGGAAGAGGAATTAACCAAAGGCTCAGCGTGCCGTGCCGGAACCAGATTAGGGCTTGAAGACATCCTGCGGTGTTGCGGCCAGGTCACAAGAAAGCGAGTTGAAGAAAGGAGCTCAGGGGCACTGTAATTCACAAACCTGCAGACTTATAAATGACAGCTATCGTCCAAAAATAGACTGAAGTAAGGCTGCCAAGAGGACTTGAAAGTGGGGCAGAATTGCAGGAAACCGATTTCAGGAGGTGGACTGGAATTGCATTGAAAGCATAGGAAAAGAGGCAGAACGTCCACAATGATGCACTTGGCCAAAAAGGGCGTATGCGTTTTTTCCTGAATATATTCAGGAAAAAACGCATACGCCCTTTTTGGCCAACCAAGCAAGCTTGCAAAGGAAATCTGCACTACAATGAAGTCTCACTTCCCCCCGGTCAAAAGGGCCATCTGAAAAAAGTGTAAAATCCAGAAAGGCAGGACAGGCCATGGAGAACTGGGAGCCTTGTTATGCTGATGGGCGGGATGTAAATTGCCAACAGACACTCGGGAGAAGTGTATGGTGTTTCCTGAAACATCTAAAAAACAAAGCAACAGAGCCTAGGGCACTTCCACTTATGGTCCTATAGCTTAGGGAAATTAAAATCAAAAAGACACAGCCACCCCAATGTTTGGAACGGCTCTGTTTACAAGAAACTCGTTTACAGTACAAGTTCAACATCGCAGAAAGTGAAAAATGGATAAAGAAGTTGTGGTATTTACTTACAAAGCAATATCACTCAGCAATGAAATCTGTGTCATCAGGCCCTTAGCATCACAATGAGTGGATTCAGGTATGATGATTCTAACTGAAATAAGTCACACAGAAAAAGAAACATCATAAGATATCAGTAATACACGGAATGTAAACTTGGCTACACAGGAACTGAATTACAGAACAGAACAGGGTCTCAAATTTAGAAAACCAACTTATGCTTGCTTAAGGGTAAAGGTGAGTTGGGGTGCTGCATAAAACCAGAGATTGAAATGAGCACAGATAAAGTTCCTTAAGCCAAATATGGAATAGACAAGAGCTACTCCTTGCTCAACGAAATGGACTCAACACCGCATATTAAACGCCTAAGAATGTACCTGACTAGTAAGTATCTTAAAACCTATGGATTGCTATGTCTCCGAAAGAGAATCAAGCATGTGTACAGGGGCATAAATGCAGCAGTGATAGGATTGCAGAGGTTCGTGAGCAAATGAAGACCCTTTAAAGTCGTATTGCATGGTACCCATTCCACGGGTTTCAACTACCCAGGTGTAAGGTATTGTTCCTTCAGCTAAAACATGCATGTGGAACCTAGAGTATGATCAACCATGTGATTGGGAGACGTGTTCAAATATGTCTCAGTTTTCCTCCCCTGGTACTCGGGTGCAACATTCCAGACGCTTTACTAACACTCTCCCCACTTGGAGAGTCAGTCCCTTTAACCTCCTGTTTGGCCCAGTTTGCAATTTCTGCGGAAGATGAACAGGAATAGCGAGAACCAATGAGAGGCTACCTGGAGGTGTCTGGACGGGCAAATTTAACTCTCATTTCCCACCAGGAAGCGGAATTAACCAAAGGCTCAGCGTGCCATGCCGGAACCAGATTAGGGCCTGAAGCCATCCTGCGGTGTTGCGGCCAGGTCACAAGAAAGCGAGTTGAAGAAAGGAGCTCAGGGGCACTGTAATTCACAAACCTGCAGAGTTATAAATGACAGCTATCGTCCAAAAATAGACTGAAGTAAGGCTGCCAAGAGGACTTGAAAGCGGGGCAGAATTGCAGGAATCCGATTTCAGGAGGTAGACTGGAATTGCATTGAAAGCATAGGAAAAGAGGCAGAACGTCCACAATGATGCACTTTGCCAAAAAGGGCGTATGCGTTTTTTCCTGAATATATTCAGGAAAAAACGCATACGCCCTTTTTGGCCAAACAAGCAAGCTTGCAAAGGAAATCTGCACTACAATGAAGTCTCACTTCCCCCCGGTCAAAAAGGCCATCTGAAAAACGTGTAAAATCCAGAAAGGCAGGACAGGCCATGGAGTACTGGGAGCCTTGTTATGCTGATGGGCGGGATGTAAATTGCCAACAACCACTTGGGAGAAGTGTATGGTTTTTCCTGAAACATCTAAAAACAAAGCAACAGAGCCTAGGGCACTTCCGCTTATGGTCCTATAGCTTAGGGAAATTAAAATCAAAAAGACACAGCCACCCCAATGTTTGGGACGCCTCCGTTTACAAGAACCTCGTTTACCGTACAAGTTCAATATCACAGAAAGTGAAAAATGGATAAAGAAGTTGTGGTACTTACGTACAATGCAGTATCACTCAGCAATGAAATCTATGTCATCAGGCCCGTAGCAGCATAATGAGTGGATTCAGGTACGATGATTCTAACTGAAATAAGTCACACAGAAAAAGAAACATCATAAGATATCAGTAATACACGGAATGTAAACTTGGCTACACAGGAATTGCATTCCAAAACAGAACAGGGTCTCAAATTTAGAAAACCAACTTATGCTTGCTTAAGGGGAAAGGTGAGTTGAGGTGCTGCATAAAACCAGAGATTGAAATGAGCACAGATAAAGTTCCTTAAGCCAAATATGGAATAGACAAGAGCTACTCCTTGCTCAACGAAATGGACTCAAAACCCCATATTAAACGCCTAAGAATGTACCTGACTAGTAAGTATCTTAAAACCTATGGATTGCTATGTCTCCAAAAGAGAATCAAGCGTGTGTACAGGGGCATAAACGCAGCAGTGATAGGATTGGAGAGGTTCGGTGAGCAAATGAAGACCCTTTGAAGTCATATTGCATGGTACCCATTACACGGGTCTCAACTCTCCAGGTTTAAGGTATTCTTCCTTCAGCTAAAACATGCATGTGGAACCCAGAGTATGATCAACCATGTGAACGGGAGACGTGTTCAAATATGTCTCAGTTTTCGTACCCTGGTACTCGGGTGCAACATTCCAGACGCTTTACTAACACTCTCCCGACTTGGAGAGTCAGTCCCTTTAACCTCCTGTTTGGCCCAGTTTGCAATTTCTGCGGAAGATGAACAGGAATAGCGAGAACCAATGAGAGACTAGCTGGAGGTGTCTGGACGGGCAAATTTAACTCTCATTTCCCACCAGGAAGAGGAAATAACCAAAGGCTCAGCGTGCCGGGCCGGAACCAGATTAGGGCCTGAAGCCATCCTGCGGTGTTGCGGCCAGCTCACAAGAAAGCGAGTTGAAGAAAGGAGCTCAGGGGCACTGTAATTCACAAACCTGCAGAGTTATAAATGAGAGCTATCGTCCAAAAATAGACTGAAGTAAGGCTGCCAAGAGGACTTGAAAGCGGGGCAGAATTGCAGGCAACCGATTTCAGGAGGTAGACTGGAATTGCATTGAAAGCATAGGAAAAGAGGCAGAACGTCCACAATGATGCACTTGGCCAAAAAGGGCGTATGCGTTTTTTCCTGAATATATTCAGGAAAAAACGCATACGCCCTTTTTGGCCAACCAAGCAAGCTTGCAAAGGAAATCTGCACTACAATGAAGTCTCACTTCCCCCCGGTCAAAAGGGCCATCTGAAAAAAGTGTAAAATCCAGAAAGGCAGGACAGGCCATGGAGAACTGGGAGCCTTGTTATGCTGATGGGCGGGATATAAATTGCCAACAACCACTGGGGAGAAGTGTATGGTGTTTCCTGAAACATCTAAAAAACAAAGCAACAGAACCTAGGGCACTTCCACTTATGGTCCTATATCTTAGGGAAATTAAAATCAAAAAGACACAGCCACCCCAAAGTTTGGAACGGCTCTGGTTACAAGAACCTCGTTTACAGTACAAGTTCAACATCGCAGAAAGTGAAAAATGGATAAAGAAGTTGTGGTATTTACTTACAAAGCAATATCACTCAGCAATGAAATCTGTGTCACAAGGCCCTTAGCAGCACAATGAGTGGATTCAGGTATGATGATTCTAACTGAAATAAGTCACACAGAAAAAGAAACATCATAAGATATCAGTAATACACGGAATGTAAACTTGGCTACACAGGAACTGAATTACAGAACAGAACAGGGTCTCAAATTTAGAAAACCAACTTATGCTTGCTTAAGGGGAAAGGTGAGTTGGGGTGCTGCATAAAACCAGAGATTGAAATGAGCACAGATAAAGTTCCTTAAGCCAAATATGGAATAGACAAGAGCTACTCCTTGCTCAACGAAATGGACTCAACACCGCATATTAAACGCCTAAGAATGTACCTGACTAGTAAGTATCTTAAAACCTATAGATTGCTATGTCTCCGAAAGAGAATCAAGCATGTGTACAGGGGCATAAAAGCAGCAGTGATAGGATTGGAGAGGTTCGTGAGCAAATGAAGACCCTTTGAAGTCATATTGCATGGTACCCATTACACGGGTTTCAAATACCCAGGTTTAAGGTATTCTTCCTTCAGCTAAAACATGCATGTGGAACCTAGAGTATGATCAACCATGTGATTGGGAGACGTGTTCAAATATGTCTCAGTTTTCGTACCCTGGTATTCGGGTGCAACATTCCAGACGCTTTACTAACACTCTCCCGACTTGGAGAGTCAGTCCCTTTAACCTCCTGTTTGGCCCAGTTTGCAATTTCTGCGGAAGATGAACAGGAATAGCGAGAACCAATGAGAGACTAGCTGGAGGTGTCTGGACGGGCAAATTTAACTCTCATTTCCCACCAGGAAGAGGAAATAACCAAAGGCTCAGCGTGCCGTGCCGGAACCAGATTAGGGCCTGAAGCCATCCTGCGGTGTTGCGGCCAGCTCAAAAGAAAGCGAGTTGAAGAAAGGAGCTCAGGGGCAATGTAATTCACAAACCTGCAGAGTTATAAATGAGAGCTATCTTCCAAAAATAGACTGAAGTAAGGCTGCCAAGAGGACTTGAAAGCGGGGCAGAATTGCAGGAAACCGATTTCAGGAGGTAGACTGGAATTGCATTGAAAGCATAGGAAAAGAGGCAGAACGTCCACAATGATGCACTTGGCCAAAAAGGGCGTATGCGTTTTTTCCTGAATATATTCAGGAAAAAACGCATACGCCCTTTTTGGCCAACCAAGCAAGCTTGCAAAGGAAATCTGCACTACAATGAAGTCTCACTTCCCCCCGGTCAAAAGGGCCATCTGAAAAAAGTGTAAAATCCAGAAAGGCAGGACAGGCCATGGAGAACTGGGAGCCTTGTTATGCTGATGGGCGGGATATAAATTGCCAACAACCACTGGGGAGAAGTGTATGGTGTTTCCTGAAACATCTAAAAAACAAAGCAACAGAACCTAGGGCACTTCCACTTATGGTCCTATAGTTTAAGGAAATTAAAATCAAAAAGACACAGCCACCCCAAAGTTTGGAACGGCTCTGTTTACAAGAACCTCGTTTACCGTACAAGTTCAATATCACAGAAAGTGAAAAATGGATAAAGAACTTGTCGTACTTACGTACAATGCAGTATCACTCAGCAATGAAATCAATGTCATCAGGCCCGTAGCAGCATAATGAGTGGATTCAGGTATGATGATTCTAACTGAAATAAGTCACACAGAAAAACAAACATCATAAGATATCAGTAATACACGGAATGAAAACTTGGCTACACAGGAACTGCATTCCAAAACAGAACAGGGTCTCAAATTTAGAAAACCAACTTATGCTTGCTTAAGGGGAAAGGTGAGTTGGGGTGCTGCATAAAACCAGAGATTGAAATGAGCACAGATAAAGTTCCTTAAGCCAAATATGGAATAGACAAGAGCTACTCCTTGCTCAACGAAATGGACTCAACACTCCATATTAAACGCCTAAGAATGTACCTGACTAGTAAGTATCTTAAAACCTATGGATTGCTATGTCTCCGAAAGAGAATCAAGCATGTGTACAGGGGCATAAACGCAGCAGTGATAGGATTGGAGAGGTTCGGTGCGCAAATGAAGACCCTTTGAAATCATATTGCATGGTACCCTTTCCACGGGTCTCAACTCTCCAGGTTTTAGGTATTCTTCCTTCAGCTAAAACATGCATGTGGAACCCAGAGTATGATCAACCATGTGATCGGGAGACGTGTTCAAATATGTCTCAGTTTTCGTACCCTGGTACTCGGGTGCAACATTCCAGACGCTTTACTAACACTCTCCCGACTTGGAGAGTCAGTCCCTTTAACCTCCTGTTTGGCCCAGTTTGCAATTTCTGCGGAAGACGAACAGGAATAGCGAGAACCAATGAGAGCCTAGCTGGAGGTGTCTGGACGGGCAAATTTAACTCTCATTTCCCACCAGGAAGTGGAATTAACCAAAGGCTCAGCGTGCCGTGCCAGAACCAGATTAGGGCCTGAAGCCATCCTGCGGTGTTGCGGCCAGGTCACAAGAAAGCGAGTTGAAGAAAGGAGCTCAGGGGCACTGTAATTCACAAACCTGCAGAGTTATAAATGACAGCTCTCGTCCAAAAATAGACTGAAGTAAGGCTGCCAAGAGGACTTGAAAGCGGGGCAGCATTGCAGGAAACCGATTTCAGGAGGTAGACTGGAATTACATTGAAAGCATAGGAAAAGAGGCAGAACGTCCACAATGATGCACTTGGCCAAAAAGGGCGTATGCGTTTTTTCCTGAATATATTCAGGAAAAAACGCATACGCCCTTTTTGGCCAACCAAGCAAGCTTGCAAAGGAAACCTGCACTACAATGAAGTCTCACTTCCACCTGGTCAAAAGGGCCATCTGAAAAAAGTGTAAAATCCATAAAGGCACGACAGGCCATGGAGAACTGGGAGCCTTCTTATGCTGATGGGCGGGATGTAAATTGCCAACAGCCACTCTGGAGAAGTGTATGGTGTTTCCTGAAACATCGAAAAAACAAATCAACAGAGCCTAGGGCACTGCCACTTATGGTCCTATAGCTTAGGGAAATTAAAATCAAAAAGACACAGCCACCCCAAAGTTTGGGACGCCTCCGTTTACAAGAACCTCGTTTACCGTACAAGTTCAATATCACAGAAAGTGAAAAATGGATAAAGAACTTGAGGTACTTACGTACAATGCAGTATCACTCAGCAATGAAATCTATGTCATCAGGCCCGTAGCAGCATAATGAGTGGATTCAGGTACGATGATTCTAACTGAAATAAGTCACACAGAAAAAGAAACATCATAAGATATCACTAATACACGGAATGTAAACTTGGCTACACAGGAACTGCATTCCAAAACAGAACAGGGTCTCAAATTTAGAAAACCAACTTATGCTTGCTTAAGGGGAAAGGTGAGTTGGGGTGCTGCATAAAACCAGAGATTGAAATGAGCACAGATAAAGTTCCTTAAGCCAAATATGGAATAGACAAGAGCTACTCCTTGCTCAACGAAATGGACTCAACACCCCATATTAAACGCCTAAGAATGTACCTGACTAGTAAGTATCTTAAAACCTATGGATTGCTATGTCTCCAAAAGAGAATCAAGCGTGTGTACAGGGGCATAAACGCAGCAGTGATAGGATTGGAGAGGTTCGGTGAGCAAATGAAGACCCTTTGAAGTCATATTGCATGGTACCCATTACACGGGTCTCAACTCTCCAGGTTTTAGGTATTCTTCCTTCAACTAAAACATGCATGTGGAACCCAGAGTATGATCAACCATGTGAACGGGAGACGTGTTCAAATATGTCTCAGTTTTCCTCCCCTGGTACTCGGGTGCAACATTCCAGACGCTTTACTAACACTCTCCCGACTTGGAGAGTCAGTGCCTTTAACCTCCTGTTTGGCCCAGTTTGCAATTTCTGCGGAAGATGAACAGGAATAGCGAGAACCAATGAGAGGCTAGCTGGAGGTGTCTGGACGGGCAAATTTAACTCTCATTTCCCACCAGGAAGAGGAATTAACCAAAGGCTCAGCGTGCCGGGCCGGAACCAGATTAGGGCCTGAAGCCATCCTGCGGTGTTGCGGCCAGCTCACAAGAAAGCGAGTTGAAGAAAGGAGCTCAGGGGCACTGTAATTCACAAACCTGCAGAGTTATAAATGACAGCTATCCTCCAAAAATATACTGAAGTAAGGCTGCCAAGAGGACTTGAAAGCGGGGCAGAATTGCAGGAAACCGATTTCAGGAGGTAGACTGGAATTGCATTGAAAGCATAGGAAAAGAGGCAGAACGTCCACAGTTATGCACTTGGCCAAAAAGGGCGTATGCGTTTTTTCCTGAATATATTCAGGAAAAAACGCATACGCCCTTTTTGGCCAACCAAGCAAGCTTGCAAAGGAAATCTGCACTACAATGAAGTCTCACTTCCCCCGGTCAAAAGGGCCATCTGAAAAATGTTTAAAATCCAGAAAGGCAGGACAGGCCATGGAGAACTGGGAGCCTTGTTATGCTGATGGGCGGGATGTAAATTGTCAACAGACACTTGGGAGAAGTGTATGGTGTTTCCTGAAACATCTAAAAAACAAAGCAACAGAGCCTAGGGCACTTCCACTTATGGTCCTATAGCTTAGGGAAATTAAAATCAAAAAGACACAGCCACCCCAAAGTTTGGGACGCCTCCGTTTACAAGAACCTCGTTTACCGTACAAGTTCAATATCACAGAAAGTGAAAAATGGATAAAGAACTTGAGGTACTTACGTACAATGCAGTATCACTCAGCAATGAAATCTATGTCATCAGGCCCTTAGCAGCATAATGAGTGGATTCAGGTACGATGATTCTAACTGAAATAAGTCACACAGAAAAAGAAACATCATAAGATATCACTAATACACGGAATGTAAACTTGGCTACACAGGAACTGCATTCCAAAACAGAACAGGGTCTCAAATTTAGAAAACCAACTTATGCTTGCTTAAGGGGAAAGGTGAGTTGGGGTGCTGCATAAAACCAGAGATTGAAATGAGCACAGATAAAGTTCCTTAAGCCAAATATGGAATAGACAAGAGCTACTCCTTGCTCAACGAAATGGACTCAACACCCCATATTAAACGCCTAAGAATGTACCTGACTAGTAAGTATCTTAAAACCTATGGATTGCTATGTCTCCAAAAGAGAATCAAGCGTGTGTACAGGGGCATAAACGCAGCAGTGATAGGATTGGAGAGGTTCGGTGAGCAAATGAAGACCCTTTGAAGTCATATTGCATGGTACCCATTACACGGGTCTCAACTCTCCAGGTTTTAGGTATTCTTCCTTCAACTAAAACATGCATGTGGAACCCAGAGTATGATCAACCATGTGAACGGGAGACGTGTTCAAATATGTCTCAGTTTTCCTCCCCTGGTACTCGGGTGCAACATTCCAGACGCTTTACTAACACTCTCCCGACTTGGAGAGTCAGTGCCTTTAACCTCCTGTTTGGCCCAGTTTGCAATTTCTGCGGAAGATGAACAGGAATAGCGAGAACCAATGAGAGGCTAGCTGGAGGTGTCTGGACGGGCAAATTTAACTCTCATTTCCCACCAGGAAGAGGAATTAACCAAAGGCTCAGCGTGCCGGGCCGGAACCAGATTAGGGCCTGAAGCCATCCTGCAGTGTTGCGGCCAGCTCACAAGAAAGCGAGTTGAAGAAAGGAGCTCAGGGGCACTGTAATTCACAAACCTGCAGAGTTATAAATGACAGCTATCCTCCAAAAATATACTGAAGTAAGGCTGCCAAGAGGACTTGAAAGCGGGGCAGAATTGCAGGAAACCGATTTCAGGAGGTAGACTGGAATTGCATTGAAAGCATAGGAAAAGAGGCAGAACGTCCACAGTTATGCACTTGGCCAAAAAGGGCGTATGCATTTTTTCCTGAATATATTCAGGAAAAAACGCATACGCCCTTTTTGGCCAACCAAGCAAGCTTGCAAAGGAAATCTGCACTACAATGAAGTCTCACTTCCCCCCGGTCAAAAGGGCCATCTGAAAAAAGTTTAAAATCCAGAAAGGCAGGACAGGCCATAGAGAACTGGGAGCCTTGTTATGCTGATGGGCGGGATGTAAATTGTCAACAGACACTTGGGAGAAGTGTATGCTGTTTCCAGAAACATCTAAAAAACAAAGCAACAGAGCCTAGGGCACTTCCACTTATGGTCCTATAGCTTAGGGAAATTAAAATAAAAAAGACACAGCCACCCCAAAGTTTGGGACGCCTCTGTTTACAACAACCTCGTTTACCGTACAAGTTCAATATCACAGAAAGTGAAAAATGGATAAAGAACTTGTCGTACTTACGTACAATGCAGTATCACTCAGCAATGAAATCTATGTCATCAGGCCCGTAGCAGCATAATGAGTGGATTCAGGTACGATGATTCTAACTGAAATAAGTCACACAGAAAAAGAAACATCATAAGATATCAGTAATACACGGAATGAAAACTTGGCTACACAGGAACTGCATTCCAAAACAGAACAGGGTCTCAAATTTAGAAAACCAACTTATGCTTGCTTAAGGGGAAAGGTGAGTTGGGGTGCTGCATAAAACCAGAGATTGAAATGAGCACAGATAAAGTTCCTTAAGCCAAATATGGAATAGACAAGAGCTACTCCTTGCTCAACGAAATGGACTCAACACTCCATATTAAACGCCTAAGAATGTACCTGACTAGTAAGTATCTTAAAACCTATGGATTGCTATGTCTCCGAAAGAGAATCAAGCATGTGTACAGGGGCATAAACGCAGCAGTGATAGGATTGGAGAGGTTCGGTGCGCAAATGAAGACCCTTTGAAATCATATTGCATGGTACCCATTCCACGGGTTTCAACTACCCAGGTTTAAGGTATTCTTCCTTCAGCTAAAACATGCATGTGGAACCTAGAGTATGATCAACCATGTGATCGGGAGACGTGTTCAAATATGTCTCAGTTTTCGTACCCTGGTACTCGGGTGCAACATTCCAGACGCTTACTAACACTCTCCCGACTTGGAGAGTCAGTGCCTTTAACCTCCTGTTTGGCCCAGTTTGCAATTTCTGCGGAAGATGAACAGGAATAGCGAGAATCAATGAGAGACTAGCTGGAGGTGTCTGGATGGGCAAATTTAACTCTCATTTCCCAACAGGAAGAGGAATTAACCAAAGGCTCAGCGTGCCATGCCAGAACCAGATTAGGGCCTGAAGACATCCTGCGGATTGCGACCAGGTCACAAGAAAGCAAGTTGAAGAAAGGAGCTCAGGGGCACTGTAATTCACAAACCTGCAGAGTTATAAATGACAGCTATCGTCCAAAAATAGACTGAAGTAAGGCTGCCAAGAGGACTTGAAAGCGGGGCAGCATTGCAGGAAACCGATTTCAGGAGGTAGACTGGAATTGCATTGAAAGCATAGGAAAAGAGGCAGAACGTCCACAATGATGCACTTGGCCAAAAAGGGCGTATGCGTTTTTTCCTGAATATATTCAGGAAAAAACGCATATGCCCTTTTTGGCCAACCAAGCAAACTTGCAAAGGAAATCTGCACTACAATGAAGTCTCACTTCTCCCCGGTTAAAAGGGCCATCTGAAAAAAGTGTAAAATCCAGAAAGGCAGGACAGGCCATGGAGAACTGGGAGCCTTGTTATGCTGATGGGCGGGATGTAAATTGCCAACAACCACTCGGGAGAAGTGTATGGTGTTTCCTGAAACATCTAAAAAACAAAGCAACAGAGCCTAGGGCACTGCCACTTATGGTCCTATAGCTTAGGGAATTTAAAATCAAAAAGACACAGCCACCCCAAAGTTTGGAACGGCTCTGTTTACAAGAACCTCGTTTACAGTACAAGTTCAACATCGCAGAAAGTGAAAAATGGATAAAGAAGTTGTGGTATTTACTTACAAAGCAATATCACTCAGCAATGAAATCTGTGTCATCAGGCCCTTAGCAGCACAATGAGTGGATTCAGGTATGATGATTCTAACTGAAATAAGTCACACAGAAAAAGAAACATCATAAGATATCAGTAATACACGGAATGTAAACTTGGCTACACAGGAACTGAATTACAGAACAGAACAGGGTCTCAAATTTAGAAAACCAACTTATGCTTGCTTAAGGGTAAAGGTGAGTTGGGGTGCTGCATAAAACCAGAGATTGAAATGAGCACAGATAAAGTTCCTTAAGCCAAATATGGAATAGACAAGAGCTACTCCTTGCTCAATGAAATGGACTCAACACCCCATATTAAACACCTAAGAATGTACCTGACTAGTAAGTATCTTAAAACCTATGGATTGCTATGTCTCCGAAAGAGAATCAAGCATGTGTACAGGGGCATAAACGCAGCAGTGATAGGATTGGAGAGGTTCGGTGAGCAAATGAAGACCCTTTGAAGTCATATTGCATGGTACCCATTCCACGGGTTTCACCTACCCAGGTTTAAGGTATTCTTCCTTCAGCTAAAACATGCATGTGGAACCCAGAGTATGATCAACCATGTGATCGGGAGACGTGTTCAAATATGTCTCAGTTTTCGTACCCTGGTACTCGGGTGCAACATTCCAGACGCTTTACTAACACTCTCCCGACTTGGAGAGTCAGTCCCTTTAACCTCCTGTTTGGCCCAGTTTGCAATTTCTGCGGAAGATGAACAGGAATAGCGAGAACCAATGAGAGACTAGCTGGAGGTGTCTGGACGGGCAAATTTAACTCTCATTTCCCACCAGGAAGAGGAATTAACCAAAGGCTCAGCGTGCCGTGCCGGAACCAGATTAGGGCCTGAAGCCATCCTGCGGTGTTGCGGCCATGTCACAAGAAAGCGAGTTGAAGAAAGGAGCTCAGGGGCACTGTAATTCACAAACCTGCAGAGTTATAAATGACAGCTATCGTCCAAAAATAGACTGAAGTAAGGCTGCCAAGAGGACTTGACAGCGGGGCAGAATTACAGGAAACCGATTTCAGGAGGTAGACTGGAATTGCATTGAAAGCATAGGAAAAGAGGCAGAACGTCCACAATGATGCACTTGGCCAAAAAGGGCGTATGCGTTTTTTCCTGAATATATTCAGGAAAAAACGCATACGCACTTTTTGGCCAACCAAGAAAGCTTGCAAAGGAAACCTGCACTACAATGAAGTCTCACTTCCACCTGGTCAAAAGGGCCATCTGAAAAAAGTGTAAAATCCATAAAGGCACGACCGGCCATGGAGAACTGGGAGCCTTCTTATGCTGATGGGCGGGATGTAAATTGCCAACAGCCACTCTGGAGAAGTGTATGGTGTTTCCTGAAACATCTAAAAAACAAAGCAACAGAGCCTAGGGCACTTCCACTTATGGTCCTATAGCTTAGGGAAATTAAAATCAAAAAGACACAGCCACCCCAAAGTTTGGGACGCCTCCGTTTACAAGAACCTCGTTTACCGTACAAGTTCAATATCACAGAAAGTGAAAAATGGATAAAGAACTTGAGGTACTTACGTACAATGCAGTATCACTCAGCAATGAAATCTATGTCATCAGGCCCTTAGCAGCATAATGAGTGGATTCAGGTACGATGATTCTAACTGAAATAAGTCACACAGAAAAAGAAACATCATAAGATATCACTAATACACGGAATGTAAACTTGGCTACACAGGAACTGCATTCCAAAACAGAACAGGGTCTCAAATTTAGAAAACCAACTTATGCTTGCTTAAGGGGAAAGGTGAGTTGGATTGCTGCATAAAACCACAGATTGAAATGAGCACAGATAAAGTTCCTTAAGCCAAATATGGAATAGACAAGAGCTACTCCTTGCTCAACGAAATGGACTCAACACCCCATATTAAACGCCTAAGAATGTACCTGACTAGTAAGTATCTTAAAACCTATGGATTGCTATGTCTCCAAAAGAGAATCAAGCGTGTGTACAGGTGCATAAACGCAGCAGTGATAGGATTGGAGAGGTTCGGTGAGCAAATGAAGACCCTTTGAAGTCATATTGCATGGTACCCATTACACGGGTCTCAACTCTCCAGGTTTTAGGTATTCTTCCTTCAACTAAAACATGCATGTGGAACCCAGAGTATGATCAACCATGTGAACGGGAGACGTGTTCAAATATGTCTCAGTTTTCCTCCCCTGGTACTCGGGTGCAACATTCCAGATGCTTTACTAACACTCTCCCGACTTGGAGAGTCAGCGCCTTTAACATCCTGTTTGGCCCAGTTTGCAATTTCTGCGGAAGATGAACAGGAATAGCGAGAACCAATGAGAGGCTAGCTGGAGGTGTCTGAACGGGCAAATTTAACTCTCATTTCCCACCAGGAAGAGGAATTAACCAAAGGCTCAGCGTGCCATGCCGGAACCAGATTAGGGCCTGAAGCCATCCTGCGGTGTTGCGGCCAGCTCAAAAGAAAGCGAGTTGAAGAAAGGAGCTCAGGGGCACTATAATTCACAAACCTGCAGAGTTATAAATGACAGCTATCGTCCAAAAATATACTGAAGTAAGGCTGCCAAGAGGACTTGAAAGCGGGGCAGAATTGCAGGAAACCGATTTCAGGAGGTAGACTGGAATTGCATTGAAAGCATAGGAAAAGAGGCAGAACGTCCACAATGATGCACTTGGCCAAAAAGGGCGTATGCGTTTTTTCCTGAATATATTCAGGAAAAAACGCATACGCCCTTTTTGGCCAACCAAGCAAGCTTGCAAAGGAAATCTGCACTACAATGAAGTCTCACTTCCCCCCGGTCAAAAGGGCCATCTGAAAAAAGTGTAAAATCCAGAAAGGCAGGACAGGCCATGGAGAACTGGGAGCCTTGTTATGCTGATGGGCGGGATGTAAATTGTCAACAGACACTTGGGAGAAGTGTATGGTGTTTCCTGAAACATCTAAAAAACAAAGCAACAGAGCCTAGGGCACTTCCACTTATGGTCCTATAGCTTAGGGAAATTAAAATCAAAAAGACACAGCCACCCCAAAGTTTGGGACGCCTCTGTTTACAAGAACCTCGTTTACAGTACAAGTTCAACATCGCAGAAAGTGAAAAATGGATAAAGAAGTTGTGGTATTCACTTACAAAGCAATATCACTCAGCAATGAAATCTATGTCATCAGGCCCTTAGCAGCACAATGAGTGGATTCAGGTATGATGATTCTAACTGAAATAAGTCACACAGAAAAAGAAACATCATAAGATATCACTAATACACGGAATGGAAACTTGGCTACACAGGAACTGAATTACAGAACAGAACAGGGTCTCCAATTTAGAAAACCAACTTATGCTTGCTTAAGGGGAAAGGTGAGTTGGGGTGCTGCATAAAACCAGAGATTGAAATGAGCACAGATAAAGTTCCTTAAGCCAAATATGGAGTAGACAAGAGCTACTCCTTGCTCAATGAAATGGACTCAACACCGCATATTAAACGCCTAAAAATGCACCTGACTAGTAAGTATCTTAAAACCTATGGATTGCTATGTCTCCGAAAGAGAATCAAGCATGTGTACAGGGGCATGAACGCAGCAGTGATAGGATTGCAGAGGTTCGGTGAGCAAATGAAGACCCTTTGAAGTCATATTGCATGGTACCCATTACACGGGTCTCAACTCTCCAGGTTTAAGGTATTCTTCCTTCAGCTAAAACATGCATGTGGAACCCCGAGTATGATCAACCGTGTGAACGGGAGACGTGTTCAAATATGTCTCAGTTTTCCTCCCCTGGTACTCGGGTGCAACATTCCAGACCCTTTACTAACACTCTCCTGACTTGGAGAGTCAGCGCCTTTAACCTCCTGTTTGGCCCAGTTTGCAATTTCTGCGGAAGATGAACAGGAATAGCGAGAACCAATGAGAGACTAGCTGGAGGTGTCTGGACGGGCAAATTTAACTCTCATTTCCCACCAGGAAGAGGAAATAACCAAAGGCTCAGCGTGCCGTGCCGGAACCAGATTAGGGCCTGAAGCCATCCTGCGGTGTTGCGGCCAGCTCAAAAGAAAGCGAGTTGAAGAAAGGAGCTCAGGGTCTCTGTAATTCACAAACCTGCAGAGTTATAAATGACAGCTATCGTCCAAAAATATACTGAAGTAAGGCTGCCAAGAGGACTTGAAAGCGCGGCAGAATTGCAGGAACCCGATTTCAGGAGGTAGACTGGAATTGCATTGAAAGCATAGGAAAAGAGGCAGAACGTCCACAATGATGCACTTTGCCAAAAGGGCGTATGCGTTTTTTCCTGAATATATTCAGGAAAAAACGCATACGCCCTTTTTGGCCAACCAAGCAAGCTTGCAAAGGAAATCTGCACTACAATGAAGTCTCACTTCCCCCCGGTCAAAAGGGCCATCTGAAAAAAGTGTAAAACCAAGAAAGGCAGGACAGGCCATGGAGAACTGGGAGCCTTGTTATGCTGATGGGCTGGATGTAAATTGCCAACAGACACTCGGGAGATGTGTATGGTGTTTCCTGAAACATCTAAAAAACAAAGTAACAGAGCCTAGGGCACTTCCACTTATGGTCCTATAGCTTAGGGAAATTAATATCAAAAAGACACAGCAACCCCAAAATTTGGGATGGGTCTTTTTACAGAAATCTCTTCTACGGCACAAGTTAAATATCCCAGAGAGCAAATAATGGAGAAAGAAGTTGCGGTACTTATGTACAACAGAATACCACTCAGCAATGAAATCTATGTCACCAGGCCCGTACCAGCATAATGAGTGGATTGAGGCACGATGATTCTAAGTGAAATAAGTCACACAGAAAAAGAAACATCATAAGGTATCACTAATACACGGAATGTGATCTTGGCTACACATGAACTGAATTACAAAACAGAACAGGGTCTCAAGTTTAGAAAACCAACTTATGCCTGCTTAAGGGGGAAGGTGAGTTGGGGTACTGCATAAAAGCAGAGTTTGAAATTAGCACAGATACCATTCCATAAGCCAAATATGTAATAGACAAGAGCTACCCCTTGCTCAACGAAATGGATTCAACAATGAGGTATCACCTCACACCTGGTAGAATAGGCATCATTGAAAATCTACAAACAAAAAATGCTGGAAAGGGTGTGGAGAAAAGGAACCCTCTTCCACTATTGTTGGGAATATAAATTGATACAGTCATTATGGAGAACAATATGGAATTTCTTAAGAAACTAACAATAGAATTACCATATGATACAGCAATCCCAGTACTGGACATATACCCAGACAAAACCATAAATCAAAAAGAGTCATTCACCGCAATGTTCATTGCATCACTATTTACAATATCGAGGTAATGGAAGCAACCTAAATGCCCACAGACAGACGAATGCATAAAGCTGTGGTACATATATAAAATGGAATATTACTCAGCCATGAAAAGGAATGAAATTGGGTCATTTGTAGAGACGTCGATGGATCTAGAGACTGTCATACAGAGTGAAGTAAGTCAGAAAGAGAAAAACAAATCTTGTATATTCATGCATATATGTGGAACCTAGAAAAACTGTACAGATTAACCATTTTGCAAGGCATAAATAGAGCAACAGATGTACACAACAAACGTATGGACAACAAGGGGGGAAAGCTGTTGGGGGGGTGGTGGTGGGAGGAGTTGAGAGACTGGGATTGGCATGTATACATTTATATGTATAAAATAGATAACCAATAAGAACCTGCTGTATAAAAATATAAAATAAAATTCAAAATTAAAAAGAAGTAAAATTTAAAAAATAAAACAGAAAAAACAATTATTCCCTGCACATACATGTATTTATATGAATAAATTATTTCCATGCTTATATCTGTAAATACAAAAAAGAGGAATAAAATCTACCTTGAACCAAAAACGAAAAAGAGAAAAAAAACACAGAACCCACCAGTTACACAGAGGAAAACCGTATCAGGGCACTTGCTCCAGTTGTAAACAATTCTGAAGTTGGTCAGTGGTGGGGAATCGTCTCCCATTCAGCCAGCAGCCCCCACGCAACAAGCGTCCTCATTGCAAAGCTGGGGCACCGTGCCGAGGCATCTGTGAGTAAACGTGAGCTGAGCCCCAGGCCAGTTGCTGCTGAACTATTCCCACCCGTCCCAGGTAAAACACCTGAATATATACAAGGACTTGAAAGCCTAGAGGAAGGGTCATAGAGCCACACGAGTGACAGCATGCCGGCCGACTTGGTGCCTGCAGGCCAGCCAGGATGGTCCTGGCCCTGGGTGCTCTTCTGGAAGATTTCCATTTCCCTGCCTGAGATACCCGTCCTGTCCCTGCCCCCACTGCTTTTTTCCTTCCTCACCTCTGCCCAGGGAGAAATTCCAGCAGCAGGTATGGGTGACACATCCTCTTCTTTAGCAGGTGGCAGCCTGGCAACTGCTGCAGAAAGTCCAGCAGAGCCCCACTCACACTGGGCCACCCACAAAGCCGTGGCCTCTCACTCCCTCCCACCAGCCCAGCCCCGAGACTGCTGACAGGGCAGAGAAAATGGCGTCAGGCACGGCTGCAGGGGCTCTTGCTGCCTGGAGTGGTATTTATATTGATCTCAACCCAGGCACACCTGGGGAGGGCTGGCCGGCACGGTAAGGCTGCCCAGGTCAGCCAATCATCACCCCTCAGGGGTTCACAGTTGCAGAAAATGGAACTTGCTGAACCGGCCAGGTCCAAGGAACAGGTGTGGGCTCCTGAGAGTCAGGATAGACAAGGGGCTGCAGCTTTGGCTTGTTTTCTAATCATTTTATCTGGCCCATGAGTGGGAGACAACTTCAAGAAAACCCTCTCCTAATGAGAGGAACCCAGGAGTCAGGCAGAGGAGGGGTGGGTGGTGGTTGGAGACAGAGGCCTGGTGCCCCGGGTGCAGTGGAAGTCTCTGGAAGACCAGGTGGAGGGAGGCCTCACGGAGTGATGCCCAGGGTCACAGACCTGTCGCAGCTGCTGTTTGTTAGTTCAAGTCCTGCTCTGAGGTGCTCTGTGTCAGCTCTGAGCGACAGGTGAGCTGGGGGTGCTCTGCAATGAGGGCTATGTGCACGGTTCCTGTGTGCCCAGCCCTGCCACGGTACCTGCAAGGGTAGCTTTGTATCCTGGGAGGGGCCTGACCACGAGAGCCCCGTGGGCTGGGGTGGGGGTGGGGTACCTGCCCAGGTGAGCTCCATATTCTGGGATTGGTCTGACCACGAGAGCCCCATGGGCTGCTGGGGACCTGGTAAAGGATGTCAGGACAGTCAGTGAAGCCACCGAGGATATACCTCCAGTTGCTCCTAATTCCTACACCCTGCTGGTCATTCTACCAACCACCAGGACATGGTATTCTGTATTAGTCTTCAATGATGCCTTCTTTTGTATTCCATTAGTCCCAGAGTCACAAGAAATTTTGGCTTGTGAGTGGCAGGACTCCACATACAACTAAAACAATACTTCCGGGCCGTCTGGCCCCAAGGGTGCAAAAATTCCCACACCATCTTTGGGGAAAGCTTAGCTAAAGACCTAAAAGTTCTACCTCTGGAAAAGGAAACCCTCCTTCAATATGCAGACGACATTCTGATCACCAGCCCTACTAAGGAGGCCTCTGAACTACCAAGCCAATAAAGGATAGAAGTTGTCCAAGAAAAAGCTCAAATATCACAGACTGCGGTGACCTGCCTGGGCTTCATTCTCACAGAAGGTCAGAGAAGCCCATCCCAGGAAAGGGAAGAAACCATTTTCAGCCTTACCCCTTTCTAAAACTAGAAGACAGCTTAGGGGTTCCTGGGGAGGCCAGGGTTTGCTGCTTCTGGATCCCTAGCCACAGTCTACTAGCTGGGCCTCTATATGAAACACTGAAAGGAAAAGATGATGATCCTTTTGAATAGAATCCAGAAGTGGCCTTTCAAGAATGGAAAGAGCAGTCAATTCAGACCCTTGCCCTGGAACTCCCTAATTTAGCTAAACCCTTTGACCTTTACATTCCCGGTGAAAGGTGAATCGCCATTGGAGAATTAGTGCAAAAACTGGGACCACTTGAAATGGAACAATGCAAGAATGCCATCCAGGTAGGATAAACTACGGTCACTAAGGGGCTTGGCCCACTGCCACATCTGGCCAAGATACTGGCGGTATCTAAAAACCTGGAAATCAGCAGCCCAAAAGGCCACCTCCCTCCTAAGGGAAAAGGACCCCACGTGGTGATCCTAACCACCAACCATGCCCTGAAGTTGCAGGGTTTGCTCCGTGGGCACACCGACCTCGAGTGAGGAGGCCCTCCAACTCCAACATCTAGAGAGATAACTGGGGGCAACAGGGCACCATGACGACTCGTGTGAACATCACTTGACCTGGAGTTTCTCTCATAAAACAACAAGAGTGTGTCCCAAAAGAGTAGACTACTGCTTGCAGGACTTACTGCACCCAGAGGGGAGCTAATAATCTTGGCGGGGGAACAGTATACCACACTGTCACCATAGAAAAGCCTACAGACACCGTGATGATGGTGGCCAATAAGACCGGCTGGACTCCTGTTTACTTCAAAAGGCTGTTGACTCAGTAGCCATCATGGTCCTTGGTCACCACTGACCCTGGACTGTCTGGGAGTTGAGCGGGCAGGGCTCTGACACCTGGTGCTGTTTGTACGTTAATTCAGGGGCCTAATTGAAGAAAGCGCAGACTACTGGTCAGAGCATCTAGGCTGGCAGAGATGGTCAGCCTAAGGTGGCCGAACAAATGTGGGCGGGGTGAAACCGGCCCCCACAGCGTCTCTGCACATCTCTTTCCTGGACCCTTAAAGGTCATTAGAATCTATAACACTTCCAATGCTGGTGCTCAGGTGGACGAGCAGGGAGGCAGGGGTCCTGGGGACAATCAATGTCACCGGGAGGCTGCTGGGGAGAAGCTCTGACCCTCGCCCCAGGGTATGAGGGCTCCCAACTCAGCACTCAGCAGTTACAGAAGAAGGGTCTGCACCCTCAGCACTCCAAGAATGAGGAACGGGACAAAAGGCAGAGGAGGGGTTTGTCCCCAGCAAAGCCCATTAAAAATCCCTGGGAGATAAAAATAGAATCTGGGCAATAAAGTCAAGTCTAACCTTTTTTATCCTTTGTGCTTTGTCTAATTTCACGTGCTCCTAGGGTCCCGCATGCAGAGGTTCCACACCCGGCACTTCAGACCAGATTTCCTAGTGCAGAATGGCTGGGTCGACACCTCAGCTCCTGGGGCCCAGTGCAGACTCCACGATATAGAGCCTGAGCTACAGCCAACCCGGCCCTTGAGAGCTCCGCCGCCTCCCTCCCTCCCACTGACTCTGACAGGATCTCTACACAGCAGCCCAGCCCACAGCCCACGGGGTAGTGCATGCTCTCACCTCTCCATTCTCTGATCAAAATATAAAGTTTCCTTTGCTTGTGAACCAAACTCAGTCTCGATCTGTTGGCCCCAATGACACTGGGCAGGGGGACACTTGTTGGGGTCCACTCTGGAGGATCAGTAACAGAAATTGAGACTATTGTAACCTCAATGAACAGATGTGTGAGCCAAACTGTAGTTAACATAGAACAGTGTATAAGGCTCGGGTAAAATAAGATGTTTTTAACACTTCCATTTGATATTTCCATCACTTTTTATAAGCAAGTTCAGTGAAAAAGTTTGTCTTATTTGTCAGGTCAATATTAGAGAAACGAAGTGATTTCTTTCCAAGGATGTACAGCTAATAATCTTGGTTAAACCTTCAATCTTGTTTTAAATGCTTTTCCATTGAAAATGATACCTCTCTTTCAGCTCCCCCATTTCTGAGAAGTATAAAATCTTATAATTTATTATTACCAAAGGGGAAAGGTGGGAGGAGGGATAAATTAACAGTTTGGAATGAACACATACACACTGCTATGTATAAAATAGATCATCAACAAGGAACTACTGTATAGCACAGGGAACTACACTCAACATTTTGCAATAACCTATAAGGGGAAATAATCTGAAAAAGAATAGATATTTTTATTGACATCATCTATCAATGACAGTTAAAGTGTAGCCTAAGGGAAGCTGGTGGTGAGTGCTTCTGACCCTGAAGACTTCAATCATCTAAAGTTTGGACTCTGCCTACTTCCCAAGGCCCTTAATGAACATATGTGTAGCCGTAGCTTAAAAACTTCCCCAGTTTGGGTTTCGGGGAGACACTGATTTTGAAAAAGCCCTGGTGTTCTCCTTACATGAATGGGACTCTTCCTACTGCTAAAACATGTCTGTCACACCCAGAGGATGGTATACCGTCTGATCGGGAAGAGTTTGGAAAAGGCATCTCATCTCCTCATCTCCTGGTGCTCGGGTTCACCCCTCCAGCGTCTTTACTAACAGTCTCCCCACTTGGAGATGTCAGCACTGTCAACATCCTGTTGCGTACAGTTTGGAATTTGTCCAGAGGATGAAGCGGAAGGATGAGGAACAATGAGAGACAAGTCCTAGGTGTTCAGACAGGCACATGTCACTCTAATTTCCAATCAGGAAGACGAATTGACCAAAGGCTAGGGTTGCCCATGGAAACAGTATAGGGCTTGAGAAATCCCGCTGCTTTGTGGCCAGTTCCCATAAACACGAGTTGAACAATGGAACTCAGGGGCAGTAAAATTCACAAAACTGCAGAGTTGAAAATATCCATCACTGAAAAATGTCTTGAGGAAAGTCAGAGAAAAGGACTTGTAAGCAAGGGAGAATGGCAGGAAAGGGATTTGAGGAGGTAGAAAGGACTCGCCATTAAGCACAAGAAAAGGAGCTGAACATTGCCAACATTGCAGTTGGCCAAAAAGGGTGTATGCATTCTTTTCTGTATATATTCAAGAAAAGGGCATACACTTTTTTAGCCAACCAAACAGGTGGGCACTGGAAGTCAATACTACAAAACATATCACTTCGCATCAGTCAGAAGAGCCATCCTCATAAAGCGTAAACAACAGAAATGCAGGACAGGGCAACGAGAAGAGGGAGCCCTGTGAGACTTATAGTGGAAATATATATTGCCAACGGCCATTCTGGAGAAGTGTATTGTGTTTACTAAAGCATCTAAAAAATGAGCTACAGAGCATAGGGCACTTGCACTCATGGGCGTATATCTTGGGAAAAACAAAAATCGAGAGGACACAGTCACCCCAATGTTTACCCCCTCTCTGTTTAAAAGATCCTCGACTAGGATATAACTTAAATGTCTCTGGATGGAAAAAATGGATAGAGGTGTGGTACTTAGGTAGAGTGGAATATTATTCAGCCTGGAAATCAATGAAATATGGCCAGTTGTAACAACTCCGGAGGAGTTACGTATGATCATTCTAAGTGACAGAATTCAAAAAGAAAAAGACACATATCATAAGATATCACTTAAAGGTGGAATCCAAAATGGCTACACATGAAATAAATTACAAAACAAAAACATAGTCAAATATGTAGAAAACACGCATAAGGCTGCTAAACGGGAAAGGTGGGGAGGGGTGAGGCATCATCCAGGAGGTTGAAATTAGCAAAGATACCATTCCAAATACCAAACTGATAATCAACAAGGCCTACACGGTAGCTAAAAGAACTGCACTCAGCACACTCAAGTCACCGGAAAAGAATATATACGACTGGTAAGAATCTGAAAAAGAATTTATTGATGTCTCTCTGTACGCGAATCAAGTGGATGTACAGCAGCAAGAAACAGAGCTTTGAAAATCAACTGTAACCAATATAGTAATAAATTGAAAAAAATAAACGACAGAGAGACAGAGAAAACCTCTTACAACTTTTCCTCAGGGACGGTGATGCAACATGGATTGAACACATCTAGACCCACAGCAGGATGAGACATAAGGCTGGAAACTGTTTGCGCTAAGAGAAATGTGAGGTTGGGTGAGGAAATGCACACCCTTTAAAGTAATACTACCTGGTACCCATTCAATGGGTCCCAAATCTGCAGGTTCAAGGGATCTTCCTACAGCTAAAACATGCATGGAAAACCCAGAGGACTGTACACCATGTGATCGGGAGATGTGTCTAAAATGCACCTCATTTATCCTCTCCTGGTGCTCCTGTTCACCATTCCAGCCACGCTACTTAGAATCTCCCCACTTGGAGAATCAGCACATTTAAACTTCTGTTTCACACATTTTGCAAATTGTGAGGAGGATGAACGGGAAGAGGGGGAACCAATGAGAGAAGAGTTGTAGGGGTTTGGACGGGCACATATCACTCTAATTTCCCATTAAGAGTAAGAATTAAAGAAAGGCTCAGCCTGCCTCGCCGGAGCCAAAATAGGGCCTGAAGCAATCCTGCGGGTTTGAGGCCAGCTCACAAAAGAGCAACTTAAAAAATGGAGCTCAGGGTCACTGCAATTCACAAACCTGCAGAGTTATAAATGAAAACTAACGTCCAAAAATATGTTGAGGTAAGGCAAAGAAGAGGATCTGAATGCAAGACAGAATTGCAAGAAACAGATTTCAAGAGATAGATTGGACTCGTCTTTAACGCACATGAAAAGCGGCAGAATTTCGACAATGATGCAGTTGGCCCAAAAGGGTGTATGCGTTTTTTCCTGATTATATCCAGGAAAAAACGCATACGCACTTTATGGGCAACGAAGCAAGCAAGCAATGCAAATGTGCACAACAAAGAAGTCTCACTTCCCACCGGTCAAAAGGGCCATCCTAAAAAATTGTAAAAACCAGAAATGCAGGACAGGCCATGGAGAACAGGGAGCCTTTATACGCTGATGGGCAGTGTGTGAACTGCCGAGAGCCACTCTGGAGAAGTGTATGGTGGTTCCTAAATCATCTAAAAAACAGAGCTACAGAGCATAGGACACTTCCAATCATGGGAGTATATCTAGGGAAGTCTAAAAATCAACAAGACACAAGCACACCACAGTTTAGGGCTACTCTGTTTACAAGAACCTCAACTTCAGTACACCTTAAATATCCCAGGAAAGAGAACAATGGATAAAGAAGATGTGGTACTTATGTACAATGGAATATCTCTTCACCATGAAATCAATGTAATAAGGCTAGTAGAAGGATAAAGAGTGGATTTAGGTCCGATAATACTACTTGAAATAAGTCAAACAGAAAAAGAAACATATCATAAGATATCACTTATAGAGGGAGGGTAAATATAGCTGCACAAGAAATGAATTACAGAACAGAACAGTGTCTCACATTTAGAAAACACACTTATGTCAGCTTAAGGGGAAAGGAGAGATGGGGTGATGCATAAAACCAGAGTTTGAAATTAGCACAGATACCGTTCAATAAACCAAATAGGTATTAGACAAGATCTACACCTTGCTCAATGAACTGGCCTCAACACTCCCTATACACCGCAGAGAAATATATCTGAGGAATAAGAATCTTAAAACCCATGTATTGATATATCTCCATAAGGGAATCAAGTGTGTGCAGAGCGGCACAAACACAGCAGTGAAGATGAGCTAAACCCCATTATAGAAATAAATTTTAAAAACAAAACGCTGAAACAATGAAAGAGAGAAAAATTCTTACAAAATTCGCTCAGGGGCTGTGATGCAACCTGGATTGACCACATATAAACCCACAGCTGGATAAGACATAAGGCTGGACACTTGGGGCTGACAGGATTGGTGAGCTTTGGTGAGCAACTGCCGAAAGTTTAATGCAATACTTCATGCTACTCAGTCCAAGGGTCCCAACACTCCAGGTTGAAGGGAATCTTCCTACAGCTAAACCATGCTTGGGAAACCCAGCGACTGGTATACCATATGATCGGGAAAGGTTTCTAAAACGCACCTCATTTTTCCTCTCCTGGGGCTCCAGATCGACATTCCAGCCGCTTTACTAACAACATCCCCACATGGAGTCAATGCCTTTAAGTTCTGGTATCGCACAGTCTGCAGTTAGTGCAGAGGATGAATGGGAATAGGGGGAACCAGTGAGGAACTAGCTGTAGCGGTTTCAATGGGCACATGTCACTCTAATATCACATCAGTAAGAAGAATTAACCAAAGGCACAGCAGGTGCCCCAGAAGAAAAATAGGGCTTCAAGGAATCCTGTGGTTATGGGGCAATACCACAAAAATAAGAGCTAAAAAATGGAGCTAAGGGCCACTGCAATTCAAAAACCTGCAGAGTTATAAAGGCCAACTATTTTTAAAAAATATATTGAGGTAAGGCTATGAAGAGGCATTGAAAGCAAGGCAGAATTGCAGGAAACCGATTTCAGGAGGTAGACTGGAATTGCATTGAAAGCATATGAAGAGAGTCAGAAACTCGACAATGATGCACTTGTCCAAAATGGGCGTATGTGTTTTTTCCTGAATATATTCAGGAAAAAACGCATACGCACTTTTTGGCCAACCAAGCAAGCTTGCAAAGGATATCTGCACTACAATGAAGTCTCACTTCCACCTGGTCAAAAGGGCCATCTGAAAAAAGTGTAAAATCCATAAAGGCACGACAGGCCATGGAGAACTGGGAGCCTTCTTATGCTGATGGGCGGGATGTAAATTGCCAACAGACACTCTGGAGAAGTGTATGGTGTTTCCTGAAACATCTAAAAAACAAAGCAACAGAGCCTAGGGCACTTCCACTTATGGTCCTATAGCTTAGGGAAATTAAAATCAAAAAGACACAGCCACCCCAAAGTTTGGGACGGCTCTGTTTACAAGAACCTCGTTTACAGTACAAGTTCAATATCGCAGAAAATGAAAAATGGATAAAGAAGCTGTGGTATTTACTTACAAAGCAATAACACTCAGCAATGAAATCTATGTCATCAGGCCCTTAGCAGCACAATGAGTGGATTCAGGTATGATGATTCTAACTGAAATAAGTCACACAGAAAAAGAAACATCATAAGATATCACTAATACACGGAATGTAAACTTGGCTACACAGGAACTGAATTACAGAACAGAACAGGGTCTCAAATTTAGAAAACCAACTTATGCTTGCTTAAGGGGAAAGGTGAGTTGGGGTGCTGCATAAAACCAGAGATTGAAATGAGCACAGATAAAGTTCCTTAAGCCAAATATGGAATAGACAAGAGCTACTCCTTGCTCAACGAAATGGACTCAACACCGCATATTAAACGCCTAAGAATGTACCTGACTAGTAAGTATCTTAAAACCTATGGATTGCTATGTCTCCGAAAGAGAATCAAGCATGTGTACAGGGGCATAAATGCAGCAGTGATAGGATTGCAGAGGTTCGTGAGCAAATGAAGACCCTTTAAAGTCGTATTGCATGGTACCCGTTCCACGGGTTTCAACTACCCAGGTGTAAGGTATTGTTCCTTCAGCTAAAACATGCATGTGGAACCTAGAGTATGATCAACCATGTGATTGGGAGACGTGTTCAAATATGTCTCAGTTTTCGTACCCTGGTACTCGGGTGCAACATTCCAGACGCTTTACTAACACTCTCCCGACTTGGAGAGTCAGTCCCTTTAACCTCCTGTTTGGCCCAGTTTGCAATTTCTGCGGAAGATGAACAGGAATAGCGAGAACCAATGAGAGACTAGCTGGAGGTGTCTGGACGGGCAAATTTAACTCTCATTTCTCACCAGGAAGTGGAATTAACCAAAGGCTCAGCGTGCCGTGCCAGAACCAGATTAGGGCCTTCAGACATCCTGCGGTGTTGCGGCCAGGTCACAAGAAAGCGAGTTGAAGAAAGGAGCTCAGGGGCACTGTAATTCACAAACCTGCAGAGTTATAAATGACAGCTATCGTCCAAAAATAGACTGAAGTAAGGCTGCCAAGAGGACTTGAAAGCGGGGCAGAATTGCAGGAAACCGATTTCAGGAGGTAGACTGGAATTGCATTGAAAGCATAGGAAAAGAGGCAGAACGTCCACAATGATGCACTTGGCCAAAAAGGGCGTACGCGTTTTTTCCTGAATATATTCAGGAAAAAACACGTACGCCCTTTTTGGCCAACCAAGCAAGCTTGCAAAGGAAATCTGCACTACAATGAAGTCTCACTTCCCCCCGGTCAAAAGGGCCATCTGAAAAAAGTGTAAAATCCAGAAAGGCAGGACAGGCCATGGAGAACTGGGAGCCTTGTTATGCTGATGGGCGGGATGTAAATTGCCAACAACCACTCGGGAGAAGTGTATGGTGTTTCCTGAAACATCTAAAAAACAAAGCAACAGAGCCTAGGGCACTTCCACTTATGGTCCTATAGCTTAGGGAATTTAAAATCAAAAAGACACAGCCACCCTAAAGTTTGGAACGGCTCTGTTTACAAGAACCTCGTTTACCGTTCAAGTTCAATATCACAGAAAGTGAAAAATGGATAAAGAACTTGTGGTACTTACGTACAATGCAGTATCACTCAGCAATGAAATCTATGTCATCAGGCCCGTAGCAGCATAATGAGTGGATTCAGGTACGATGATTCTAACTGAAATAAGTCACACAGAAAAAGAAACATCATAAGATATCAGTAATACACGGAATGTAAACTTGGCTACACAGGAACTGCATTCCAAAACAGAACAGGGTCTCAAATTTAGAAAACCAACTTATGCTTGCTTAAGGGTAAAGGTGAGTTGGGGTGCTGCATAAAACCAGAGATTGAAATGAGCACAGATAAAGTTCCTTAAGCCAAATATGGAATAGACAAGAGCTACTCCTTGCTCAACGAAATGGACTCAACACCCCATATTAAACGCCTAAGAATGTACCTGACTAGTAAGTATCTTAAAACCTATGGATTGCTATGTCTCCGAAAGAGAATCAAGCATGTGTACAGGGGCATAAACGCAGCAGTGATAGGATTGGAGAGGTTCGGTGAGCAAATGAAGACCCATTGAAGTCATATTGCATGGTACCCATTCCACGGGTTTCTACTACCCAGTTTTAAGGTATTCTTCCTTCAGCTAAAACATGCATGTGGAACCCAGAGTATGATCAACCATGTGATCGGGAGACGTGTTCAAATATGTCTCAGTTTTCGTACCCTGGTACTCGGGTGCAACATTCCAGACGCTTTACTAACACTCTCCCGACTTGGAGAGTCAGTCCCTTTAACCTCCTGTTTGGCCCAGTTTGCAATTTCTGCGGAAGATGAACAGGAATAGCGAGAACCAATGAGAGATTAGCTGGAGGTGTCTGGACGGGCAAATTTAACTCTCATTTCCCACCAGGAAGAGGAATTAACCAAAGGCTCAGCGTGCCGTGCCAGAACCAGATGAGGGCCTGAAGCCATCCTGCGGTGTTGTGGCCAGGTCACAAGAAAGCGAGTTGAAGAAAGGAGCTCAGGCGCACTGTAATTCACAAACCTGCAGAGTTATAAATGACAGCTATCGTCCAAAAATAGACTGAAGTAAGGCTGCCAAGAGGACTTGAAAGTGGGGCAGAATTGCAGGAAACCGATTTCAGGAGGTAGACTGGAATTGCATTGAAAGCATAGGAAAAGAGGCAGAACGTCCACAATGATGCACTTGGCCAAAAAGGGCGTATGCGTTTTTTCCTGAATATATTCAGGAAAAAACGCATACGCCCTTTTTGGCCAACCAAGCAAGCTTGCAAAGGAAATCTGCACTACAATGAAGTCTCACTTCCCCCCGGTCAAAAGGGCCATCTGAAAAAAGTGTAAAATCCAGAAAGGCAGGACAGGCCATGGAGAACTGGGAGCCTTGTTATGCTGATGGGCGGGATGTAAATTGCCAACAACCACTCGGGAGAAGTGTATGGTGTTTCCTGAAACATCTAAAAAAGAAAGCAACAGAACCTAGGGCACTTCCACGTATGGTCCTATAGCTTAGGGAAATTAAAATCAAAAAGACACAGCCACCCCAAAGTTTGGAACGGCTCTGTTTACAAGAACCTCGTTTACAGTACAAGTTCAACATCGCAGAAAGTGAAAAATGGATAAAGAAGTTGTGGTATTTACTTACAAAGCAATATCACCAAGCAATGAAATCTGTGTCATCAGGCCCTTAGCAGCACAATGAGTGGATTCAGGTATGATGATTCTAACTGAAATAAGTCACACAGAAAAAGAAACATCATAAGATATCAGTAATACACGGAATGGAAACTTGGCTACACAGGAACTGAATTACAGAACAGAACAGGGTCTCAAATTTAGAAAACCAACTTATGCTTGCTTAAGGGTAAAGGTGAGTTGGGGTGCTGCATAAAACCAGAGATTGAAATGAGCACAGATAAAGTTCCTTAAGCCAAATATGGAATAGACAAGAGCTACTCCTTGCTCAACGAAATGGACTCAACACCCCATATTAAACGCCTAAGAATGTACCTGACTAGTAAGTATCTTAAAACCTATGGATTGCTATGTCTCCGAAAGAGAATCAAGCATGTGTACAGGGGCATAAACGCAGCAGTGATAGGATTGGAGAGGTTCGGTGAGCAAATGAAGACCCTTTGAAGTCATATTGCATGGTACCCATTCCACGGGTTTCAACTACCCAGGTTTTAGGTATTCTTCCTTCAGCTAAAACATGCATGTGGAACCCAGAGTATGATCAACCATGTGATCGGGAGACGTGTTCAAATATGTCTCAGTTTTCGTACCCTGGTACTCGGGTGCAACATTCCAGACGCTTTACTAACACTCTCCCGACTTGGAGAGTCAGTCCCTTTAACCTCCTGTTTGGCCCAGTTTGCAATTTCTGCGGAAGATGAACAGGAATAGCGAGAACCAATGAGAGACTAGCTGGAGGTGTCTGGACGGGCAAATTTAACTCTCATTTCCCACCAGGAAGAGGAATTAACCAAAGGCTCAGCGTGCCGTGCCGGAACCAGATTAGGGCCTGAAGCCATCCTGCGGTGTTGCGGCCAGCTCACAAGAAAGCGAGTTGAAGAAAGGAGCTCAGGGGCACTGTAATTCACAAACCTGCAGAGTTATAAATGAGAGCTATCGTCCAAAAATAGACTGAAGTAAGGCTGCCAAGAGGACTTGAAAGCGGGGCAGAATTGCAGGAAACCGATTTCAGGAGGTAGACTGGAATTGCATTGAAAGCATAGGAAAAGAGGCAGAACGTCCACAATGATGCACTTGGCCAAAAAGGGCGTATGCGTTTTTTCCTGAATATATTCAGGAAAAAACGCATACGCCCTTTTTGGCCAACCAAGCAAGCTTGCAAAGGAAATCTGCACTACAATGAAGTCTCACTTCCCCCCGGTCAAAAGGGCCATCTGAAAAAAGTGTAAAATCCAGAAAGGCAGGACAGGCCATGGAGAACTGGGAGCCTTGTTATGCTGATGGGCGGGATGTAAATTGCCAACAACCACTCGGGAGAAGTGTATGGTGTTTCCTGAAACATCTAAAAAAGAAAGCAACAGAACCTAGGGCACTTCCACGTATGGTCCTATAGCTTAGGGAAATTAAAATCAAAAAGACACAGCCACCCCAAAGTTTGGAACGGCTCTGTTTACAAGAACCTCGTTTACAGTACAAGTTCAACATCGCAGAAAGTGAAAAATGGATAAAGAAGTTGTGGTATTTACTTACAAAGCAATATCACCAAGCAATGAAATCTGTGTCATCAGGCCCTTAGCAGCACAATGAGTGGATTCAGGTATGATGATTCTAACTGAAATAAGTCACACAGAAAAAGAAACATCATAAGATATCAGTAATACACGGAATGTAAACTTGGCTACACAGGAACTGAATTACAGAACAGAACAGGGTCTCAAATTTAGAAAACCAACTTATGCTTGCTTAAGGGTAAAGGTGAGTTGGGGTGCTGCATAAAACCAGAGATTGAAATGAGCACAGATAAAGTTCCTTAAGTCAAATATGGAATAGACAAGAGCTACTCCTTGCTCAACGAAATGGATTCAACACCGCATATTAAACGCCTAAGAATGTACCTGACTAGTAAGTATCTTAAAACCTATGGATTGCTATGTCTCCAAAAGAGAATCAAGCGTGTGTACAGGGGCATAAACGCAGCAGTGATAGGATTGGAGAGGTTCGGTGAGCAAATGAAGACCCTTTGAAGTCATATTGCATGGTACCCATTACACGGGTCTCAACTCTCCAGGTTTAAGGTATTCTTCCTTCAGCTAAAACATGCATATGGAACCCAGAGTATGATCAACCATGTGAACGGGAGACGTGTTCAAATATGTCTCAGTTTTCCTCCCCTGGTACTCGGGTGCAACATTCCAGACGCTTTACTAACACTCTCCCGACTTGGAGAGTCAGTCCCTTTAACCTCCTGTTTGGCCCAGTTTGCAATTTCTGCGGAAGATGAACAGGAATAGCGAGAACCAATGAGAGGCTAGCTGGAGGTGTCTGGACGGGCAAATTTAACTCTCATTTCCCACCAGGAAGAGGAATTAACCAAAGGTTCAGCGTGCCGTGCCGGAACCAGATTAGGGCCTGAAGACATCCTGCGGTGTTGCGGCCAGCTCACAAGAAAGCGAGTTGAAGAAAGGAGCTCAGGGGCACTGTAATTCACAAACCTGCAGAGTTATAAATGACAGCTATCGTCCAAAAATAGACTGAAGTAAGGCTGCCAAGAGGACTTGAAAGCGGGGCAGAATTGCAGGAAACCGATTTCAGGAGGTAGACTGGAATTGCATTGAAAGCATAGGAAAAGAGGCAGAACGTCCACAATGATGCACTTGGCCAAGAAGGGCGTATGCGTTTTTTCCTGAATATATTCAGGAAAAAACGCATACGCCCTTTTTGGCCAACCAAGCAAGCTTGCAAAGGAAATCTGCACTACAATGAAGTCTCACTTCCCCCCGGTCAAAAGGGCCATCTGAAAAAAGTGTAAAATCCAGAAAGGCAGGACAGGCCATGGAGAACTGGGAGCCTTGTTATGCTGATGGGCGGGATGTAAATTGCCAACAACCACTCGGGAGAAGTGTATGGTGTTTCCTGAAACATCTAAAAAAGAAAGCAACAGAACCTAGGGCACTTCCACGTATGGTCCTATAGCTTAGGGAAATTAAAATCAAAAAGACACAGCCACCCCAAAATTTGGAACGGCTCTGTTTACAAGAACCTCGTTTACAGTACAAGTTCAACATCGCAGAAAGTGAAAAATGGATAAAGAAGTTGTGGTATTTACTTACAAAGCAATATCACCAAGCAATGAAATCTGTGTCATCAGGCCCTTAGAAGCACAATGAGTGGATTCAGGTATGATGATTCTAACTGAAATAAGTCACACAGAAAAAGAAACATCATAAGATATCAGTAATACACGGAATGGAAACTTGGCTACACAGGAACTGAATTACAGAACAGAACAGGGTCTCAAATTTAGAAAACCAACTTATGCTTGCTTAAGGGTAAAGGTGAGTTGGGGTGCTGCATAAAACCAGAGATTGAAATGAGCACAGATAAAGTTCCTTAAGTCAAATATGGAATAGACAAGAGCTACTCCTTGCTCAACGAAATGGACTCAACACCGCATATTAAACGCCTAAGAATGTACCTTACTTGTAAGTATCTTAAAACCTATGGATTGCTATGTCTCTGAAAGAGAATCAAGCATGTGTACAGGGGCATAAACGCAGCAGTGATAGGATTGGAGAGGTTCGGTGAGCAAATGAAGACCCTTTGAAGTCATATTGCATGGTACCCATTCCACGGGTTTCAACTACCCAAGTTTAAGGTAGTCTTCCTTCAGCTAAAACATGCATGTGGAACCTAGAGTATGATCAACCATGTGATCGGGAGACGTGTTCAAATATGTCTCAGTTTTCGTACCCTGGTACTCGGGTGCAACATTCCAGACGCTTTACTAACACTCTCCCGACTTGGAGAGTCAGTCCCTTTAACCTCCTGTTTGGCCCAGTTTGCAATTTCTGCGGAAGATGAACAGGAATAGCGAGAACCAATGAGAGGCTAGCTGGAGGTGTCTGGACGGGCAAATTTAACTCTCATTTCCCACCAGGAAGAGGAATTAACCAAAGGCTCAGCGTGCCGTGCCGGAACCAGATTAGGGCCTGAAGACATCCTGCGGTGTTGCAGCCAGCTCACAAGAAAGCGAGTTGAAGAAAGGAGCTCAGGGGCACTGTAATTCACAAACCTGCAGAGTTATAAATGAGAGCTATCGTCCAAAAATAGACTGAAGTAAGGCTGCCAAGAGGACTTGAAAGCGGGGCAGAATTGCAGGAAACCGATTTCAGGAGGTAGACTGGAATTGCATTGAAAGCATAGGAAAAGAGGCAGAACGTCCACAATGATGCACTTGGCCAAGAAGGGCGTATGCGTTTTTTCCTGAATATATTCAGGAAAAAACGCATACGCCCTTTTTGGCCAACCAAGCAAGCTTGCAAAGGAAATCTGCACTACAATGAAGTCTCACTTCCCCCCGGTCAAAAGGGCCATCTGAAAAAAGTGTAAAATCCAGAAAGGCAGGACAGGCCATGGAGAACTGGGAGCCTTGTTATGCTGATGGGCGGGATGTAAATTGCCAACAACCACTCGGGAGAAGTGTATGGTGTTTCCTGAAACATCTAAAAAAGAAAGCAACAGAACCTAGGGCACTTCCACGTATGGTCCTATAGCTTAGGGAAATTAAAATCAAAAAGACACAGCCACCCCAAAGTTTGGAACGGCTCTGTTTACAAGAACCTCGTTTACAGTACAAGTTCAACATCGCAGAAAGTGAAAAATGGATAAAGAAGTTGTGGTATTTACTTACAAAGCAATATCACCAAGCAATGAAATCTGTGTCACCAGGCCCTTAGCAGCACAATGAGTGGATTCAGGTATGATGATTCTAACTGAAATAAGTCACACAGAAAAAGAAACATCATAAGATATCAGTAATACATGGAATGTAAACTTGGCTACACAGGAACTGAATTACAGAACAGAACAGGGTCTCAAATTTAGAAAACCAACTTATGCTTGCTTAAGGGTAAAGGTGAGTTGGGGTGCTGCATAAAACCAGAGATTGAAATGAGCACAGATAAAGTTCCTTAAGTCAAATATGGAATAGACAAGAGCTACTCCTTGCTCAACGAAATGGACTCAACACCGCATATTAAACGCCTAAGAATGTACCTTACTTGTAAGTATCTTAAAACCTATGGATTGCTATGTCTCCGAAAGAGAATCAAGCATGTGTACAGGGGCATAAACGCAGCAGTGATAGGATTGGAGAGGTTCGGTGAGCAAATGAAGACCCTTTGAAGTCATATTGCATGGTACCCATTCCACGGGTTTCAACTACCCAAGTTTAAGGTATTCTTCCTTCAGCTAAAACATGCATGTGGAACCTAGAGTATGATCAACCATGTGATCGGGAGACGTGTTCAAATATGTCTCAGTTTTCGTACCCTGGTACTCGGGTGCAACATTCCAGACGCTTTACTAACACTCTCCCGACTTGGAGAGTCAGTCCCTTTAACCTCCTGTTTGGCCCAGTTTGCAATTTCTGCGGAAGATGAACAGGAATAGCGAGAACCAATGAGAGACTAGCTGGAGGTGTCTGGACGGGCAAATTTAACTCTCATTTCCCACCAGGAAGAGGAATTAACCAAAGGCTCAGCGTGCCGTGCCGGAACCAGATTAGGGCCTGAAGACATCCTGCGGTGTTGCGGCCAGCTCACAAGAAAGCGAGTTGAAGAAAGGAGCTCAGGGGCACTGTAATTCACAAACCTGCAGAGTTATAAATGACAGCTATCGTCCAAAAATAGACTGAAGTAAGGCTGCCAAGAGGACTTGAAAGCGGGGCAGAATTGCAGGAAACCGATATCAGGAGGTAGACTGGAATTGCATTGAAAGCATAGGAAAAGAGGCAGAACGTCCACAATGATGCACTTGGCCAAGAAGGGCGTATGCGTTTTTTCCTGAATATATTCAGGAAAAAACGCATATGCCCTTTTTGGCCAACCAAGCAAGCTTGCAAAGGAAATCTGCACTACAATGAAGTCTCACTTCCCCCCGGTCAAAAGGGCCATCTGAAAAAAGTGTAAAATCCAGAAAGGCAGGACAGGCCATGGAGAACTGGGAGCCTTGTTATGCTGATGGGCGGGATGTAAATTGCCAACAACCACTCGGGAGAAGTGTATGGTGTTTCCTGAAACATCTAAAAAAGAAAGCAACAGAACCTAGGGCACTTCCACGTATGGTCCTATAGCTTAGGGAAATTAAAATCAAAAAGACACAGCCACCCCAAAGTTTGGAACGGCTCTGTTTACAAGAACCTCGTTTACAGTACAAGTTCAACATCGCAGAAAGTGAAAAATGGATAAAGAAGTTGTGGTATTTACTTACAAAGCAATATCACCAAGCAATGAAATCTGTGTCATCAGGCCCTTAGCAGCACAATGAGTGGATTCAGGTATGATGATTCTAACTGAAATAAGTCACACAGAAAAAGAAACATCATAAGATATCAGTAATACACGGAATGGAAACTTGGCTACACAGGAACTGAATTACAGAACAGAACAGGGTCTCAAATTTAGAAAACCAACTTATGCTTGCTTAAGGGTAAAGGTGAGTTGGGGTGCTGCATAAAACCAGAGATTGAAATGAGCACAGATAAAGTTCCTTAAGTCAAATATGGAATAGACAAGAGCTACTCCTTGCTCAACGAAATGGACTCAACACCGCATATTAAACGCCTAAGAATGTACCTTACTTGTAAGTATCTTAAAACCTATGGACTGCTATGTCTCTGAAAGAGAATCAAGCATGTGTACAGGGGCATAAACGCAGCAGTGATAGGATTGGAGAGGTTCGGTGAGCAAATGAAGACCCTTTGAAGTCATATTGCATGGTACCCATTCCACGGGTTTCAACTACCCAAGTTTAAGGTATTCTTCCTTCAGCTAAAACATGCATGTGGAACCTAGAGTATGATCAACCATGTGATCGGGAGACGTGTTCAAATATGTCTCAGTTTTCGTACCCTGGTACTCGGGTGCAACATTCCAGACGCTTTACTAACACTCTCCCGACTTGGAGAGTCAGTCCCTTTAACCTCCTGTTTGGCCCAGTTTGCAATTTCTGCGGAAGATGAACAGGAATAGCGAGAACCAATGAGAGACTAGCTGGAGGTGTCTGGACGGGCAAATTTAACTCTCATTTCCCACCAGGAAGAGGAATTAACCAAAGGCTCAGCGTGCCGTGCCGGAACCAGATTAGGGCCTGAAGACATCCTGCGGTGTTGCGGCCAGCTCACAAGAAAGCGAGTTGAAGAAAGGAGCTCAGGGGCACTGTAATTCACAAACCTGCAGAGTTATAAATGACAGCTATCGTCCAAAAATAGACTGAAGTAAGGCTGCCAAGAGGACTTGAAAGCGGGGCAGAATTGCAGGAAACCGATTTCAGGAGGTAGACTGGAATTGCATTGAAAGCATAGGAAAAGAGGCAGAACGTCCACAATGATGCACTTGGCCAAGAAGGGCGTATGCGTTTTTTCCTGAATATATTCAGGAAAAAACGCATACGCCCTTTTTGGCCAACCAAGCAAGCTTGCAAAGGAAATCTGCACTACAATGAAGTCTCACTTCCCCCCGGTCAAAAGGGCCATCTGAAAAAAGTGTAAAATCCAGAAAGGCAGGACAGGCCATGGAGAACTGGGAGCCTTGTTATGCTGATGGGCGGGATGTAAATTGCCAACAACCACTCGGGAGAAGTGTATGGTGTTTCCTGAAACATCTAAAAAAGAAAGCAACAGAACCTAGGGCACTTCCACGTATGGTCCTATAGCTTAGGGAAATTAAAATCAAAAAGACACAGCCACCCCAAAGTTTGGAACGGCTCTGTTTACAAGAACCTCGTTTACAGTACAAGTTCAACATCGCAGAAAGTGAAAAATGGATAAAGAAGTTGTGGTATTTACTTACAAAGCAATATCACCAAGCAATGAAATCTGTGTCATCAGGCCCTTAGCAGCACAATGAGTGGATTCAGGTATGATGATTCTAACTGAAATAAGTCACACAGAAAAAGAAACATCATAAGATATCAGTAATACACGGAATGTAAACTTGGCTACACAGGAACTGAATTACAGAACAGAACAGGGTCTCAAATTTAGAAAACCAACTTATGCTTGCTTAAGGGTAAAGGTGAGTTGGGGTGCTGCATAAAACCAGAGATTGAAATGAGCACAGATAAAGTTCCTTAAGTCAAATATGGAATAGACAAGAGCTACTCCTTGCTCAACGAAATGGACTCAACACCGCATATTAAACGCCTAAGAATGTACCTTACTTGTAAGTATCTTAAAACCTATGGATTGCTATGTCTCCGAAAGAGAATCAAGCATGTGTACAGGGGCATAAACGCAGCAGTGATAGGATTGGAGAGGTTCGGTGAGCAAATGAAGACCCTTTGAAGTCATATTGCATGGTACCCATTCCACGGGTTTCAACTACCCAAGTTTAAGGTATTCTTCCTTCAGCTAAAACATGCATGTAGAACCTAGAGTATGATCAACCATGTGATCGGGAGACGTGTTCAAATATGTCTCAGTTTTCGTACCCTGGTACTCGGGTGCAACATTCCAGACGCTTTACTAACACTCTCCCGACTTGGAGAGTCAGTCCCTTTAACCTCCTGTTTGGCCCAGTTTGCAATTTCTGCGGAAGATGAACAGGAATAGCGAGAACCAATGAGAGACTAGCTGGAGGTGTCTGGACGGGCAAATTTAACTCTCATTTCCCACCAGGAAGAGGAATTAACCAAAGGCTCAGCGTGCCGTGCCGGAACCAGATTAGGGCCTGAAGACATCCTGCGGTGTTGCGGCCAGCTCACAAGAAAGCGAGTTGAAGAAAGGAGCTCAGGGGCACTGTAATTCACAAACCTGCAGAGTTATAAATGACAGCTATCGTCCAAAAATAGACTGAAGTAAGGCTGCCAAGAGGACTTGAAAGCGGGGCAGAATTGCAGGAAACCGATATCAGGAGGTAGACTGGAATTGCATTGAAAGCATAGGAAAAGAGGCAGAACGTCCACAATGATGCACTTGGCCAAGAAGGGCGTATGCGTTTTTTCCTGAATATATTCAGGAAAAAACGCATATGCCCTTTTTGGCCAACCAAGCAAGCTTGCAAAGGAAATCTGCACTACAATGAAGTCTCACTTCCCCCCGGTCAAAAGGGCCATCTGAAAAAAGTGTAAAATCCAGAAAGGCAGGACAGGCCATGGAGAACTGGGAGCCTTGTTATGCTGATGGGCGGGATGTAAATTGCCAACAACCACTCGGGAGAAGTGTATGGTGTTTCCTGAAACATCTAAAAAAGAAAGCAACAGAACCTAGGGCACTTCCACGTATGGTCCTATAGCTTAGGGAAATTAAAATCAAAAAGACACAGCCACCCCAAAGTTTGGAACGGCTCTGTTTACAAGAACCTCGTTTACAGTACAAGTTCAACATCGCAGAAAGTGAAAAATGGATAAAGAAGTTGTGGTATTTACTTACAAAGCAATATCACCAAGCAATGAAATCTGTGTCATCAGGCCCTTAGCAGCACAATGAGTGGATTCAGGTATGATGATTCTAACTGAAATAAGTCACACAGAAAAAGAAACATCATAAGATATCAGTAATACACGGAATGTAAACTTGGCTACACAGGAACTGAATTACAGAACAGAACAGGGTCTCAAATTTAGAAAACCAACTTATGCTTGCTTAAGGGTAAAGGTGAGTTGGGGTGCTGCATAAAACCAGAGATTGAAATGAGCACAGATAAAGTTCCTTAAGCCAAATATGGAATAGACAAGAGCTACTCCTTGCTCAACGAAATGGACTCAACACCGCATATTAAACGCCTAAGAATGTACCTTACTTGTAAGTATCTTAAAACCTATGGATTGCTATGTCTCCGAAAGAGAATCAAGCATGTGTACAGGGGCATAAACGCAGCAGTGATACGATTGGAGAGGTTCGTGAGCAAATGAAGACCCTTTGAAGTCATATTGCATGGTACCCATTCCACGGGTTTCAACTACCCAAGTTTAAGGTATTCTTCCTTCAGCTAAAACATGCATGTGGAACCTAGAGTATGATCAACCATGTGATCGGGAGACGTGTTCAAATATGTCTCAGTTTTCCTCCCCTGGTACTCGGGTGCAACATTCCAGACGCTTTACTAACACTCTCCCGACTTGGAGAGTCAGTCCCTTTAACCTCCTGTTTGGCCCAGCTTGCAATTTCTGCGGAAGATGAACAGGAATAGCGAGAACCAATGAGAGACTAGCTGGAGGTGTCTGGACGGGCAAATTTAACTCTCATTTCCCACCAGGAAGAGGAATTAACCAAAGGCTCAGCGTGCCGTGCCGGAACCAGATTAGGGCCTGAAGACATCCTGCGGTGTTGCGGCCAGCTCACAAGAAAGCGAGTTGAAGAAAGGAGTTCAGGGGCACTGTAATTCACAAACCTGCAGAGTTATAAATGACAGCTATCGTCCAAAAATAGACTGAAGTAAGGCTGCCAAGAGGACTTGAAAGCGGGGCAGAATTGCAGGAAACCGATTTCAGGAGGTAGACTGGAATTGCATTGAAAGCATAGGAAAAGAGGCAGAACGTCCACAATGATGCACTTGGCCAAAAAGGGCGTATGCGTTTTTTCCTGAATATATTCAGGAAAAAACGCATACGCCCTTTTTGGCCAACCAAGCAAGCTTGCAAAGGAAATCTGCACTACAATGAAGTCTCACTTCCCCCCGGTCAAAAGGGCCATCTGAAAAAAGTGTGAAATCCAGAAAGGCAGGACAGGCCATGGAACTGGGAGCCTTGTTATGCTGAAGGGCGGGATGTAAATTGCCAACAACCACTCGGGAGAAGTGTATGGTGTTTCTTGAAACATCTAAAAAAGAAAGCAACAGAACCTAGGGCACTTCCACTTATGGTCCTATAGCTTAGGGAAATTAAAATCAAAAAGACACAGCCACCCCAAAGTTTGGGACGCCTCCATTTACAAAAACCTCGTTTACCGTACAAGTTCAATATCACAGAAAGTGAAAAATGGATAAAGAACTTGTGGTACTTACGTACAATGCAGTATCACTCAGCAATGAAATCTATGTCATCAGGCCCGTCGCAGCATAATGAGTGGATTCAGGTACGATGATTCTAACTGAAATAAGTCACACAGAAAAAGAAACATCATAAGATATCACTAATACACGGAATGTAAACTTGGCTACACAGGAACTGCATTCCAAAACAGAACAGGGTCTCAAATTTAGAAAACCAACTTATGCTTGCTTAAGGGGAAAGGTGAGTTGGGGTGCTGCATAAAACCAGAGATTGAAATGAGCACAGATAAAGTTCCTTAAGCCAAATATGGAATAGACAAGAGCTACTCCTTGCTCAACGAAATGGACTCAAAACCCCATATTAAACGCCTAAGAATGTACCTGACTACTAAGTATCTTAAAACCTATGGATTGCTATGTCTCCAAAAGAGAATCAAGCGTGTGTACAGGGGCATAAACGCAGCAGTGATAGGATTGGAGAGGTTCGGTGAGCAAATGAAGACCCTTTGAAGTCATATTGCATGGTACCCATTACACGGGTCTCAACTCTCCAGGTTTAAAGTATTCTTCCTTCAGAAAAACATGCATGTGGAACACAGAGTATGATCAACCATGTGAACGGGAGACGTGTTCAAATATGTCTCAGTTTTCGTACCCTGGTACTCGGGTGCAACATTCCAGACGCTTTACTAACACTCTCCCGACTTGGAGAGTCAGTCCCTTTAACCTCCTGTTTGGCCCAGTTTGCAATTTCTGCGGAAGATGAACAGGAATAGCGAGGACCAATGAGAGACTAGCTGGAGGTGTCTGGACGGGCAAATTTAACTCTCATTTCCCACCAGGAAGAGGAATTAACCAAAGGCTCAGCGTGCCGTGCCGGAACCAGATTAGGGCCTGAAGACATCCTGCGGTGTTGCGGCCAGCTCACAAGAAAGCGAGTTGAAGAAAGGAGCTCAGGGGCACTGTAATTCACAAACCTGCAGAGTTATAAATGACAGCTATCGTCCAAAAATAGACTGAAGTAAGGCTGCCAAGAGGACTTGAAAGCGGGGCAGAATTGCAGGAAACCGATTTCAGGAGGTAGACTGGAATTGCATTGAAAGCATAGGAAAAGAGGCAGAACGTCCACAATGATGCACTTGGCCAAAAAGGGCGTATGCGTTTTTTCCTGAATATATTCAGGAAAAAACGCATACGCCCTTTTTGGCCAACCAAGCAAGCTTGCAAAGGAAATCTGCACTACAATGAAGTCTCACTTCCCCCCGGTCAAAAGGGCCATCTGAAAAAAGTGTAAAATCCAGAAAGGCAGGACAGGCCATGGAGAACTGGGAGCCTTGTTATGCTGATGGGCGGGATGTAAATTGCCAACAACCACTCGGGAGAAGTGTATGGTGTTTCCTGAAACATCTAAAAAAGAAAGCAACAGAACCTAGGGCACTTCCACGTATGGTCCTATAGCTTAGGGAAATTAAAATCAAAAAGACACAGCCACCCCAAAGTTTGGAACGGCTCTGTTTACAAGAACCTCGTTTACAGTACAAGTTCAACATCGCAGAAAGTGAAAAATGGATAAAGAAGTTGTGGTATTTACTTACAAAGCAATATCACTCAGCAATGAAATCTGTGTCATCAGGCCCTTAGCAGCACAATGAGTGGATTCAGGTATGATGATTCTAACTGAAATAAGTCACACAGAAAAAGAAACATCATAAGATATCAGTAATACACGGAATGTAAACTTGGCTACACAGGAACTGAATTACAGAACAGAACAGGGTCTCAAATTTAGAAAACCAACTTATGCTTGCTTAAGGGGAAAGGTGAGTTGGGGTGCTGCATAAAACCAGAGATTGAAATGAGCACAGATAAAGTTCCTTAAGCCAAATATGGAATAGACAAGAGCTACTCCTTGCTCAACGAAATGGACTCAACACCGCATATTAAACGCCTAAGAATGTACCTTACTTGTAAGTATCTTAAAACCTATGGATTGCTATGTCTCCGAAAGAGAATCAAGCATGTGTACAGGGGCATAAACGCAGCAGTGATACGATTGGAGAGGTTCGTGAGCAAATGAAGACCCTTTGAAGTCATATTGCATGGTACCCATTACACGGGTCTCAACTCTCCAGGTTTAAGGTATTCTTCCTTCAGAAAAACATGCATGTGGAACACAGAGTATGATCAACCATGTGAACGGGAGACGTGTTCAAATATGTCTCAGTTTTCGTACCCTGGTACTCGGGTGCAACATTCCAGACGCTTTACTAACACTCTCCCGACTTGGAGAGTCAGTCCCTTTAACCTCCTGTTTGGCCCAGCTTGCAATTTCTGCGGAAGATGAACAGGAATAGCGAGAACCAATGAGAGACTAGCTGGAGGTGTCTGGACGGGCAAATTTAACTCTCATTTCCCACCAGGAAGAGGAATTAACCAAAGGCTCAGCGTGCCGTGCCGGAACCAGATTAGGGCCTGAAGACATCCTGCGGTGTTGCGGCCAGCTCACAAGAAAGCGAGTTGAAGAAAGGAGTTCAGGGGCACTGTAATTCACAAACCTGCAGAGTTATAAATGACAGCTATCGTCCAAAAATAGACTGAAGTAAGGCTGCCAAGAGGACTTGAAAGCGGGGCAGAATTGCAGGAAACTGATTTCAGGAGGTAGACTGGAATTGCATTGAAAGCATAGGAAAAGAGGCAGAACGTCCACAATGATGCACTTGGCCAAAAAGGGCGTATGCGTTTTTTCCTGAATATATTCAGGAAAAAACGCATACGCCCTTTTTGGCCAACCAAGCAAGCTTGCAAAGGAAATCTGCACTACAATGAAGTCTCACTTCCCCCCGGTCAAAAGGGCCATCTGAAAAAAGTGTGAAATCCAGAAAGGCAGGACAGGCCATGGAACTGGGAGCCTTGTTATGCTGAAGGGCGGGATGTAAATTGCCAACAACCACTCGGGAGAAGTGTATGGTGTTTCTTGAAACATCTAAAAAAGAAAGCAACAGAACCTAGGGCACTTCCACTTATGGTCCTATAGCTTAGGGAAATTAAAATCAAAAAGACACAGCCACCCCAAAGTTTGGGACGCCTCCATTTACAAAAACCTCGTTTACCGTACAAGTTCAATATCACAGAAAGTGAAAAATGGATAAAGAACTTGTGGTACTTACGTACAATGCAGTATCACTCAGCAATGAAATCTATGTCATCAGGCCCGTCGCAGCATAATGAGTGGATTCAGGTACGATGATTCTAACTGAAATAAGTCACACAGAAAAAGAAACATCATAAGATATCACTAATACACGGAATGTAAACTTGGCTACACAGGAACTGCATTCCAAAACAGAACAGGGTCTCAAATTTAGAAAACCAACTTATGCTTGCTTAAGGGGAAAGGTGAGTTGGGGTGCTGCATAAAACCAGAGATTGAAATGAGCACAGATAAAGTTCCTTAAGCCAAATATGGAATAGACAAGAGCTACTCCTTGCTCAACGAAATGGACTCAAAACCCCATATTAAACGCCTAAGAATGTACCTGACTACTAAGTATCTTAAAACCTATGGATTGCTATGTCTCCAAAAGAGAATCAAGCGTGTGTACAGGGGCATAAACGCAGCAGTGATAGGATTGGAGAGGTTCGGTGAGCAAATGAAGACCCTTTGAAGTCATATTGCATGGTACCCATTACACGGGTCTCAACTCTCCAGGTTTAAGGTATTCTTCCTTCAGAAAAACATGCATGTGGAACACAGAGTATGATCAACCATGTGAACGGGAGACGTGTTCAAATATGTCTCAGTTTTCGTACCCTGGTACTCGGGTGCAACATTCCAGACGCTTTACTAACACTCTCCCGACTTGGAGAGTCAGTCCCTTTAACCTCCTGTTTGGCCCAGTTTGCAATTTCTGCGGAAGATGAACAGGAATAGCGAGAACCAATGAGAGACTAGCTGGAGGTGTCTGGACGGGCAAATTTAACTCTCATTTCCCACCAGGAAGAGGAATTAACCAAAGGCTCAGCGTGCCGTGCCGGAACCAGATTAGGGCCTGAAGACATCCTGCGGTGTTGCGGCCAGCTCACAAGAAAGCGAGTTGAAGAAAGGAGCTCAGGGGCACTGTAATTCACAAACCTGCAGAGTTATAAATGACAGCTATCGTCCAAAAATAGACTGAAGTAAGGCTGCCAAGAGGACTTGAAAGCGGGGCAGAATTGCAGGAAACCGATTTCAGGAGGTAGACTGGAATTGCATTGAAAGCATAGGAAAAGAGGCAGAACGTCCACAATGATGCACTTGGCCAAAAAGGGCGTATGCGTTTTTTCCTGAATATATTCAGGAAAAAACGCATACGCCCTTTTTGGCCAACCAAGCAAGCTTGCAAAGGAAATCTGCACTACAATGAAGTCTCACTTCCCCCCGGTCAAAAGGGCCATCTGAAAAAAGTGTAAAATCCAGAAAGGCAGGACAGGCCATGGAGAACTGGGAGCCTTGTTATGCTGATGGGCGGGATGTAAATTGCCAACAGACACTCAGGAGAAGTGTATGGTGTTTCCTGAAACATCTAAAAAAGAAAGCAACAGAACCTAGGGCACTTCCACGTATGGTCCTATAGCTTAGGGAAATTAAAATCAAAAAGACACAGCCACCCCAAAGTTTGGAACGGCTCTGTTTACAAGAACCTCGTTTACAGTACAAGTTCAACATCGCAGAAAGTGAAAAATGGATAAAGAAGTTGTGGTATTTACTTACAAAGCAATATCACTCAGCAATGAAATCTGTGTCATCAGGCCCTTAGCAGCACAATGAGTGGATTCAGGTATGATGATTCTAACTGAAATAAGTCACACAGAAAAAGAAACATCATAAGATATCAGTAATACACGGAATGTAAACTTGGCTACACAGGAACTGAATTACAGAACAGAACAGGGTCTCAAATTTAGAAAACCAACTTATGCTTGCTTAAGGGGAAAGGTGAGTTGGGGTGCTGCATAAAACCAGAGATTGAAATGAGCACAGATAAAGTTCCTTAAGCCAAATATGGAATAGACAAGAGCTACTCCTTGCTCAACGAAATGGACTCAACACCGCATATTAAACGCCTAAGAATGTACCTGACTAGTAAGTATCTTAAAACCTATGGATTGCTATGTCTCCGAAAGAGAATCAAGCATGTGTACAGGGGCATAAACGCAGCAGTGATAGGATTGGAGAGGTTCGGTGAGCAAATGAAGACCCTTTGAAGTCATATTGCATGGTACCCATTCCACGGGTTTCAAGTACCCAGGTTTAAGGTATTCTTCCTTCAGCTAAAACATGCATGTGGAACCTAGAGTATGATCAACCATGTGAACGGGAGACGTGTTCAAGTATCTCTCAGTTTTCGTACCCTGGTACTCGGGTGCAACATTCCAGACGCTTTACTAACACTCTCCCGAGTTGGAGAGTCAGTCCCTTTTACCTCCTGTTTGGCCCAGTTTGCAATTTCTGCGGAAGATGAACAGGAATAGCGAGAACCAATGAGAGACTAGCTGGAGGTGTCTGGACGGGCAAATTTAACTCTCATTTCCCACCAGGAAGAGGAATTAACCAAAGGCTCAGCGTGCCGTGCCGGAACCAGATTAGGGCCTGAAGCCATCCTGCGGTGTTGCGGCCAGGTCACAAGAAAGCGAGTTGAAGAAAGGAGCTCAGGGGCACTGTAATTCACAAACCTGCAGAGTTATAAATGACAGCTATCGTCCAAAAATAGACTGAAGTAAGGCTGCCAAGAGGACTTGAAAGTGGGGCAGAATTGCAGGAAACCGATTTCAGGAGGTAGACTGGAATTGCATTGAAAGCATAGGAAAAGAGGCAGAACGTCCACAATGATGCACTTGGCCAAAAAGGGCCTATGCGTTTTTTCCTGAATATATTCAGGAAAAAACGCATACGCCGTTTTTGGCCAACCAAGCAAACTAGCAAAGGAAATCTGCACTACAATGAAGTCTCAATTCTCCCCGGTCAAAAGGGCCATCTGAAAAAAGTGTAAAATCCAGAAAGGCAGGAGAGGCCATGGAGAACTGGGAGCCTTGTTATGCTGATGGGCGGGATGTAAATTGCCAACAGACACTCTGGAGAAGTGTATGGTGTTTCCTGAAACATCTAAAAAACAAAGCAACAGAACCTAGGGCACTTCCACTCTTGGTCCTATAGCTTAGGGAAATTAAAATCAAAAAGACACAGCCACCCCAAAGTTTGGAACGGCTCTGTTTACAAGAACCTCGTTTACAGTACAAGTTCAACATCGCAGAAAGTGAAAAATGGATAAAGAACTTGTGGTATTTACTTACAAAGCAATATCACTCAGCAATGAAATCTGTGTCATCAGGCCCTTAGCAGCACAATGAGTGGATTCAGGTATGATGATTCGAACTGAAATAAGTCACACAGAAAAAGAAACATCATAAGATATCAGTAATACACGGAATGTAAACTTGGCTACACAGGAACTGAATTACAGAACAGAACAGGGTCTCAAATTTAGAAAACCAACTTATTCTTGCTTAAGGGGAAAGGTGAGTTGGGGTGCTGCATAAAACCAGAGATTGAAATGAGCACAGATAAAGTTCCTTAAGCCAAATATGGAATAGACAAGAGCTACTCCTTGCTCAACGAAATGGACTCAACACCGCATATTAAACGCCTAAGAATGTACCTGACTAGTAAGTATCTTAAAACCTATGGATTGCTATGACTCCGAAAGAGAATCAAGCATGTGTACAGGGGCATAAACGCAGCAGTGATAGGATTGGAGAGGTTCGGTGAGCAAATGAAGACCCTTTGAAGTCATATTGCATCGTACCCATTCCACGGGTCTCAACTACCCAGGTTTTAGGTATTCTTCCTTCAGCTAAAACATGCATGTGGAACCTAGAGTATGATCAACCATGTGATCGGGAGACGTGTTCAAATATGTCTCAGTTTTCGTACCCTGGTACTCGGGTGCAACATTCCAGACGCTTTACTAACACTCTCCCGACTTTGAGAGTCAGTCCCTTTAACCTCCTGTTTGGCCCAGTTTGCAATTTCTGCGGAAGATGAACAGGAATAGCGAGAACCAATGAGAGGCTAGCTGGAGGTGTCTGGACGGGCAAATTTAACTCTCATTTCCCACCAGGAAGAGGAATTAACCAAAGGCTCAGCGTGTCGTGCCGGAACAAGATTAGGGCCTGAAGCCATCCTGCGGTGTTGCGGCCAGCTCACAAGAAAGCGAGTTGAAGAAAGGAGCTCAGGGGCACTGTAATTCACAAACCTGCAGAGTTATAAATGACAGCTATCGTCCAAAAATAGACTGAAGTAAGGCTGCCAAGAGGACTTGAAAGCGGGGCAGAATTGCAGGAAACCGATTTCAGGAGGTACACTGGAATTGCATTGAAAGCATAGGAAAAGAGGCAGAACGTCCACAATGATGCACTTGGCCAAAAAGTGCGTATGCATTTTTTCCTGAATATATTCAGGAAAAAACGCATACGCACTTTTTGGCCAACCCAGCAAGCTTGCAATGGAAATCTGCACTACAATGAAGTCTCACTTCCCTCCGGTCAAAAGGGCCATCTGAAAAAAGTGTAAAATCCAGAAAGACAGGACAGGCCATGGAGAACTGGGAGCCTTGTTATGCTGATGGGCGGGATGTAAATTGCCAACAGACACTCAGGAGAAGTGTATGGTGTTTCCTGAAACATCTAAAAAACAAAGCAACAGAGCCTAGGGCACTTCCACTTATGGTCCTATAGCTTAGGGAAATTAAAATCAAAAAGACACAGCCACCCCAAAGTTTGGAAAGGCTCTGTTTACAAGAACCTCGTTTACAGTACAAGTTCAACATCGCAGAAAGTGAAAAATGGATAAAGAACTTGTGGTATTTACTTACAAAGCAATATCACTCAGCAATGAAATCTGTGTCATCAGGCCCTTAGCAGCACAATGAGTGGATTCAGGTATGATGATTCTAACTGAAATAAGTCACACAGAAAAAGAAACATCATAAGATATCAGTAATACACGGAATGGAAACTTGGCTACACAGGAACTGAATTACAGAACAGAACAGGGTCTCAAATTTAGAAAACCAACTTATGCTTGCTTAAGGGGAAAGGTGAGTTGGGGTGCTGCATAAAACCAGAGATTGAAATGAGCACAGATAAAGTTCCTTAAGCCAAATATGGAATAGACAAGAGCTACTCCTTGCTCAATGAAATGGACTCAACACCCCATATTAAACGCCTAAGAATGTACCTGACTAGTAAGTATCTTAAAACCTATGGATTGCTATGTCTCCGAAAGAGAATCAAGCATGTGTACAGGGGCATAAACGCAGCAGTGATAGGATTGGAGAGGTTCGGTGAGCAAATGAAGACCCTTTGAAGTCATATTGCATGGTACCCATTCCACGGGTTTCAACTACCCAGGTTTAAGGTATTCTTCCTTCAGCTAAAACATGCATGTGGAACCCAGAGTATGATCAACCATGTGATCGGGAGACGTTTTCAAATATGTCTCAGTTTTCGTACCCTGGTACTCGGGTGCAACATTCCAGACGCTTTACTAACACTCTCCCCACTTGGAGAGTCAGCGCCTTTAACCTCCTGTTTGGCCCAGTTTGCAATTTCTGCGGAAGATGAACAGGAATAGCGAGAACCAATGAGAGGCTAGCTGGAGGTGTCTGGACGGGCAAATTTAACTCTCATTTCCCACCAGGAAGAGGAATTAACCAAAGGCTCAGCGTGCTGTGCCGGAACCAGATCAGGGCCTGAAGCCATCCTGCGGTGTTGCGGCCAGGTCACAAGAAAGCGAGTTGAAGAAATGAGCTCAGGGGCACTGTAATTCACAAACCTGCAGAGTTATAAATGACAGCTATCGTCCAAAAATAGACTGAAGTAAGGCTGCCAAGAGGACTTGAAAGCGGGGCAGAATTGCAGGAAACTGATTTCAGGAGGTAGACTGGAATTGCATTGAAAGCATAGGAAAAGAGGCAGAACGTCCACAATGATGCACTTGGCCAAAAAGGGCGTATGCGTTTTTTCCTGAATATATTCAGGAAAAAACGCATACGCCCTTTTTGGCCAACCAAGCAAGCTTGCAAAGGAAATCTGCACTACAATGAAGTCTCACTTCCCCCCGGTCAAAAGGGCCATCTGAAAAAAGTGTAAAATCCAGAAAGGCAGGACAGGCCATGGAGAACTGGGAGCCTTGTTATGCTGATGGGCGGGATGTAAATTGCCAACAACCACTCGGGAGAAGTGTATGGTGTTTCCTGAAACATCTAAAAAAGAAAGCAACAGAACCTAGGGCACTTCCACGTATGGTCCTATAGCTTAGGGAAATTAAAATCAAAAAGACACAGCCACCCCAAAGTTTGGAACGGCTCTGTTTACAAGAACCTCGTTTACAGTACAAGTTCAACATCGCAGAAAGTGAAAAATGGATAAAGAAGTTGTGGTATTTACTTACAAAGCAATATCACTCAGCAATGAAATCTGTGTCATCAGGCCCTTAGCAGCACAATGAGTGGATTCAGGTATGATGATTCTAACTGAAATAAGTCACACAGAAAAAGAAACATCATAAGATATCAGTAATACACGGAATGTAAACTTGGCTACACAGGAACTGAATTACAGAACAGAACAGGGTCTCAAATTTAGAAAACCAACTTATGCTTGCTTAAGGGGAAAGGTGAGTTGGGGTGCTGCATAAAACCAGAGATTGAAATGAGCACAGATAAAGTTCCTTAAGCCAAATATGGAATAGACAAGAGCTACTCCTTGCTCAACGAAATGGACTCAACACCGCATATTAAACGCCTAAGAATGTACCTGACTAGTAAGTATCTTAAAACCTATGGATTGCTATGTCTCCGAAAGAGAATCAAGCATGTGTACAGGGGCATAAACGCAGCAGTGATAGGATTGGAGAGGTTCGGTGAGCAAATGAAGACCCTTTGAAGTCATATTGCATGGTACCCATTACACGGGTCTCAACTACCCAGGTTTAAGGTATTCTTCCTTCAGCTAAAACATGCATGTGGAACCCAAGTATGATCAACCATGTGCACGGGAGACGTGTTCAAATATGTCTCAGTTTTCCTCCCCTGGTACTCGGGTGCAACATTCCAGACGCTTTACTAACACTCTCCCGAGTTGGAGAGTCAGCGCCTTTAACCTCCTGTTTGGCCCAGTTTGCAATTTCTGCGGAAGATGAACAGGAATAGCGAGAACCAATGAGAGGCTAGCTGGAGGTGTCTGGACGGGCAAATTTAACTCTCATTTCCCACCAGGAAGAGGAATTAACCAAAGGCTCAGTGTGCCGTGCCGGAACAAGATTAGGGCCTGAAGCCATCCTGCGGTGTTGCGGCCAGCTCAAAAGAAAGCGAGTTGAAGAAAGGAGCTCAGGGGCACTGTAATTCACAAACCTGCAGAGTTATAAATGACAGCTATCGTCCAAAAATAGACTGAAGTAAGGCTGCCAAGAGGACTTGAAAGCGGGGCAGAATTGCAGGAAACCGATTTCAGGAGGTAGACTGGAATTGCATTGAAAGCATAGGAAAAGAGGCAGAACGTCCACAATGATGCACTTGGCCAAAAAGGGCGTATGCGTTTTTTCCTGAATATATTCAGGAAAAAACGCATACGCCCTTTTTGGCCAACCAAGCAAGCTTGCAAAGAAGTCTGCAGTACAATGAAGTCTCACTTCCCCCCGGTCAAAAGGGCCATCTGAAAAAAGTGTAAAATCCAGAAAGGCAGGACAGGCCCTGGAGAACTGGGAGCCTTGTTATGCTGATGGGCGGGATGTAAATTGCCAACAGACACTCGGGAGAAGTGTATCCTGTTTCCTGAAACATCTAAAAAACAAAGCAACAGAGCCTAGGGCACTTCCACTTATGGTCCTATAGCTTAGGGAAATTAAAATCAAAAAGACACAGCCACCCCAAAGTTTGGAAAGGCTCTGTTTACAAGAACCTCGTTTACAGTACAAGTTCAACATCGCAGAAAGTGAAAAATGGATAAAGAACTTGTGGTATTTACTTACAAAGCAATATCACTCAGCAATGAAATCTGTGTCATCAGGCCCTTAGCAGCACAATGAGTGGATTCAGGTATGATGATTCTAACTGAAATAAGTCACACAGAAAAAGAAACATCATAAGATATCAGTAATACACGGAATGTAAACTTGGCTACACAGGAACTGAATTACAGAACAGAACAGGGTCTCAAATTTAGAAAACCAACTTATGCTTGCTTAAGGGGAAAGGTGAGTTGGGGTGCTGCATAAAACCAGAGATTGAAATGAGCACAGATAAAGTTCCTTAAGCCAAATATGGAATAGACAAGAGCTACTCCTTGCTCAATGAAATGGACTCAACACCCCATATTAAACGCCTAAGAATGTACCTGACTAGTAAGTATCTTAAAACCTATGGATTGCTATGTCTCCGAAAGAGAATCAAGCATGTGTACAGGGGCATAAACGCAGCAGTGATAGGATTGGAGAGGTTCGGTGAGCAAATGAAGACCCTTTGAAGTCATATTGCATGGTACCCATTCCACGGGTTTCAACTACCCAGGTTTAAGGTATTCTTCCTTCAGCTAAAACATGCATGTGGAACCTAGAGTATGATCAACCATGTGATCGGGAGACGTGTTCAAATATGTCTCAGTTTTCGTACCCTGGTACTCGGGTGCAACATTCCAGACACTTTACTAACACTCTCCCGACTTGGAGAGTCAGTCCCTTTAACCTCCTGTTTGGCCCAGTTTGCAATTTCTGCGGAAGATGAACAGGAATAGCGAGAACCAATGAGAGGCTAGCTGGAGGTGTCTGGACGGGCAAATTTAACTCTCATTTTCCACCATGAAGAGGAATTAACCAAAGGCTCAGCGTGCCCTGCCGGAACCAGATTAGGGCCTGAAGACATCCTGTGGTGTTGCGGCCAGGTCACAAGAAAGCAAGTTGAAGAAAGGAGCTCAGGGGCACTGTAATTCACAAACCTGCAGAGTTATAAATGACAGCTATCATCCAAAAATAGACTGAAGTAAGGCTGCCAAGAGGACTTGAAAGCGGGGCAGAATTGCAGGAAACCGATTTCAGGAGGTAGACTGGAATTGCACTGAAAGCATAGGAAAAGAGGCAGAACGTCCACAATGATGCACTTGGCCAAAAAGGGCGTATGCGTTTTTTCCGGAATATATTCAGGAAAAAACGCATACGCCCTTTTTGGCCAACCAAGCAAGCTTGCAAAGGAAATCTGCACTACAATGAAGTCTCACTTCCCCCCGGTCAAAAGGGCCATCTGAAAAAAGTGTAAAATCCAGAAAGGCAGGACAGGCCATGGAGACCTGGGAGCCTTGTTATGCTGATGGGCGGGATGTAAATTGCCAACAACCACTCGGGAGAAGTGTATGGTGTTTCCTGAAACATCTAAAAAACAAAGCAACAGAACCTAGGGCACTTCCACTTATGGTCCTATAGCTTAGGGAAATTAAAATCAAAAAGACACAGCCACCCCAAAGTTTGGAAAGTCTCTGTTTACAAGAACCTCGTTTACAGTACAAGTTCAACATCGCAGAAAGTGAAAAATGGATAAAGAACTTGTGGTATTTACTTACAAAGCAATATCACTCAGCAATGAAATCTGTGTCATCAGGCCCTTAGCAGCACAATGAGTGGATTCAGGTATGATGATTCTAACTGAAATAAGTCACACAGAAAAAGAAACATCATAAGATATCAGTAATACACGGAATGGAAACTTGGCTACACAGGAACTGAATTACAGAACAGAACAGGGTCTCAAATTTAGAAAACCAACTTATGCTTGCTTAAGGGGAAAGGTGAGTTGGGGTGCTGCATAAAACCAGAGACTGAAATGAGCACAGATAAAGTTCCTTAAGTCAAATATGGAATAGACAAGAGCTACTCCTTGCTCAACGAAATGGACTCAACACCGCATATTAAACGCCTAAGAATGTACCTGACTAGTAAGTATCTTAAAACCTATGGATTGCTATGTCTCCGAAAGAGAATCAAGCATGTGTACAGGGGCATAAACGCAGCAGTGATAGGATTGGAGAGGTTCGGTGAGCAAATGAAGACCCTTTGAAGTCATATTGCATGGTACCCATTACACGGGTCTTAACTCTCCAGGTTTAAGGTATTCTTCCTTCAGCTAAAACATGCATGTGGAACCTAGAGTATGATCAACCATGTGATCGGGAGACGTGTTCAAATATGTCTCAATTTTCGTACCCTGGTACTCGGGTGCAACATTCCAGACGCTTTACTAACACTCTCCCGACTTGGAGAGTCAGCGCCTTTAACCTCCTGTTTGGCCCAGTTTGCAATTTCTGCGGAAGATGAACAGGAATAGCGAGAACCAATGAGAGGCTAGCTGGAGGTGTCTGGACGGGCAAATTTAACTCTCATTTCCCACCAGGAAGAGGAATTAACCAAAGGCTCAGCGTGCTGTGCCGGAACCAGATTAGGGCCTGAAGCCATCCTGCAGTGTTGCGGCCAGCTCAAAAGAAAGCGAGTTGAAGAAAGGAGCTCAGGGGCACTGTAATTCACAAACCTGCAGAGTTATAAATGACAGCTATCGTCCAAAAATAGACTGAAGTAAGGCTGCCAAGAGGACTTGAAAGCGGGGCAGAATTGCAGGAAACCGATTTCAGGAGGTAGACTGGAATTGCATTGAAAGCATAGGAAAAGAGGCAGAACGTCCACAATGATGCACTTGGCCAAAAAGGGCGTATGCGTTTTTTCTTGAATATATTCAGGAAAAAACGCATACGCCCTTTTTGGCCAACCCAGCAAGCTTGCAATGGAAATCTGCACTACAATGAAGTCTCACTTCCCCCTGGTCAAAAGGGCCATCTGAAAAAAGTGTAAAATCCAAAAAGACAGGACAGGCCATGGAGAACTGGGAGCCTTGTTATGCTGATGGGCGGGATGTAAATTGCCAACAGACACTCAGGAGAAGTGTATGGTGTTTCCTGAAACATCTAAAAAACAAAGCAACAGAGCCTAGGGCACTTCCACTTATGGTCCTATAGCTTAGGGAAATTAAAATCAAAAAGACACAGCCACCCCAAAGCTTGGAAAGGCTCTGTTTACAAGAACCTCGTTTACAGTACAAGTTCAACATCGCAGAAAGTGAAAAATGGATAAAGAACTTGTGGTATTTACTTACAAAGCAATATCACTCAGCAATGAAATCTGTGTCATCAGGCCCTTAGCAGCACAATGAGTGGATTCAGGTATGATGATTCTAACTGAAATAAGTCACACAGAAAAAGAAACATCATAAGATATCAGTAATACATGGAATGTAAACTTGGCTACACAGGAACTGAATTACAGAACAGAACAGGGTCTCAAATTTAGAAAACCAACTTATGCTTGCTTAAGGGGAAAGGTGAGTTGGGGTGCTGCATAAAACCAGAGATTGAAATGAGCACAGATAAAGTTCCTTAAGCCAAATATGGAATAGACAAGAGCTACTCCTTGCTCAATGAAATGGACTCAACACCCCATATTAAACGCCTAAGAATGTACCTGACTAGTAAGTATCTTAAAACCTATGGATTGCTATGTCTCCGAAAGAGAATCAAGCATGTGTACAGGGGCATAAACGCAGCAGTGATAGGATTGGAGAGGTTCGGTGAGCAAATGAAGACCCTTTGAACTCATATTGCATGGTACCCATTCCACGGGTTTCAACTACCCAGGTTTAAGGTATTCTTCCTTCAGCTAAAACATGCATGTGGAACCTAGAGTATGATCAACCATGTGATCGGGAGACGTGTTCAAATATGTCTCAGTTTTCGTACCCTGGTACTCGGGTGCAACATTCCAGACACTTTACTAACACTCTCCCGACTTGGAGAGTCAGTCCCTTTAACCTCCTGTTTGGCCCAGTTTGCAATTTCTGCGGAAGATGAACAGGAATAGCGAGAACCAATGAGAGGCTAGCTGGAGGTGTCTGGACGGGCAAATTTAACTCTCATTTTCCACCATGAAGAGGAATTAACCAAAGGCTCAGCGTGCCCTGTCGGAACCAGATTAGGGCCTGAAGCCATCCTGTGGTGTTGCGGCCAGGTCACAAGAAAGCAAGTTGAAGAAAGGAGCTCAGGGGCACTGTAATTCACAAACCTGCAGAGTTATAAATGACAGCTATCGTCCAAAAATAGACTGAAGTAAGGCTGCCAAGAGGACTTGAAAGCGGGTCAGAATTGCAGGAAACCGATTTCAGGAGGTAGACTGGAATTGCATTGAAAGCATAGGAAAAGAGGCAGAACGTCCACAATGATGCACTTGGCCAAGCAAGCTTGCAAAGGAAATCTGCACTACAATGAAGTCTCACTTCCCCCCAGTCAAAAGGGCCATCTGAAGAAAGTGTAAAATCCAGAAAGGCAGGACAGGCCATGGAGAACTGGGAGCCTTGTTATGCTGATGGGCGGGATGTAAATTGCCAACAGACACTCAGGAGAAGTGTATGGTGTTTCCTGAAACATCTAAAAAACAAAGCAACAGAGCCTAGGGCACTTCCACTTATGGTCCTATAGCTTAGGGAAATTAAAATCAAAAAGACACAGCCACCCCAAAGTTTGGGACGCCTCCGTTTACAAGAACCTCGTTTACCGTACAAGTTCAATATCACAGAAAGTGAAAAATGGATAAAGAACTTGTGGTATTTACGTACAATGCAGTATCACTCAGCAATGAAATCTATGTCATCAGGCCCGTAGCAGTATAATGAGTGGATTCAGGTACGATGATTCTAACTGAAATAAGTCACACAGAAAAAGAAACATCATAAGATATCACTAATACACGGAATGTAAACTTGGCTACACAGGAACTGCATTCCAAAACAGAACAGCGTCTCAAATTTAGAAAACCAACTTATGCTTGCTTAAGGGGAAAGGTGAGTTGGGGTGCTGCATAAAACCAGAGATTGAAATGAGCACAGATAAAGTTCCTTAAGCCAAATATGGAATGGACAAGAGCTACTCCTTGCTCAACGAAATGGACTCAACACCCCATATTAAACGCCTAAGAATGTACCTGACTAGTAAGTATCTTAAAACCTATGGATTGCTATGTCTCCAAAAGAGAATCAAGCGTGTGTACAGGGGCATAAACGCAGCAGTGATAGGATTGGAGAGGTTCGGTGAGCAAATGAAGACCCTTTGAAGTCATATTGCATGGTACCCATTACACGGGTCTCAACTCTCCAGGTTTAAGGTATTCTTCCTTCAGAAAAACATGCATGTGGAACAGAGAGTATGATCAACCATGTGAACGGGAGACGTGTTCAAATATGTCTCAGTTTTTGTACCCTGGTACTCGGGTGCAACATTCCAGACGCTTTACTAACACTCTCCCGACTTGGAGAGTCAGTGCCTTTAACCTCCTGTTTGGCCCAGTTTGCAATTTCTGCGGAAGATGGACAGGAATAGCAAGAACCAATGAGAGGCTAGCTGGAGGTGTCTGGACGGGCAAATTTAACTCTCATTTCCCACCAGGAAGAGGAATTAACCAAAGGCTCAGCATGCCGGGCCGGAACCAGATTAGGGCCTGAAGCCATCCTGCGGTGTTGCGGCCAGGTCACAAGAAAGCGAGTTGAAGAAAGGAGCTCAGGGGCACTGTAATTCACAAAACTGCAGAGTTATAAATGACAGCTATCGTCCAAAAATAGACTGAAGTAAGGCTGCCAAGAGGACTTGAAAGCGGGGCAGAATTGCAGGAAACCGATTTCAGGAGGTAGACTGGAATTGCATTGAAAGCATAGGAAAAGAGGCAGAACGTCCACAATGATGCACTTGGCCAAAAAGGGCGTATGCGTTTTTTCCTGAATATATTCAGGAAAAAACGCATACGCCCTTTTTGGCCAACCAAGCAAGCTTGCAAAGGAAATCTGCACTACAATGAAGTCTCACTTCCCCCCGGTCAAAAGGGCCATCTGAAAAAAGTGTAAAATCCAGAAAGGCAACAGGCCATGGAGAACTGGGAGCCTTGTTATGCTGATGGGCGGGATGTAAATTGCCAACAGACACTTGGGAGAAGTGTATGGTGTTTCCTGAAACATCTAAAAAACAAAGCAACAGAGACTAGGGCACTTCTACTTATGGTCCTATAGCTTAGGGAAATTAAAATCAAAAAGACACAGTCACCCCAAAGTTTGGATCGGCTCTGTTTACAAGAACCTCGTTTACAGTACAAGTTCAACATCGCAGAAAGTGAAAAATGGATAAAGAAGTTGTGGTATTTACTTACAAAGCAATATCACTCAGCAATGAAATCTGTGTCATCAGGCCCTTAGCAGCACAATGAGTTTATTCAGGTATGATGATTCTAACTGAAATAAGTCACACAGAAAAAGAAACATCATAAGATATCAGTAATACACGGAATGGAAACTTGGCTACACAGGAACTGAATTACAGAACAGAACAGGGTCTCAAATTTAGAAAACCAACTTATGCTTGCTTAAGGGTAAAGGTGAGTTGGGGTGCTGCATAAAACCAGAGATTGAAATGAGCACAGATAAAGTTCCTTAAGCCAAATATGGAATAGACAAGAGCTACTCCTTGCTCAACGAAATGGACCCAACACCCCATATTAAACGCCTAAGAATGTACCTGACTAGTAAGTATCTTAAAACCTATGGATTGCTATGACTCCGAAAGAGAATCAAGCATGTGTACAGGGGCATAAACGCAGCAGTGATAGGATTGGAGAGGTTCGGTGAGCAAATGAAGACCCTTTGAAGTCATATTGCATGGTACCCATTACACGGGTCTCAACTCTCCAGGTTTAAGGTATTCTTCCTTCAGCTAAAACATGCATGTGGAACCTAGAGTATGATCAACCATCTGATCGGGAGACGTGTTCAAATATGTCTCAGTTTTCGTACCCTGGTACTCGGGTGCAACATTCCAGACGCTTTACTAACACTCTCCCCACTTGGAGAGTCAGCGCCTTTAACCTCCTGTATGGCCCAGTTTGCAATTTCTGCGGAAGATGAACAGGAATAGCGAGAACCAATGAGAGACTAGCTGGAGGTGTCTGGACAGGCAAATTTAACTCTCATTTCCCACCAGGAAGAGGAAATAACCAAAGGCTAAGCGTGCCGTGCCGGAACCAGATTACGGCCTGAAGCCATCCTGCGGTGTTGCGGCCAGCTGAAAAGAAAGCGAGTTGAAGAAAGGAGCTCAGGGGCACTGTAATTCACAAACCTGCAGAGTTATAAATGACAGCTATCGTCCAAAAATAGACTGAAGTAAGGCTGCCAAGAGGACTTGAGAGCGGGGCAGCATTGCAGGAAACCGATTTCAGGAGGTAGACTGCAATTGCATTGAAAGCATAGGAAAAGAGGCAGAACGTCCACAATGATGCACTTGGCCAAAAAGGGCGTATGCGTTTTGTCCTGAATATATTCAGGAAAAAATGCATACGCCCTTTTTGGCCAACCAAGCAAGCTTTCAAAGGAAATCTGCACTACAATGAAGTCTCACTTCCCCCGGTCAAAAGGGCCATCTGAAAAAAGTGTAAAATACAGAAAGGCAGGACAGGCCATGGAGAACTGGGAGCCTTGTTATGCTGATGGGCGGGATGTAAATTGCCAACAACCACTCGGGAGAAGTTTATGGTGTTTCCTGAAACATCTAAAAAACAAAGCAACAGAGCCTAGGGCACTTCCACTTATGGTCCTATAGCTTAGGGAAATTAAAATCAAAAACACAGCCACCCCAAAATTTGGCACGCCTCCGTTTACAAGAACCTCGTTTACCGTACAAGTTCAATATCACAGAAAGTGAAAAATGGATAAAGAACTTGTGGTACTTACGTACAATGCAGTATCACTCAGCAATGAAATCTATGTCATCAGGCCCGTAGCAGCACAATGAGTGGATTCAGGTATGATGATTCTAACTGAAATAAGTCACACAGAAAAAGAAACATCATAAGATATCAGTAATACACGGAATGGAAACTTGACTACACAGGAACTGAATTACAGAACAGAACAGGGTCTCAAATTTAGAAAACCAACTTATTCGTGCTTAAGGGTAAAGGTGAGTTGGGGTGCTGCATAAAACCAGAGATTGAAATGAGCACAGATAAAGTTCCTTAAGCCAAATATGGAATAGACAAGAGCTACTCCTTGCTCAACGAAATGGACTCAACACCCCATATTAAACGCCTAAGAATGTACCTTACTAGTAAGTATCTTAAAACCTATGGATTGCTATGACACCGAAAGAGAATCAAGCATTTGTACAGGGGCATAAACGCAGCAGTGATAGGATTGGAGAGGTTCGGTGAGCAAATGAAGACCCTTTGAAGTCATATTGCATGGTACCCATTACACGGGTCTTAACTCTCCAGGTTTAAGGTATTCTTCCTTCAGCTAAAACATGCATGTGGAACCTAGAGTATGATCAACCATGTGATCGGGAGACGTATTCAAATATGTCTCAGTTTTCGTACCTGGTACTCGGGTGCAACATTCCAGACGCTTTACTAACACTCTCCCCACTTGGAGAGTCAGCGCCTTTAACCTCCTGTTTGGCCCAGTTTGCAATTTCTGCGGAAGATAAACAGGAATAGCGAGAACCAATGAGAGACTAGATGTAGGTGTCTGGACGGGCAAATTTAACTCTCATTTCCCACCAGGAAGAGGAAATAACCAAAGGCTCAGCGTGCCGTGCCGGAAACAGATTAGGGCCTGAAGCCATCCTGCGGTGTTGTGGCCAGGTCACAAGAAAGCGAGTTGAAGAAAGGAGCTCAGGGGCACTGTAATTCACAAACCTGCAGAGTTATAAATGACAGCTATCGTCCAAAAATAGAGTGAAGTAAGGCTGACAAGAGGACTTGAATGTGGGGCAGAATTGCAGGAAACCGATTTCAGGAGGTAGACTGGAATTGCATTGAAAGCATAGGAAAAGAGGCAGAACGTCCACAATGATGCACTTGGCCAAAAAGGGCGTATGCGTTTTTTCCTGAATATATTCAGGAAAAAACGCATACGCCCTTTTTGGCCAACCAAGCAAGCTTGCAAAGGAAATCTGCAATACAATGAAGTCTCACTTCCCCCCGGTCAAAAGGGCCATCTGAAAAAAGTGTAAAATCCAGAAAGGCAGGACAGGCCATGGAGAACTGGGAGCCTTGTTATGCTGATGGGCGGGATGTAAATTGCCAACAACCACTCGGGAGAAGTGTATGGTGTTTCCTGAAACATCTAAAAAACAAAGCAACAGAACCTAGGGCACTTCCACTTATGGTCCTATAGCTTAGGGAAATTAAAATCAAAAAGACACAGCCACCCCAAAGTTTGGAACATCTCTGTTTACAAGAACCTCGTTTACAGTACAAGTTCAACATCGCAGAAAGTGAAAAATGGATAAAGAACTTGAGGTATTTACTTACAAAGCAATATCACTCAGCAATGAAATCTGTGTCATCAGGCCCTTAGCAGCACAATGAGTGGATTCAGGTATGATGATTCTGACTGAAATAAGTCACACAGAAAAAGAAACATCATAAGATATCAGTAATACACGGAATGTAAACTTGGCTACACAGGAACTGAATTACAGAACAGAACAGGGTCTCAAATTTAGAAAACCAACTTATGCTTGCTTAAGGGGAAAGGTGAGTTGGGGTGCTGCATAAAACCAGAGATTGAAATGAGCACAGATAAAGTTCCTTAAGCCAAATATGGAATAGACAAGAGCTACTCCTTGCTCAACGAAATGGACTCAACACCGCATATTAAACGCCTAAGAATGTACCTGACTAGTAAGTATCTTTAAACCTATGGATTGCTATGTCTCCGAAAGAGAATCAAGCATGTGTACAGGGGCATAAACGCAGCAGTGATAGGATTGGAGAGGTTCGTGAGCAAATGAAGACCCTTTGAAGTCATATTGCATGGTACCCATTCCACGGGTTTCAACTACCCAGGTTTAAGGTATTCTTCCTTCAGCTAAAACATGCATGTGGAACCCAGAGTATGACCAACCATGTGATCGGGAGACGTGTTTAAATATGTCTCAGTTTTCGTACCCTGGTACTCGGGTGCAACATTCCAGACGCTTTACTAACACTCTCCCCACTTGGAGAGTCAGCGCCTTTAACCTCCTGTATGGCCCAGTTTGCAATTTCTGCGGAAGATGAACAGGAATAGCGAGAACCAATGAGAGACTAGCTGGAGGTGTCTGGACAGGCAAATTTAACTCTCATTTCCCACCAGGAAGAGGAAATAACCAAAGGCTAAGCGTGCCGTGCCGGAACCAGATTACGGCCTGAAGCCATCCTGCGGTGTTGCGGCCAGCTGAAAAGAAAGCGAGTTGAAGAAAGGAGCTCAGGGGCACTGTAATTCACAAACCTGCAGAGTTATAAATGACAGCTATCGTCCAAAAATAGACTGAAGTAAGGCTGCCAAGAGGACTTGAGAGCGGGGCAGCATTGCAGGAAACCGATTTCAGGAGGTAGACTGCAATTGCATTGAAAGCATAGGAAAAGAGGCAGAACGTCCACAATGATGCACTTGGCCAAAAAGGGCGTATGCGTGTTGTCCTGAATATATTCAGGAAAAAATGCATACGCCCTTTTTGGCCAACCAAGCAAGCTTGCAAAGGAAATCTGCACTACAATGAAGTCTCACTTCCCCCGGTCAAAAGGGCCATCTGAAAAAAGTGTAAAATACAGAAAGGCAGGACAGGCCATGGAGAACTGGGAGCCTTGTTATGCTGATGGGCGGGATGTAAATTGCCAACAACCACTCGGGAGAAGTTTATGGTGTTTCCTGAAACATCTAAAAAACAAAGCAACAGAGCCTAGGGCACTTCCACTTATGGTCCTATAGCTTAGGGAAATTAAAATCAAAAACACAGCCACCCCAAAGTTTGGCACGCCTCCGTTTACAAGAACCTCGTTTACCGTACAAGTTCAATATCACAGAAAGTGAAAAATGGATAAAGAACTTGTGGTACTTACGTACAATGCAGTATCACTCAGCAATGAAATCTATGTCATCAGGCCCGTAGCAGCACAATGAGTGGATTCAGGTATGATGATTCTAACTGAAATAAGTCACACAGAAAAAGAAACATCATAAGATATCAGTAATACACGGAATGGAAACTTGACTACACAGGAACTGAATTACAGAACAGAACAGGGTCTCAAATTTAGAAAACCAACTTATTCGTGCTTAAGGGTAAAGGTGAGTTGGGGTGCTGCATAAAACCAGAGATTGAAATGAGCACAGATAAAGTTCCTTAAGCCAAATATGGAATAGACAAGAGCTACTCCTTGCTCAACGAAATGGACTCAACACCCCATATTAAACGCCTAAGAATGTACCTTACTAGTAAGTATCTTAAAACCTATGGATTGCTATGACACCGAAAGAGAATCAAGCATTTGTACAGGGGCATAAACGCAGCAGTGATAGGATTGGAGAGGTTCGGTGAGCAAATGAAGACCCTTTGAAGTCATATTGCATGGTACCCATTACACGGGTCTTAACTCTCCAGGTTTAAGGTATTCTTCCTTCAGCTAAAACATGCATGTGGAACCTAGAGTATGATCAACCATGTGATCGGGAGACGTATTCAAATATGTCTCAGTTTTCGTACCTGGTACTCGGGTGCAACATTCCAGACGCTTTACTAACACTCTCCCGACTTGGAGAGTCAGCGCCTTTAACCTCCTGTTTGGCCCAGTTTGCAATTTCTGCGGAAGATAAACAGGAATAGCGAGAACCAATGAGAGACTAGATGTAGGTGTCTGGACGGGCAAATTTAACTCTCATTTCCCACCAGGAAGAGGAAATAACCAAAGGCTCAGCGTGCCGTGCCGGAAACAGATTAGGGCCTGAAGCCATCCTGCGGTGTTGTGGCCAGGTCACAAGAAAGCGAGTTGAAGAAAGGAGCTCAGGGGCACTGTAATTCACAAACCTGCAGAGTTATAAATGACAGCTATCGTCCAAAAATAGAGTGAAGTAAGGCTGACAAGAGGACTTGAATGTGGGGCAGAATTGCAGGAAACCGATTTCAGGAGGTAGACTGGAATTGCATTGAAAGCATAGGAAAAGAGGCAGAACGTCCACAATGATGCACTTGGCCAAAAAGGGCGTATGCGTTTTTTCCTGAATATATTCAGGAAAAAACGCATACGCCCTTTTTGGCCAACCAAGCAAGCTTGCAAAGGAAATCTGCAATACAATGAAGTCTCACTTCCCCCCGGTCAAAAGGGCCATCTGAAAAAAGTGTAAAATCCAGAAAGGCAGGACAGGCCATGGAGAACTGGGAGCCTTGTTATGCTGATGGGCGGGATGTAAATTGCCAACAACCACTCGGGAGAAGTGTATGGTGTTTCCTGAAACATCTAAAAAACAAAGCAACAGAACCTAGGGCACTTCCACTTATGGTCCTATAGCTTAGGGAAATTAAAATCAAAAAGACACAGCCACCCCAAAGTTTGGAACATCTCTGTTTACAAGAACCTCGTTTACAGTACAAGTTCAACATCGCAGAAAGTGAAAAATGGATAAAGAACTTGAGGTATTTACTTACAAAGCAATATCACTCAGCAATGAAATCTGTGTCATCAGGCCCTTAGCAGCACAATGAGTGGATTCAGGTATGATGATTCTGACTGAAATAAGTCACACAGAAAAAGAAACATCATAAGATATCAGTAATACACGGAATGTAAACTTGGCTACACAGGAACTGAATTACAGAACAGAACAGGGTCTCAAATTTAGAAAACCAACTTATGCTTGCTTAAGGGGAAAGGTGAGTTGGGGTGCTGCATAAAACCAGAGATTGAAATGAGCACAGATAAAGTTCCTTAAGCCAAATATGGAATAGACAAGAGCTACTCCTTGCTCAACGAAATGGACTCAACACCGCATATTAAACGCCTAAGAATGTACCTGACTAGTAAGTATCTTTAAACCTATGGATTGCTATGTCTCCGAAAGAGAATCAAGCATGTGTACAGGGGCATAAACGCAGCAGTGATAGGATTGGAGAGGTTCGTGAGCAAATGAAGACCCTTTGAAGTCATATTGCATGGTACCCATTCCACGGGTTTCAACTACCCAGGTTTAAGGTATTCTTCCTTCAGCTAAAACATGCATGTGGAACCCAGAGTATGACCAACCATGTGATCGGGAGACGTGTTTAAATATGTCTCAGTTTTCGTACCCTGGTACTCGGGTGCAACATTCCAGACGCTTTACTAACACTCTCCCCACTTGGAGAGTCAGCGCCTTTAACCTCCTGTATGGCCCAGTTTGCAATTTCTGCGGAAGATGAACAGGAATAGCGAGAACCAATGAGAGACTAGCTGGAGGTGTCTGGACAGGCAAATTTAACTCTCATTTCCCACCAGGAAGAGGAAATAACCAAAGGCTAAGCGTGCCGTGCCGGAACCAGATTACGGCCTGAAGCCATCCTGCGGTGTTGCGGCCAGCTGAAAAGAAAGCGAGTTGAAGAAAGGAGCTCAGGGGCACTGTAATTCACAAACCTGCAGAGTTATAAATGACAGCTATCGTCCAAAAATAGACTGAAGTAAGGCTGCCAAGAGGACTTGAGAGCGGGGCAGCATTGCAGGAAACCGATTTCAGGAGGTAGACTGCAATTGCATTGAAAGCATAGGAAAAGAGGCAGAACGTCCACAATGATGCACTTGGCCAAAAAGGGCGTATGCGTGTTGTCCTGAATATATTCAGGAAAAAATGCATACGCCCTTTTTGGCCAACCAAGCAAGCTTGCAAAGGAAATCTGCACTACAATGAAGTCTCACTTCCCCCGGTCAAAAGGGCCATCTGAAAAAAGTGTAAAATACAGAAAGGCAGGACAGGCCATGGAGAACTGGGAGCCTTGTTATGCTGATGGGCGGGATGTAAATTGCCAACAACCACTCGGGAGAAGTTTATGGTGTTTCCTGAAACATCTAAAAAACAAAGCAACAGAGCCTAGGGCACTTCCACTTATGGTCCTATAGCTTAGGGAAATTAAAATCAAAAACACAGCCACCCCAAAGTTTGGCACGCCTCCGTTTACAAGAACCTCGTTTACCGTACAAGTTCAATATCACAGAAAGTGAAAAATGGATAAAGAACTTGTGGTACTTACGTACAATGCAGTATCACTCAGCAATGAAATCTATGTCATCAGGCCCGTAGCAGCACAATGAGTGGATTCAGGTATGATGATTCTAACTGAAATAAGTCACACAGAAAAAGAAACATCATAAGATATCAGTAATACACGGAATGGAAACTTGACTACACAGGAACTGAATTACAGAACAGAACAGGGTCTCAAATTTAGAAAACCAACTTATTCGTGCTTAAGGGTAAAGGTGAGTTGGGGTGCTGCATAAAACCAGAGATTGAAATGAGCACAGATAAAGTTCCTTAAGCCAAATATGGAATAGACAAGAGCTACTCCTTGCTCAACGAAATGGACTCAACACCCCATATTAAACGCCTAAGAATGTACCTGACTAGTAAGTATCTTAAAACCTATGGATTGCTATGACACCGAAAGAGAATCAAGCATTTGTACAGGGGCATAAACGCAGCAGTGATAGGATTGGAGAGGTTCGGTGAGCAAATGAAGACCGTTTGAAGTCATATTGCATGGTACCCATTACACGGGTCTTAACTCTCCAGGTTTAAGGTATTCTTCCTTCAGCTAAAACATGCATGTGGAACCTAGAGTATGATCAACCATGTGATCGGGAGACGTATTCAAATATGTCTCAGTTTTCGTACCTGGTACTCGGGTGCAACATTCCAGACGCTTTACTAACACTCTCCCGACTTGGAGAGTCAGCGCCTTTAACCTCCTGTTTGGCCCAGTTTGCAATTTCTGCGGAAGATAAACAGGAATAGCGAGAACCAATGAGAGACTAGATGTAGGTGTCTGGACGGGCAAATTTAACTCTCATTTCCCACCAGGAAGAGGAAATAACCAAAGGCTCAGCGTGCCGTGCCGGAAACAGATTAGGGCCTGAAGCCATCCTGCGGTGTTGTGGCCAGGTCACAAGAAAGCGAGTTGAAGAAAGGAGCTCAGGGGCACTGTAATTCACAAACCTGCAGAGTTATAAATGACAGCTATCGTCCAAAAATAGAGTGAAGTAAGGCTGACAAGAGGACTTGAATGTGGGGCAGAATTGCAGGAAACCGATTTCAGGAGGTAGACTGGAATTGCATTGAAAGCATAGGAAAAGAGGCAGAACGTCCACAATGATGCACTTGGCCAAAAAGGGCGTATGCGTTTTTTCCTGAATATATTCAGGAAAAAACGCATACGCCCTTTTTGGCCAACCAAGCAAGCTTGCAAAGGAAATCTGCAATACAATGAAGTCTCACTTCCCCCCGGTCAAAAGGGCCATCTGAAAAAAGTGTAAAATCCAGAAAGGCAGGACAGGCCATGGAGAACTGGGAGCCTTGTTATGCTGATGGGCGGGATGTAAATTGCCAACAACCACTCGGGAGAAGTGTATGGTGTTTCCTGAAACATCTAAAAAACAAAGCAACAGAGCCTAGGGCACTTCCACTTATGGTCCTATAGCTTAGGGAAATTAAAATCAAAAAGACACAGCCACCCCAAAGTTTGGAACATCTCTGTTTACAAGAACCTCGTTTACAGTACAAGTTCAACATCGCAGAAAGTGAAAAATGGATAAAGAACTTGAGGTATTTACTTACAAAGCAATATCACTCAGCAATGAAATCTGTGTCATCAGGCCCTTAGCAGCACAATGAGTGGATTCAGGTATGATGATTCTGACTGAAATAAGTCACACAGAAAAAGAAACATCATAAGATATCAGTAATACACGGAATGTAAACTTGGCTACACAGGAACTGAATTACAGAACAGAACAGGGTCTCAAATTTAGAAAACCAACTTATGCTTGCTTAAGGGGAAAGGTGAGTTGGGGTGCTGCATAAAACCAGAGATTGAAATGAGCACAGATAAAGTTCCTTAAGCCAAATATGGAATAGACAAGAGCTACTCCTTGCTCAACGAAATGGACTCAACACCGCATATTAAACGCCTAAGAATGTACCTGACTAGTAAGTATCTTTAAACCTATGGATTGCTATGTCTCCGAAAGAGAATCAAGCATGTGTACAGGGGCATAAACGCAGCAGTGATAGGATTGGAGAGGTTCGTGAGCAAATGAAGACCCTTTGAAGTCATATTGCATGGTACCCATTCCACGGGTTTCAACTACCCAGGTTTAAGGTATTCTTCCTTCAGCTAAAACATGCATGTGGAACCCAGAGTATGACCAACCATGTGATCAGGAGACGTGTTTAAATATGTCTCAGTTTTCGTACCCTGGTACTCGGGTGCAACATTCCAGACGCTTTACTAACACTCTCCCCACTTGGAGAGTCAGCGCCTTTAACCTCCTGTATGGCCCAGTTTGCAATTTCTGCGGAAGATGAACAGGAATAGCGAGAACCAATGAGAGACTAGCTGGAGGTGTCTGGACAGGCAAATTTAACTCTCATTTCCCACCAGGAAGAGGAAATAACCAAAGGCTAAGCGTGCCGTGCCGGAACCAGATTACGGCCTGAAGCCATCCTGCGGTGTTGCGGCCAGCTGAAAAGAAAGCGAGTTGAAGAAAGGAGCTCAGGGGCACTGTAATTCACAAACCTGCAGAGTTATAAATGACAGCTATCGTCCAAAAATAGACTGAAGTAAGGCTGCCAAGAGGACTTGAGAGCGGGGCAGCATTGCAGGAAACCGATTTCAGGAGGTAGACTGCAATTGCATTGAAAGCATAGGAAAAGAGGCAGAACGTCCACAATGATGCACTTGGCCAAAAAGGGCGTATGCGTTTTGTCCTGAATATATTCAGGAAAAAATGCATACGCCCTTTTTGGCCAACCAAGCAAGCTTGCAAAGGAAATCTGCACTACAATGAAGTCTCACTTCCCCCGGTCAAAAGGGCCATCTGAAAAAAGTGTAAAATACAGAAAGGCAGGACAGGCCATGGAGAACTGGGAGCCTTGTTATGCTGATGGGCGGGATGTAAATTGCCAACAACCACTCGGGAGAAGTTTATGGTGTTTCCTGAAACATCTAAAAAACAAAGCAACAGAGCCTAGGGCACTTCCACTTATGGTCCTATAGCTTAGGGAAATTAAAATCAAAAACACAGCCACCCCAAAGTTTGGCACGCCTCCGTTTACAAGAACCTCGTTTACCGTACAAGTTCAATATCACAGAAAGTGAAAAATGGATAAAGAACTTGTGGTACTTACGTACAATGCAGTATCACTCAGCAATGAAATCTATGTCATCAGGCCCGTAGCAGCACAATGAGTGGATTCAGGTATGATGATTCTAACTGAAATAAGTCACACAGAAAAAGAAACATCATAAGATATCAGTAATACACGGAATGGAAACTTGACTACACAGGAACTGAATTACAGAACAGAACAGGGTCTCAAATTTAGAAAACCAACTTATTCGTGCTTAAGGGTAAAGGTGAGTTGGGGTGCTGCATAAAACCAGAGATTGAAATGAGCACAGATAAAGTTCCTTAAGCCAAATATGGAATAGACAAGAGCTACTCCTTGCTCAACGAAATGGACTCAACACCCCATATTAAACGCCTAAGAATGTACCTGACTAGTAAGTATCTTAAAACCTATGGATTGCTATGACACCGAAAGAGAATCAAGCATTTGTACAGGGGCATAAACGCAGCAGTGATAGGATTGGAGAGGTTCGGTGAGCAAATGAAGACCCTTTGAAGTCATATTGCATGGTACCCATTACACGGGTCTTAACTCTCCAGGTTTAAGGTATTCTTCCTTCAGCTAAAACATGCATGTGGAACCTAGAGTATGATCAACCATGTGATCGGGAGACGTATTCAAATATGTCTCAGTTTTCGTACCTGGTACTCGGGTGCAACATTCCAGACGCTTTACTAACACTCTCCCGACTTGGAGAGTCAGCGCCTTTAACCTCCTGTTTGGCCCAGTTTGCAATTTCTGCGGAAGATAAACAGGAATAGCGAGAACCAATGAGAGACTAGATGTAGGTGTCTGGACGGGCAAATTTAACTCTCATTTCCCACCAGGAAGAGGAAATAACCAAAGGCTCAGCGTGCCGTGCCGGAAACAGATTAGGGCCTGAAGCCATCCTGCGGTGTTGTGGCCAGGTCACAAGAAAGCGAGTTGAAGAAAGGAGCTCAGGGGCACTGTAATTCACAAACCTGCAGAGTTATAAATGACAGCTATCGTCCAAAAATAGAGTGAAGTAAGGCTGACAAGAGGACTTGAATGTGGGGCAGAATTGCAGGAAACCGATTTCAGGAGGTAGACTGGAATTGCATTGAAAGCATAGGAAAAGAGGCAGAACGTCCACAATGATGCACTTGGCCAAAAAGGGCGTATGCGTTTTTTCCTGAATATATTCAGGAAAAAACGCATACGCCCTTTTTGGCCAACCAAGCAAGCTTGCAAAGGAAATCTGCAATACAATGAAGTCTCACTTCCCCCCGGTCAAAAGGGCCATCTGAAAAAAGTGTAAAATCCAGAAAGGCAGGACAGGCCATGGAGAACTGGGAGCCTTGTTATGCTGATGGGCGGGATGTAAATTGCCAACAACCACTCGGGAGAAGTGTATGGTGTTTCCTGAAACATCTAAAAAACAAAGCAACAGAACCTAGGGCACTTCCACTTATGGTCCTATAGCTTAGGGAAATTAAAATCAAAGAGACACAGCCACCCCAAAGTTTGGAACATCTCTGTTTACAAGAACCTCGTTTACAGTACAAGTTCAACATCGCAGAAAGTGAAAAATGGATAAAGAACTTGAGGTATTTACTTACAAAGCAATATCACTCAGCAATGAAATCTGTGTCATCAGGCCCTTAGCAGCACAATGAGTGGATTCAGGTATGATGATTCTGACTGAAATAAGTCACACAGAAAAAGAAACATCATAAGATATCAGTAATACACGGAAAGTAAACTTGGCTACACAGGAACTGAATTACAGAACAGAACAGGGTCTCAAATTTAGAAAACCAACTTATGCTTGCTTAAGGGGAAAGGTGAGTTGGGGTGCTGCATAAAACCAGAGATTGAAATGAGCACAGATAAAGTTCCTTAAGCCAAATATGGAATAGACAAGAGCTACTCCTTGCTCAACGAAATGGACTCAACACCGCATATTAAACGCCTAAGAATGTACCTGACTAGTAAGTATCTTTAAACCTATGGATTGCTATGTCTCCGAAAGAGAATCAAGCATGTGTACAGGGGCATAAACGCAGCAGTGATAGGATTGGAGAGGTTCGTGAGCAAATGAAGACCCTTTGAAGTCATATTGCATGGTACCCATTCCACGGGTTTCAACTACCCAGGTTTAAGGTATTCTTCCTTCAGCTAAAACATGCATGTGGAACCCAGAGTATGACCAACCATGTGATCGGGAGACGTGTTTAAATATGTCTCAGTTTTCGTACCCTGGTACTTGGGTGCAACATTCCAGACGCTTTACTATCACTCTCCCCACTTGGAGAGTCAGTCCCTTTAACCTCCTGTTTGGCCCAGTTTGCAATTTCTGTGGAAGATGAACAGGAATAGCGAGAACCAATGAGAGGCTAGCTGGAGGTGTCTGGACGGGCAAATTTAACTCTCATTTCCCACCTGGAAGAGGAATTAACCAAAGGCTCAGCGTGCCGTGCCAGAACCAGATTAGGGCCTGAAGCCATCCTGCGGTGTTGCGGCCAGGTCACAAGAAATCGAGTTGAAGAAAGGAGCTCAGGGGCACTGTAATTCATAAACCTGCAGAGTTATAAATGACAGCTATCGTCCAAAAATAGACTGAAGTAAGGCTGCCAAGAGGACTTGAAAGCGGTGCAGAATTGCAGGAAACCGATTTCAGGAGGTAGACTGGAATTGCATTGAAAGCATAGGAAAAGAGGCAGAACGTCCACAATGATGCACTTGGCCAAAAAGGGCGTATGCGTTTTTTCCTGAATATATTCAGGAAAAAACGCATACGCCCTTTTAGGCCAACCAAGCAAACTTGCAAAGGAAATCTGCACTACAATGAAGTCTCACTTCCCCCCGGTCAAAAGGGCCATCTGAAAAAAGTGTAAAATCCAGAAAGGCAGGACAGGCCATGGAGAACTGGGAGCCTTGTTATGCTGATGGGCGGGATGTAAATTGCCAACAGACACTCAGGAGAAGTGTATGGTGTTTCCTGAAACATCTAAAAAACAAAGCAACAGAGCCTAGGGCACTTCCACTTATGGTCCTATAGCTTAGGGAAATTAAAATCAAAAAGACACAGCCACCCCAAAGTTTGGGACGCCTCCCTTTACAAGAACCTCGTTTACCGTACAAGTTCTATATCACAGAAAGTGAAAAATGGATAAAGAACCTGTGGTACTTACGTACAATGCAGTATCACTCAGCAATGAAATCTATGTCATCAGGCCCGTAGCAGCATAATGAGTGGATTCAGGTACGATGATTCTAACTGAAATAAGTCACACAGAAAAAGAAACATCATAAGATATCAGTAATACACGGAATGTAAACTTGGCTACACAGGAACTGAATTACAGAACAGAACAGGGTCTCAAATTTAGAAAACCAACTTATGCTTGCTTAAGGGTAAAGGTGAGTTGGGGTGCTGCATAAAACCAGAGATTGAAATGAGCACAGATAAAGTTCCTTAAGCCAAATATGGAATAGACAAGAGCTACTCCTTGCTCAATGAAATGGACTCAACACCCCATATTAAACGCCTAAGAATGTACCTGACTAGTAAGTATCTTAAAACCTATGGATTGCTATGTCTCCGAAAGAGAATCAAGCATGTGTACAGGGGCATAAACGCAGCAGTGATAGGATTGGAGAGGTTCGGTGAGCAAATGAAGACCCTTTGAAGTCATATTGCATGGTACCCATTACATGGGTCTCAACTCTCCAGGTTTAAGGTATTCTTCCTTCAGAAAAACATGCATGTGGAACACAGAGTATGATCAACCATGTGAACGGGAGACGTGTTCAAATATGTCTCAGTTTTCGTACCCTGGTACTCGGGTGCAACATTCCAGACGCTTTACTAACACTCTCCCGACTTGGAGAGTCAGTGCCTTTAACCTCCTGTTTGGCCCAGTTTGCAATTTCTGCGGAAGATGGACAGGAATAGCAAGAACCAATGAGAGGCTAGCTGGAGGTGTCTGGACGGGCAAATTTAACTCTCATTTCCCACCAGGAAGAGGAATTAACCAAAGGCTCAGCATGCCGGGCCGGAACCAGATTAGGGCCTGAAGCCATCCTGCGGTGTTGCGGCCAGGTCACAAGAAAGCGAGTTGAAGAAAGGAGCTCAGGGGCACTGTAATTCACAAAACTGCAGAGTTATAAATGACAGCTATCGTCCAAAAATAGACTGAAGTAAGGCTGCCAAGAGGACTTGAAAGCGGGGCAGAATTGCAGGAAACCGATTTCAGGAGGTAGACTGGAATTGCATTGAAAGCATAGGAAAAGAGGCAGAACGTCCACAATGATGCACTTGGCCAAAAAGGGCGTATGCGTTTTTTCCTGAATATATTCAGGAAAAAACGCATACGCCCTTTTTGGCCAACCAAGCAAGCTTGCAAAGGAAATCTGCACTACAATGAAGTCTCACTTCCCCCCGGTCAAAAGGGCCATCTGAAAAAAGTGTAAAATCCAGAAAGGCAACAGGCCATTGAGAACTGGGAGCCTTGTTATGCTGATGGGCGGGATGTAAATTGCCAACAGACACTTGGGAGAAGTGTATGGTGTTTCCTGAAACATCTAAAAAACAAAGCAACAGAGACTAGGGCACTTCTACTTATGGTCCTATAGCTTAGGGAAATTAAAATCAAAAAGACACAGTCACCCCAAAGTTTGGATCGGCTCTGTTTACAAGAACCTCGTTTACAGTACAAGTTCAACATCGCAGAAAGTGAAAAATGGATAAAGAAGTTGTGGTATTCACTTACAAAGCAATATCACTCAGCAATGAAATCTGTGTCATCAGGCCCTTAGCAGCACAATGAGTTTATTCAGGTATGATGATTCTAACTGAAATAAGTCACACAGAAAAAGAAACATCATAAGATATCGCTAATACACGGAATGTAAACGTGGCTACACAGGAACTGAATTCCAAAACAGAACAGGGTCTCAAATTTAGAAAACCAACTTATGCTTGCTTAAGGGTAAAGGTGAGTTGGGGTGCTGCATAAAACCAGAGATTCAAATGAGCACAGATAACGTTCCTTAAGCCAAATATGGAATAGACAAGAGCTACTCCTTGCTCAACGAAATGGACTCAACACCGCATATTTAACGCCTAAGAATGTACCTGACTAGTAAGTATCTTAAAACCTATGGATTGCTATGTCTCCGAAAGAGAATCAAGCATGTGTACAGGGGCATAAACGCAGCAGTGATAGGATTGGAGAGGTTCGGTGAGCAAATGAAGACCCTTTGAAGTCATATTGCATGGTACCCATTCCACGGCTTTCAACTACCCAGGTTTAAGGTATTCTTCCTTCAGCTAAAACAGGCATGTGGAACCTAGAGTATGATCAACCATGTGATCGGGAGACGTGTTCAAATATGTCTCAGTTTTCCTCCCCTGGTACTCGGGTGCAACATTCCAGACGCTTTACTAACACTCTCCCCACTTGGAGAGTCAGTCCCTTTAACCTCCTGTTTTGCCCAGTTGCAATTTCTGTGGAAGATGAACAGGAACAGCGAGAACCAATGAGAGACTAGCTGGAGGTGTCTGGACGGGCAAATTTAACTCTCATTTCCCACCAGGAAGAGGAATTAACCAAAGGCTCAGCATGCCGGGCCGGAACCAGATTAGGGTCTGAAGCCATCCCCCGGTGTTGCGGCCAGGTCACAAGAAAGCGAGTTGAAGAAAGGAGCTCAGGGGCACTGTAATTCACAAACCTGCAGAGTTATAAATGACAGCTATCGTCCAAAAATACACTGAAGTAAGGCTGCCAAGAGGACTTGAAAGCGGGGCAGAATTGCAGGAAACCGATTTCAGGAGGTAGACTGGAATTGCATTGAAAGCATAGGAAAAGAGGCAGAACGTCCACAATGATGCACTTGGCCAAAAAGGGCGTATGCGTTTTTTCCTGAATATATTCAGGAAAAAACGCATACGCCCTTTTTGGCCAACCAAGCAAGCTTGCAAAGGAAATCTGCACTACAATGAAGTCTCACTTCCCCCCGGTCAAAAGGGCCATCTGAAAAAAGTGTAAAATCCAGAAAGGCAGGACAGGCCATGGAGAACTGGGAGCCTTGTTATGCTGATGGGCGGGATGTAAATTGCCAACAAACACTCGGGAGAAGTGTATGGTGTTTCCTGAAACATCTAAAAAACAAAGCAAAAGAGCCTAGGGCACTGCCACTTATGGTCCTATAGCTTAGGGAAATTAAAATCAAAAAGACACAGCCACCCCAAAGTTTGGGACGCCTCTGTTTACAAGAACCTCGTTTACAGTACAAGTTCAACATCGCAGAAAGTGAAAAATGGATAAAGAAGTTGTGGTATTTACTTACAAAGCAATATCACTCAGCAATGAAATCTATGTCATCAGGCCCTTAGCATCACAATGAGTGGATTCAGGTATGATGATTCTAACTGAAATAATTCACACAGAAAAAGAAACATCATAAGATATCAGTAATACACGGAATGTAAACTTGGCTACACAGGAACTGAATTACAGAACAGAACAGGGTCTCAAATTTAGAAAACGAACTTATGCTTGCTTAAGGGTAAAGGTGAGTTGGGGTGCTGCATAAAACCAGAGATTGAAATGAGCACAGATAAAGTTCCTTAAGCCAAATATGGAATAGACAAGAGCTACTCCTTGCTCAACGAAATGGACTTCACACCGCATATTAAACGCCTAAGAATGTACCTGACTAGTAAGTATCGGAAAACCTATGGATTGCTATGTCTCCGAAAGAGAATCAAGCATGTGTACAGGGGCATAAACGCAGCAGTGATAGGATTGGAGAGGTTCGGTGAGCAAATGAAGACCCTTTGAAGTCATATTGCATGGTACCCATTACACGGGTCTCAACTCTCCAGGTTTAAGGTATTCTTCCTTCAGCTAAAACATGCATGTGGAACCCAAGTATGATCAACCATGAGAACGGGAGACGTGTTCAAATATGTCTCAGTTTTCCTCCCCTGGTACTCGGGTGCAACATTCCAGACACTTTACTAACACTCTCCACACTTGGAGAGTCAGCGCCTTTAACCTCCTGTTTGGCCCAGTTTGCAATTTCTGCGGAAGATGAACAGGAATAGCGAGAACCAATGAGAGACTAGCTGGAGGTGTCTGGACGGGCAAATTTAACTCTCATTTCCCACCAGGAAGAGGAAATAACCAAAGGCTCAGTGTGTCGTGCCGGAACCAGATTAGGGCCTGAAGCCATCCTGCGGTGTTTCGGCCAGCTCAAAAGAAAGTGAGTTGAAGAAAGGAGCTCAGGGGCACTGTAATTCACAAACCTGCAGAGTTATAAATGACAGCTATCGTCCAAAAATAGACTGAAGTAAGGCTGCCAAGAGGACTTGAAAGCGGGGCAGAATTGCAGGAAACTGATTTCAGGAGGTAGACTGGAATTGCATTGAAAGCATAGGAAAAGAGGCAGAACGTCCACAATGATGCACTTGGCCAAAGAGGGCGTATGCGTTTTTTCCTGAATATATTCAGGAAAAAACGCATACGCCCTTTTTGGCCAACCAAGCAAGCTTGCAAAGGAAATGTGCACTACAATGAAGTCTCACTTCCCCCCGGGCAAAAGGGCCATCTGAAAAAAGTGTAAAATCCAGAAAGGCAGGACAGGCCATGGAGAACTGGGAGCCTTGTTATGCTGATGGGCGGGATGTAAATTGCCAACAACCACTCGGGAGAAGTGTATGGTGTTTCCTGAAACATCTAAAAAACAAAGCAACAGAGCCTAGTGCACTTCCACTTATGCTCCTATAGCTTAGGGAAATTAAAATCAAAAAGACACAGCCACCCCAAAGTTTGGAACGGCTCTGTTTACAAGAACCTCGTTTACAGTACAAGTTCAACATCGCAGAAAGTGAAAAATGGATAAAGAAGTTGTGGTATTTACTTACAAAGCAATATCACTCAGCAATGAAATCTGTGTCATCAGGCCCTTAGCAGCACAATGAGTGGATTCAGGTATGATGATTCTAACTGAAATAAGTCACACAGAAAAAGAAACATCATAAGATATCAGTAATACACGGAATGTAAACTTGGCTACACAGGAACTGAATTACAGAACAGAACAGGGTCTCAAATTTAGAAAACCAACTTATGCTTGCTTAAGGGTAAAGGTGAGTTGGGGTGCTGCATAAAACCAGAGATTGAAATGAGCACAGATAAAGTTCCTTAAGTCAAATATGGAATAGACAAGAGCTACTCCTTGCTCAACGAAATGGACTCAACACCGCATATTAAACGCCTAAGAATGTACCTGACTAGTAAGTATCTTAAAACCTATGGATTGCTATGTCTCCGAAAGAGAATCAAGCATGTGTACAGGGGCATAAACGCAGCAGTGATAGGATTGGAGAGGTTCGGTGAGCAAATGAAGACCCTTTGAAGTCATATTGCATGGTACCCATTCCACGGGTTTCAACTACCCAGGTTTAAGGTATTCTTCCTTCAGCTAAAACAGGCATGTGGAACCTAGAGTATGATCAACCATGTGATCGGGAGACGTGTTCAAATATGTCTCAGTTTTCCTCCCCTGGTACTCGGGTGCAACATTCCAGACGCTTTACTAACACTCTCCCCACTTGGAGAGTCAGTCCCTTTAACCTCCTGTTTTGCCCAGTTTGCAATTTCTGTGGAAGATGAACAGGAACAGCGAGAACCAATGAGAGACTAGCTGGAGGTGTCTGGACGGGCAAATTTAACTCTCATTTCCCACCAGGAAGAGGAATTAACCAAAGGCTCAGCATGCCGGGCCGGAACCAGATTCGGGTCTGAAGCCATCCCCCGGTGTTGCGGCCAGGTCACAAGAAAGCGAGTTGAAGAAAGGAGCTCAGGGGCACTGTAATTCACAAACCTGCAGAGTTATAAATGACAGCTATCGTCCAAAAATAGACTGAAGTAAGGCTGCCAAGAGGACTTGAAAGCGGGGCAGAATTGCAGGAAACCGATTTCAGGAGGTAGACTGGAATTGCATTGAAAGCATAGGAAAAGAGGCAGAACGTCCACAATGATGCACTTGGCCAAAAAGGGCGTATGCGTTTTTTCCTGAATATATTCAGGAAAAAACGCATACGCCCTTTTTGGCCAACCAAGCAAGCTTGCAAAGGAAATCTGCACTACAATGAAGTCTCACTTCCCCCCGGTCAAAAGGGCCATCTGAAAAAAGTGTAAAATCCAGAAAGGCAGGACAGGCCATGGAGAACTGGGAGCCTTGTTATGCTGATGGGCGGGATGTAAATTGCCAACAAACACTCGGGAGAAGTGTATGGTGTTTCCTGAAACATCTAAAAAACAAAGCAAAAGAGCCTAGGGCACTGCCACTTATGGTCCTATAGCTTAGGGAAATTAAAATCAAAAAGACACAGCCACCCCAAAGTTTGGGACGCCTCTGTTTACAAGAACCTCGTTTACAGTACAAGTTCAACATCGCAGAAAGTGAAAAATGGATAAAGAAGTTGTGGTATTTACTTACAAAGCAATATCACTCAGCAATGAAATCTATGTCATCAGGCCCTTAGCATCACAATGAGTGGATTCAGGTATGATGATTCTAACTGAAATAATTCACACAGAAAAAGAAACATCATAAGATATCAGTAATACACGGAATGTAAACTTGGCTACACAGGAACTGAATTACAGAACAGAACAGGGTCTCAAATTTAGAAAACGAACTTATGCTTGCTTAAGGGTAAAGGTGAGTTGGGGTGCTGCATAAAACCAGAGATTGAAATGAGCACAGATAAAGTTCCTTAAGCCAAATATGGAATAGACAAGAGCTACTCCTTGCTCAACGAAATGGACTTCACACCGCATATTAAACGCCTAAGAATGTACCTGACTAGTAAGTATCGGAAAACCTATGGATTGCTATGTCTCCGAAAGAGAATCAAGCATGTGTACAGGGGCATAAACGCAGCAGTGATAGGATTGGAGAGGTTCGGTGAGCAAATGAAGACCCTTTGAAGTCATATTGCATGGTACCCATTACACGGGTCTCAACTCTCCAGGTTTAAGGTATTCTTCCTTCAGCTAAAACATGCATGTGGAACCCAAGTATGATCAACCATGAGAACGGGAGACGTGTTCAAATATGTCTCAGTTTTCCTCCCCTGGTACTCGGGTGCAACATTCCAGACACTTTACTAACACTCTCCCCACTTGGAGAGTCAGCGCCTTTAACCTCCTGTTTGGCCCAGTTTGCAATTTCTGCGGAAGATGAACAGGAATAGCGAGAACCAATGAGAGACTAGCTGGAGGTGTCTGGACGGGCAAATTTAACTCTCATTTCCCACCAGGAAGAGGAAATAACCAAAGGCTCAGTGTGTCGTGCCGGAACCAGATTAGGGCCTGAAGCCATCCTGCGGTGTTTCGGCCAGCTCAAAAGAAAGTGAGTTGAAGAAAGGAGCTCAGGGGCACTGTAATTCACAAACCTGCAGAGTTATAAATGACAGCTATCGTCCAAAAATAGACTGAAGTAAGGCTGCCAAGAGGACTTGAAAGCGGGGCAGAATTGCAGGAAACTGATTTCAGGAGGTAGACTGGAATTGCATTGAAAGCATAGGAAAAGAGGCAGAACGTCCACAATGATGCACTTGGCCAAAGAGGGCGTATGCGTTTTTTCCTGAATATATTCAGGAAAAAACGCATACGCCCTTTTTGGCCAACCAAGCAAGCTTGCAAAGGAAATGTGCACTACAATGAAGTCTCACTTCCCCCCGGGCAAAAGGGCCATCTGAAAAAAGTGTAAAATCCAGAAAGGCAGGACAGGCCATGGAGAACTGGGAGCCTTGTTATGCTGATGGGCAGGATGTAAATTGCCAACAACCACTCGGGAGAAGTGTATGGTGTTTCCTGAAACATCTAAAAAACAAAGCAACAGAGCCTAGTGCACTTCCACTTATGCTCCTATAGCTTAGGGAAATTAAAATCAAAAAGACACAGCCACCCCAAAGTTTGGAACGGCTCTGTTTACAAGAACCTCGTTTACAGTACAAGTTCAACATCGCAGAAAGTGAAAAATGGATAAAGAAGTTGTGGTATTTACTTACAAAGCAATATCACTCAGCAATGAAATCTGTGTCATCAGGCCCTTAGCAGCACAATGAGTGGATTCAGGTATGATGATTCTAACTGAAATAAGTCACACAGAAAAAGAAACATCATAAGATATCAGTAATACACGGAATGTAAACTTGGCTACACAGGAACTGAATTACAGAACAGAACAGGGTCTCAAAATTAGAAAACCAACTTATGCTTGCTTAAGGGTAAAGGTGAGTTGGGGTGCTGCATAAAACCAGAGATTGTAATGAGCACAGATAAAGTTCCTTAAGTCAAATATGGAATAGACAAGAGCTACTCCTTGCTCAACGAAATGGACTCAACACCGCATATTAAACGCCTAAGAATGTACCTGACTAGTAAGTATCGTAAAACCTATGGATTGCTATGTCTCCGAAAGAGAATCAAGCATGTGTACAGGGGCATAAATGCAGCAGTGATAGGATTGGAGAGGTTCGGTGAGCAAATGAAGACCCTTTGAAGTCATATTGCATGGTACCCATTCCACGGGTTTCAACTACCCAGGTTTAAGGTATTCTTCCTTCAGCTAAAACATGCATGTGGAACCTAGAGTATGATCAACCATGTGATCGGGAGACGTGTTCAAATATGTCTCAGTTTTCGTACCCTGGTACTCGGGTGCAACATTCCAGACGCTTTACTAACACTCTCCCCACTTGGAGAGTCAGTCCCTTTAACCTCCTGTTTGGCCCAGTTTGCAATTTCTGCGGAAGATGAACAGGAATAGCGAGAACCAATGAGAGGCTAGCTGGAGGTGTCTGGACGGGCAAATTTAACTCTCATTTCCCACCAGGAAGAGGAATTAACCAAAGGCTCAGCGTGCCGTGCAGGAACCAGATTAGGGCCTGAAGCCATCCTGCGGTGTTGCGGCCAGCTCAAAAGAAAGCGAGTTGAAGAAAGGAGCTCAGGGGCACTGTAATTCACAAACCTGCAGAGTTATAAATGACAGCTATCGTCCAAAAATAGACTGAAGTAAGGCTGCCAAGAGGACTTGAAAGCGGGGCAGAATTGCAGGAAACCGATTTCAGGAGGTAGACTGGAATTGCATTGAAAGCATAGGAAAAGAGGCAGAACGTCCACAATGATGCACTTGGCCAAAAAGGGCGTATGCGTGTTTTCCTGAATATATTCAGGAAAAAACGCATACGCCCTTTTTGGCCAACCAAGCAAGCTTGCAAAGGAAATCTGCACTACAATGAAGTCTCACTTCCCCCCAGTCAAAAGGGCCATCTGAAAAAAGTGTAAAATCCAGAAAGGCAGGACAGGCCATGGAGAACTGGGAGCCTTGTTATGCTGATGGGTGGGATGTAAATTGCCAACAACCACTCGGGAGAAGTGTATGGTGTTTCCTGAAACATCTAAAAAACAAAGCAACAGAGCCTAGTGCACTTCCACTTATGCTCCTATAGCTTAGGGAAATTAAAATCAAAAAGACACAGCCACCACAAAGTTTGGGACGCCTCTGTTTACAAGAACCTCGTTTACAGTACAAGTTCAACATCGCAGAAAGTGAAAAATGGATAAAGAAGTTGTGGTATTTACTTACAAAGCAATATCACTCAGCAATGAAATCTGTGTCATCAGGCCCTTAGCAGCACAATGAGTGGATTCAGGTATGATGATTCTAACTGAAATAAGTCACACAGAAAAAGAAACATCATAAGATATCAGTAATACACGGAATGTAAACTTGGCTACACAGGAACTGAATTACAGAACAGAACAGGGTCTCAAAATTAGAAAACCAACTTATGCTTGCTTAAGGGTAAAGGTGAGTTGGGGTGCTGCATAAAACCAGAGATTGTAATGAGCACAGATAAAGTTCCTTAAGTCAAATATGGAATAGACAAGAGCTACTCCTTGCTCAACGAAATGGACTCAACACCGCATATTAAACGCCTAAGAATGTACCTGACTAGTAAGTATCGTAAAACCTATGGATTGCTATGTCTCCGAAAGAGAATCAAGCATGTGTACAGGGGCATAAATGCAGCAGTGATAGGATTGGAGAGGTTCGGTGAGCAAATGAAGACCCTTTGAAGTCATATTGCATGGTACCCATTCCACGGGTTTCAACTACCCAGGTTTAAGGTATTCTTCCTTCAGCTAAAACATGCATGTGGAACCTAGAGTATGATCAACCATGTGATCGGGAGATGTGTTCAAATATGTCTCAGTTTTCGTACCCTGGTACTCGGGTGCAACATTCCAGACGCTTTACTAACACTCTCCCGACTTGGAGAGTCAGTCCCTTTAACCTCCTGTTTGGCCCAGTTTGCAATTTCTGCGGAAGATGAACAGGAATAGCGAGAACCAATGAGAGGCTAGCTGGAGGTGTCTGGACGGGCAAATTTAACTCTCATTTCCCACCAGGAAGAGGAATTAACCAAAGGCTCAGCGTGCCGTGCCGGAACCAGATTAGGGCCTGAAGCCATCTTGCGGTGTTGCGGCCAGCTCAAAAGAAAGCGAGTTGAAGAAAGGAGCTCAGGGGCACTGTAATTCACAAACCTGCAGAGTTATAAATGACAGCTATCGTCCAAAAATAGACTGAAGTAAGGCTGCCAAGAGGACTTGAAAGCGGGGCAGAATTGCAGGAAACCGATTTCAGGAGGTAGACTGGAATTGCATTGAAAGCATAGGAAAAGAGGCAGAACGTCCACAATGATGCACTTGGCCAAAAAGGGCGTATGCGTTTTTTCCTGAATATATTCAGGAAAAAACGCATACGCCCGTTTTGGCCAACCAAGCAAGCTTGCAAAGGAAATCTGCACTACAATGAAGTCTCACTTCCCCCCGGTCAAAAGGGCCATCTGAAAAAAGTGTAAAATCCAGAAAGGCAGGACAGGCCATGGAGAACTGGGAGCCTTGTTATGCTGATGGGCGGGATGTAAATTGCCAACAGACACTCGGGAGAAGTGTATGGTGTTTCCTGAAACATCTAAAAAACAAAGCAACAGAGCCTAGGGCACTTCCACTTATGGTCCTATAGCTTAGGGAAATTAAAATCAAAAAGACACAGCCACCCCAAAGTTTGGGACGCCTCTGTTTACAAGAACCTCGTTTACAGTACAAGTTCAACATCGCAGAAAGTGAAAAATGGAGAAAGAAGTTGTGGTATTTACTTACAAAGCAATATCACTCAGCACTGAAATCTGTGTCATCAGGCCCTTAGCAGCACAATGAGTGGATTCAGGTATGATGATTCTAACTGAAATAAGTCACACAGAAAAAGAAACATCATAAGATATCAGTAATACACGGAATGGAAACTTGGCTACACAGGAACTGAATTACAGAACAGAACAGGGTCTCAAATTTAGAAAACCAACTTATGCTTGCTTAAGGGTAAAGGTGAGTTGGGGTGCTGCATAAAACCAGAGATTGAAATGAGCACAGATAAAGTTCCTTAAGTCAAATATGGAATAGACAAGAGCTACTCCTTGCTCAACGAAATGGACTCAACACCGCATATTAAACGCCTAAGAATGTACCTGACTAGTAAGTATCGGAAAACCTATGGATTGCTATGTCTCCGAAAGAGAATCAAGCATGTGTACAGGGGCATAAACGCAGCAGTGATAGGATTGGAGAGGTTCGGTGAGCAAATGAAGACCCTTTGAAGTCATATTGCATGGTACCCATTACACGGGTCTCAACTCTCCAGGTTTAAGGTATTCTTCCTTCAGCTAAAACATGCATGTGGAACCCAAGTATGATCAACCATGAGAACGGGAGACGTGTTCAAATATGTCTCAGTTTTCCTCCCCTGGTACTCGGGTGCAACATTCCAGACACTTTACTAACACTCTCCCCACTTGGAGAGTCAGCGCCTTTAACCTCCTGTTTGGCCCAGTTTGCAATTTCTGCGGAAGATGAACAGGAATAGCGAGAACCAATGAGAGACTAGCTGGAGGTGTCTGGACGGGCAAATTTAACTCTCATTTCCCGCCAGGAGGAGGAAATAACCAAAGGCTCAGCGGCCGTGCCGGAACCAGATTAGGTCCTGAAGCCATCCTGCGGTGTTGCGGCCAGGTCACAAGAAAGCGAGTTGAAGAAAGGAGCTCAGGGGCACTGTAATTCACAAACCTGCAGAGTTATAAATGACAGCTATCGTCCAAAAATAGACTGAAGTAAGGCTGCCAAGAGGACTTGAAAGCAGGGCAGAATTGCAGGAAACCGATTTCAGGAGGTAGACTGAAATTGCATTGAAAGCATAGGAAAAGAGGCAGAACGTCCACAATGATGCACTTGGCCAAAAAGGGCGTATGCGTTTTTTCCTGAATATATTCAGGAAAAAACGCATACGCACTTTTTGGCCAACCAAGCAAGCTTGCAAAGGAAATCTGCACTACAATGAAGTCTCACTTCCCCCCGGTCAAAAGGGCCATCTGAAAAAAGTGTAAAATACAGAAAGGCAGGACAGGCCATGGAGAACTGGGAGCCTTGTTATGCTGATGGGCGGGATGTAAATTGCCAACAGACACTCGGGAGAAGTGTATGGTGTTTCCTGAAACATCTAAAAAACAAAGCAACAGAGCCTAGGGCACTGCCACTTATGGTCCTATAGCTTAGGGAAATTAAAATCAAAAAGACACAGCCACCCCAAAGTTTGGGACGCCTCTGTTTACAAGAACCTCGTTTACAGTACAAGTTCAACATCGCAGAAAGTGAAAAATGGATAAAGAAGTTGTGGTATTTACTTACAAAGCAATATCACTCAGCAATGAAATCTATGTCATCAGGCCCTTAGGAGCACAATGAGTGGATTCAGGTACGATGATTCTAACTGAAATAAGTCACACAGAAAAAGAAACATCATAAGATATCAGTAATACACGGAATGGAAACTTGGCTACACAGGAACTGAATTACAGAACAGAACAGGGTCTCAAATTTAGAAAACCAACTTATGCTTGCTTAAGGGTAAAGGTGAGTTGGGGTGCTGCATAAAACCAGAGATTGAAATGAGCACAGATAAAGTTCCTTAAGCCAAATATGGAATAGACAAGAGCTACTCCTTGCTCAACGAAATGGACTCAACACCCCATATTAAACGCCTAAGAATGTACCTGACTAGTAAGTATCTTAAAACCTATGGATTGCTATGTCTCTGAAAGAGAATCAAGCATGTGTACAGGGGCATAAACGCAGCAGTGATAGGATTGGAGATGTTCGGTGAGCAAATGAAGACCCTTTGAAGTCATATTGCATGGTACTCATTCCACGGGTTTCAACTACCCAGGTTTAAGGTATTCTTCCTTCAGCTAAAACATGCATGTGGAACCTAGAGTATGATCAACCATGTGATCGGGAGACGTGTTCAAATATGTCTCAGTTTTCCTCCCCTGGTACTCGGGTGCAACATTCCAGACGCTTTCCTAACACTCTCCCCACTTGGAGAGTCAGTCCCTTTAACCTCCTGTTTGGCCCAGTTTGCAATTTCTGCGGAAGATGAACAGGAATAGCGAGAACCAATGAGAGGCTAGCTGGAGGTGTCTGGACGGGCAAATTTAACTCTCATTTCCCACCAGGAAGAGGAATTAACCAAAGGCTCAGCATGCCGGGCCGGAACCAGATTAGGGCCTGAAGCCATCCTGCGGTGTTGCGGCCAGGTCACAAGAAAGCGAGTTGAAGAAAGGAGCTCAGGGGCACTGTAATTCACAAACCTGCAGAGTTATAAATGACAGCTATCGTCCAAAAATAGACTGAAGTAAGGCTGCCAAGAGGACTTGAAAGCGGGGCAGCATTGCAGGAAACCGATTTCAGGAGGTAGACTGGAATTGCATTGAAAGCATAGGAAAAGAGGCAGAACGTCCACAATGATGCACTTGGCCAAAAAGGGCGTATGCGTTTTTTCCTGAATATATTCAGGAAAAAACGCATACGCCCTTTTTGGCCAACCAAGCAAGCTTGCAAAGGAAATCTGCACTACAATGAAGTCTCACTTCCCCCCGGCCAAAAGGGCCATCTGAAAAAAGTGTAAAATCCAGAAAGGCAACAGGCCATTGAGAACTGGGAGCCTTGTTATGCTGATGGGCGGGATGTAAATTGCCAACAGACACTTGGGAGAAGTGTATGGTGTTTCCTGAAACATCTAAAAAACAAAGCAACAGAGACTAGGGCACTTCCACTTATGGTCCTATAGCTTAGGGAAATTAAAATCAAAAAGACACAGCCACCCCAAAATTTGGAACGGCTCTGTTTACAAGAACCTCGTTTACAGTACAAGTTCAACATCGCAGAAAGTGAAAAATGGATAAAGAAGTTGTGGTATTCACTTACAAAGCAATATCACTCAGCAATGAAATCTGTGTCATCAGGCCCTTAGCAGCACAATGAGTGGATTCGGGTATGATGATTCTAACTGAAATAAGTCACACAGAAAAAGAAACAACATAAGATATCAGTAATACACGGAATGGAAACTTGGCTACACAGGAACTGAATTACAGAACAGAACAGGGTCTCAAATTTAGAAAACCAACTTATGCTTGCTTAAGGGTAAAGGTGAGTTGGGGTGTTGCATAAAACCAGAGATTGAAATGAGCACAGATAAAGTTCCTTAAGCCAAATATGGAATAGACAAGAGCTACTCCTTGCTCAACGAAATGGACTCAACACCGCATATTAAACGCCTAAGAATCTACCTGACTAGTAAGTATCGTAAAACCTATGGATTGCTATGTCTCCAAAAGAGAATCAAGCATGTGTACAGGGGCATAAACGCAGCAGTGATAGGATTGGAGAGGTTCGGTGAGCAAATGAAGACCCTTTGAAGTCATATTGCATGGTACCCATTACACGGGTCTTAACTCTCCAGGTTTAAGGTATTCTTCCTTCAGCTAAAACATGCATGTGGAACCCAAGTATGATCAACCATGTGAACGGGAGACGTGTTCAAATATGTCTCAGTTTTCCTCCCCTGGTACTCGGGTGCAACATTCCAGACGCTTTACTAACACTCTCCCCACTTGGAGAGTCAGCGCCTTTAACCTCCTGTTTGGCCCAGTTTGCAATTTCTGCGGAAGATGAACAGGAATAGCAAGAACCAATGAGAGACTAGCTGGAGGTGTCTGGACGGGCAAATTTAACTCTCATTTCCCACCAGGAAGAGGAAATAACCAAAGGCTCAGCGTGCCGTGCCAGAACCAGATTAGGGCCTGAAGCCATCCTGCGGTGTTGCGGCCAGCTCAAAAGAAAGCGAGTTGAAGAAAGGAGCTCAGGGGCACTGTAATTCACAAACCTGCAGAGTTATAAATGACAGCTATCGTCCAAAAATAGACTGAAGTAAGGCTGCCAAGAGGACTTGAAAGCGGGGCAGAATTGCAGGAAACCGATTTCAGGAGGTAGACTGGAATTGCATTGAAAGCATAGGAAAAGAGGCAGAACGTCCACAATGATGCACTTGGCCAAGAAGGGCGTATGCGTTTTTTCCTGAATATATTCAGGAAAAAACGCATACGCCCGTTTTGGCCAACCAAGCAAGCTTGCAAAGGAAATCTGCACTACAATGAAGTCTCACTTCCCCCCGGTCCAAAGGGCCATCTGAAAAAAGTGTAAAATCCAGAAAGGCAGGACAGGCCATGGAGAACTGGGAGCCTTGTTATGCTGATGGGCGGGATGTAAATTGCCAACAGACACTTGGGAGAAGTGTATGGTGTTTCCTGAAACATCTAAAAAACAAAGCAACAGAGCCTAGGGCACTGCCACTTATGGTCCTATAGCTTAGGGAAATTAAAATCAAAAAGACACAGCCACCCCAAAGTTTGGGACGCCTCTGTTTACAAGAACCTCGTTTACAGTACAAGTTCAACATCGCAGAAAGTGAAAAATGGATAAAGAAGTTGTGGTATTTACTTACAAAGCAATATCACTCAGCAATGAAATCTATGTCATCAGGCCCTTAGCATCACAATGAGTGGATTCAGGTATGATGATTCTAACTGAAATAAGTCACACAGAAAAAGAAACATCATAAGATATCAGTAATACACGGAATGTAAACTTGGCTACACAGGAACTGAATTACAGAACAGAACAGGGTCTCAAATTTAGAAAACCAACTTATGATTGCTTAAGCGTAAAGGTGAGTTGGGGTGCTGCATAAAACCAGAGATTGCAATGAGCACAGATAAAGTTCCTTAAGTCAAATATGGAATAGACAAGAGCTACTCCTTGCTCAACGAAATGGACTCAACACCGCATATTAAACGCCTAAGAATGTACCTGACTAGTAAGTATCGTAAAACCTATGGATTGCTATGTCTCCAAAAGAGAATCAAGCATGTGTACAGGGGCATAAACGCAGCAGTGATAGGATTGGAGAGGTTCGGTGAGCAAATGAAGACCCTTTGAAGTCATATTGCATGGTACCCATTACACGGGTCTTAACTCTCCAGGTTTAAGGTATTCTTCCTTCAGCTAAAACATGCATGTGGAACCCAAGTATGATCAACCATGTGAACGGGAGACGTGTTCAAATATGTCTCAGTTTTCCTCCCCTGGTACTCGGGTGCAACATTCCAGACGCTTTACTAACACTCTCCCCACTTGGAGAGTCAGTCCCTTTAACCTCCTGTTTGGCCCAGTTTGCAATTTCTGCGGAAGATGAACAGGAATACCGAGAACCAATGAGAGACTAGCTGGAGGTGTCTGGACGGGCAAATTTAACTCTCATTTCCCACCAGGAAGAGGAAATAACCAAGGGCTCAGCGTGCCGTGCCAGAACCAGATTAGGGCCTGAAGCCATCCTGCGGTGTTGCGGCCAGCTCAAAAGAAAGCGAGTTGAAGAAAGGAGCTCAGGGGCACTGTAATTCACAAACCTGCAGAGTTATAAATGACAGCTATCGTCCAAAAATAGACTGAAGTAAGGCTGCCAAGAGGACTTGAAAGCGGGGCAGAATTGCAGGAAACCAATTTCAGGAGGTAGACTGGAATTGCATTGAAAGCATAGGAAAAGAGGCAGAACGTCCACAATGATGCACTTGGCCAAAAAGGGCGTATGCGTTTTTTCCTGAATATATTCAGGAAAAAACGCATACGCCCTTTTTGGCCAACCAAGCAAGCTTGCAAAGGAAATGTGCACTACAATGAAGTCTCACTTCCCCCCGGTCAAAAGGGCCATCTGAAAAAAGTGTAAAATCCAGAAAGGCAGGACAGGCCATGGAGAACTGGGAGCCTTGTTATGCTGATGGGCGGGATGTAAATTGCCAACAGACACTCGGGAGAAGTGTATGGTGTTTCCTGAAACATCTAAAAAACAAAGCAACAGAGCCTAGGGCACTGCCACTTATGGTCCTATAGCTTAGGGAAATTAAAATCAAAAAGACACAGCCACCCCAAAGTTTGGGACGCCTCTGTTTACAAGAACCTCGTTTACAGTACAAGTTCAACATCGCAGAAAGTAAAAAATGGATAAAGAAGTTGTGGTATTTACTTACAAAGCAATATCACTCAGCAATGAAATCTATGTCATCAGGCCCTTAGCAGCACAATGAGTGGATTCAGGTATGATGATTCTAACTGAAATAAGTCACACAGAAAAAGAAACATCATAAGATATCAGTAATACACGGAATGTAAACTTGGCTACACAGGAACTGAATTACAGAACAGAACAGGGTCTCAAATTTAGAAAACCAACTTATGCTTGCTTAAGGGTAAAGGTGAGTTGGGGTGCTGCATAAAACCAGAGATTGAAATGAGCACAGATAAAGTTCCTTAAGTCAAATATGGAATAGACAAGAGCTACTCCTTGCTCAACGAAATGGACTCAACACCGCATATTAAACGCCTAAGAATGTACCTGACTAGTAAGTATCGTAAAACCTATGGATTGCTATGTCTCCAAAAGAGAATCAAGCATGTGTACAGGGGCATAAACGCAGCAGTGATAGGATTGGAGAGATTCGGTGAGCAAATGAAGACCCTTTGAAGTCATATTGCATGGTACCCATTACACGGGTTTCAACTACCCAGGTTTAAGGTATTCTTCCTTCACCTAAAACATGCATGTGGAACCCAAGTATGATCAACCATGTGAACGGGAGACGTGTTCAAATATGTCTCAGTTTTCCTCCCCTGGTACTCGGGTGCAACATTCCAGACGCTTTACTAACACTCTCCCCACTTGGAGAGTCAGCGCCTTTAACCTCCTGTTTGGCCCAGTTTGCAATTTCTGCGGAAGATGAACAGGAATAGCGAGAACCAATGAGAGGCTAGCTGGAGGTGTCTGGAGGGGCAAATTTAACTCTCATTTCCCACCAGGAAGAGGAAATAACCAAAGGCTCAGCGTGCCGTGCCGGAACCAGATTAGGGCCTGAAGCCATCCTGCGGTGTTGCGGCCAGCTCAAAAGAAAGCAAGTTGAAGAAAGGAGCTCAGGGGCACTGTAATTCACAAACCTGCAGAGTTATAAATGACAGCTATCGTCCAAAAATAGACTGAAGTAAGGCTGCCAAGAGGACTTGAAAGCGGGGCAGAATTGCAGGAAACCGATTTCAGGAGGTAGACTGGAATTGCATTGAAAGCATAGGAAAAGAGGCAGAACGTCCACAATGATGCACTTGGCCAAAAAGGGCGTATGCGTTTTTTCCTGAATATATTCAGGAAAAAACGCATACGCCCTTTTTGGCCAACCAAGCAAGCTTGCAAAGGAAATCTGCACTACAATGAAGTCTCACTTCCCCCCCGTCAAAAGGGCCATCTGAAAAAAGTGTAAAATCCAGAAAGGCAGGACAGGCCATGGAGAACTGGGAGCCTTGTTATGCTGATGGGCGGGATGTAAATTGCCAACAACCACTCGGGAGAAGTGTATGGTGTTTCCTGAAACATCTAAAAAACAAAGCAACAGAACCTAGGGCACTGCCACTTATGGTCCTATAGCTTAGGGAAATTAAAATCAAAAAGACACAGCCAGCCCAAAGTTTGGAACGGCTCTGTTTACAAGAACCTCGTTTACAGTACAAGTTCAACATCGCAGAAAGTGAAAAATGGATAAAGAAGTTGTGGTATTTACTTACAAAGCAATATCACTCAGCAATGAAATCTGTGTCATCAGGCCCTTAGCAGCACAATGAGTGGATTCAGGTATGATGATTCTAAATGAAATAAGTCACACAGAAAAAGAAACATCATAAGATATCAGTAATACATGGAATGTAAACTTGGCTACACAGGAACTGAATTACAGAACAGAACAGGGTCTCAAATTTAGAAAACCAACTTATTCTTGCTTAAGGGTAAAGGTGAGTTGGGGTGCTGCATAAAACCAGAGATTGAAATGAGCACAGATAAAGTTCCTTAAGCCAAATATGGAATAGACAAGAGCTACTCCTTGCTCAACGAAATGGACTCAACACCGCATATTAAACGCCTAAGAATGTACCTGACTAGTAAGTATCTTAAAACCTATGGATTGCTATGTCTCCGAAAGAGAATCAAGCATGTGTACAGGGGCATAAACGCAGCAGTGATAGGATTGGAGAGGTTCGGTGAGCAAATGAAGACCCTTTGAAGTCATATTGCATGGTACCCATTCCACGGGTTTCAACTACCCAGGTTTAAGGTATTCTTCCTTCAGCTAAAACATGCATGTGGAACCTAGAGTATGATCAACCATGTGATCGGGAGACGTGTTCAAATATGTCTCAGTTTTCCTCCCCTGGTACTCGGATGCAACATTCCAGACGCTTTACTTACACTCTCCCCACTTGGAGAGTCAGTCCCTTTAACCTCCTGTTTGACCCAGTTTGCAATTTCTGCGGAAGATGAACAGGAATAGCGAGAACCAATGAGAGGCTAGCTGGAGGTGTCTGGACGGGCAAATTTAACTCTCATTTCCCACCAGGAAGAGGAATTAACCAAAGGCTCAGCATGCCGGGCCGGAACCAGATTAGGGCCTGAAGCCATCCTGCGGTGTTGCGGCCAGGTCACAAGAAAGCGAGTTGAAGAAAGGAGCTCAGGGGCACTGTAATTCACAAACCTGCAGAGTTATAAATGACAGCTATCGTCCAAAAATAGACTGAAGTAAGGCTGCCAAGAGGACTTGAAAGCGGGGCAGAATTGCAGGAAACCGATTTCAGGAGGTAGACTGGAATTGCACTGAAAGCATAGGAAAAGAGGCAGAACGTCCACAATGATGCACTTGGCCAAAAAGGGCGTATGCGTTTTTTCCTGAATATATTCAGGAAAAAACGCATACGCCCTTTTTGGCCAACCAAGCAAGCTTGCAAAGGAAATCTGCACTACAATGAAGTCTCACTTCCCCCCGGTCAAAAGGGCCATCTGAAAAAAGTGTAAAATCCAGAAAGGCAACAGGCCATTGAGAACCGGGAGCCTTGTTATGCTGATGGGCGGGATGTAAATTGCCAACAGACACTCGGGAGAAGTGTATGGTGTTTCCTGAAACATCTAAAAAACAAAGCAACAGAGCCTAGGGCACTTCCACTTATGGTCCTATAGCTTAGGGAAATTAAAATCAAAAAGACACAGCCACCCCAAAGTTTGGAATGGCTCTGTTTACAAGAACCTCGTTTACAGTACAAGTTCAACATCGCAGAAAGTGAAAAATGGATAAAGAAGTTGTGGTATTCACTTACAAAGCAATATCACTCAGCAATGAAATCTATGTCATCAGGCCCTTAGCAGCACAATGAGTGGATTCAGGTATGATGATTCTAACTGAAATAAGTCACACAGAAAAAGAAACATCATAAGATATCAGTAATACACGGAATGGAAACTTGGCTACACAGGAACTGAATTACAGAACAGAACAGGGCCTCAAATTTAGAAAAACAACTTATGCTTGCTTAAGGGTAAAGGTGAGTTGGGGTGCTGCATAAAACCAGAGATTCAAATGAGCACAGATAAAGTTCCTTAAGTCAAATATGGAATAGACAAGAGCTACTCCTTGCTCAACGAAATGGACTCAACACCGCATATTAAACGCGTAAGAATGTACCTGACTTGTAAGTATCTTAAAACCTATGGATTGCTATGTCTCCGAAAGAGAATCAAGCATGTGTACAGGGGCATAAACGCAGCAGTGATAGGATTGGAGAGGTTCGGTGAGCAAATGAAGACCCTTTGAAGTCATATTGCATGGTACCCATTCCACGGGTTTCAACTACCCAGGTTTAAGGTATTCTTCCTTCAGCTAAAACATGCATGTGGAACCTAGAGTATGATCAACCATGTGATCGGGAGACGTGTTCAAATATGTCTCAGATTTCCTCCCCTGGTACTCGGGTGCAACATTCCAGACGCTTTACTAACACTCTCCCCACTTGGAGAGTCAGCGCCTTTAACCTCCTGTTTGGCCCAGTTTGCAATTTCTGCGGAAGATGAACAGGAATAGCGAGAACCAATGAGAGGCTAGCTGGAGGTGTCTGGACGGGCAAATTTAACTCTCATTTCCCACCAGGAGAGGAAATAACCAAAGGCTCAGCGTGCCGTACCGGAACCAGATTAGGGCCTGAAGCCATCCTGCGGTGTTGCGGCCAGCTCAAAAGAAAGCGAGTTGAAGAAAGGAGCTCAGGGGCACTGTAATTCACAAACCTGCAGAGTTATAAATGACAGCTATCGTCCAAAAATAGACTGAAGTAAGGCTGCCAAGAGGACTTGAAAGCGGGGCAGAATTGCAGGAAACCGATTTCAGGAGGTAGACTGGAATTGCATTGAAAGCATAGGAAAAGAGGCAGAACGTCCACAATGATGCACTTGGCCAAAAAGGGCGTATGCGTTTTTTCCTGAATATATTCAGGAAAAAACGCATACGCCCTTTTTGGCCAACCAAGCAAGCTTGCAAAGGAAATCTGCACTACAATGAAGTCTCACTTCCCCCCGGTCAAAAGGGCCATCTGAAAAAAGTGTAAAATCCAGAAAGGCAGGACAGGCCATGGAGAACTGGGAGCCTTGTTATGCTGATGGGCGGGATGTAAATTGCCAACAGACACTCTGGAGAACTGTATGGTGTTTCCTGAAACATCTAAAAAACAAAGCAACAGAACCTAGGGCACTTCCACTTATGGTCTTATAGCTTAGGGAAATTAAAATCAAAAAGACACAGCCACCCCAAAGTTTGGAACGGCTCTGTTTACAAGAACCTCGTTTACAGTACAAGTTCAACATCGCAGAAAGTGAAAAATGGATAAAGAAGTTGTGGTATTTACTTACAAAGCAATATCACTCAGCAATGAAATCTGTGTCATCAGGCACTTAGCAGCACAATGAGTGGATTCAGGTGATGATTCTAACTGAAGTAAGTCACACAGAAAAAGAAACATCATAAGATATCAGTAATACACGGAATGTAAACTTGGCTACACAGGAACTGAATTACAGAACAGAACAGGGTCTCAAATTTAGAAAACCAACTTATGCTTGCTTAAGGGTAAAGGTGAGTTGGGGTGCTGCATAAAACCAGAGATTGAAATGAGCACAGATAAAGTTCCTTAAGTCAAATATGGAATAGACAAGAGCTACTCCTTGCTCAACGAAATGGACTCAACACCGCATATTAAACGCCTAAGAATGTACCTGACTAGTAAGTATCGTAAAACCTATGGATTGCTATGTCTCCGAAAGAGAATCAAGCATGTGTACAGGGGCATAAACGCAGCAGTGATAGGATTGGAGAGGTTCGGTGAGCAAATGAAGACCCTTTGAAGTCATATTGCATGGTACCCATTACACGGGTCTAAACTCTCCAGGTTTAAGGTATTCTTCCTTCAGCTAAAACATGCATGTGGAACCCAAGTATGATCAACCATGTGAACGGGAGACGTGTTCAAATATGTCTCAGTTTTCCTCCCCTGGTACTCGGGTGCAACATTCCAGACGCTTTACTAACACTCTCCCCACTTGGAGAGTCAGCGCCTTTAACCTCCTGTTTGGCCCAGTTTGCAATTTCTGCGGAAGATGAACAGGAATAGCGAGAACCAATGAGAGGCTAGCTGGAGGTGTCTGGACGGGCAAATTTAACTCTCATTTCCCACCAGGAAGAGGAAATAACCAAAGGCTCAGCGTGCCGTCCCGGAACCAGATTAGGGCCTGAAGCCATCCTGCGGTGTTGCGGCCAGGTCACAAGAAAGCGAGTTGAAGAAAGGAGCTCAGGGGCACTGTAATTCACAAACCTGCAGAGTTATAAATGACAGCTATCGTCCAAAAATAGACTGAAGTAAGGCTGCCAAGAGGACTTGAAAGCGGGGCAGAATTGCAGGAAACCGATTTCAGGAGGTAGACTGGAATTGCATTGAAAGCATAGGAAAAGAGGCAGAACGTCCACAATGATGCACTTGGCCAAAAAGGGCGTATGCGTTTTTTCCTGAATATATTCAGGAAAAAACGCATACGCCCTTTTTGGCCAACCAAGCAAGCTTGCAAAGGAAATCTGCACTACAATGAAGTCTCACTTCCCCCCGGTCAAAAGGGCCATCTGAAAAAAGTGTAAAATCCAGAAAGGCAACAGGCCATTGAGAACTGGGAGCCTTGTTATGCTGATGGGCGGGATGTAAATTGCCAACAGACACTCAGGAGAAGTGTATGGTGTTTCCTGAAACATCTAAAAAACAAAGCAACAGAGCCTAGGGCACTGCCACTTATGGTCCTATAGCTTAGGGAAATTAAAATCAAAAAGACACAGCCACCCCAAAGTTTGGAACGGCTCTGTTTACAAGAACCTCGTTTACAGTACAAGTTCAACATCGCAGAAAGTGAAAAATGGATAAAGAAGTTGTGGTATTCACTTACAAAGCAATATCACTTAGCAATGAAATCTATGTCATCAGGCCCTTAGCAGCACAATGAGTGGATTCAGGTATGATGATTCTAACTGAAATAAGTCACACAGAAAAAGAAACATCATAAAATATCAGTAATACACGGAATGGAAACTTGGCTACACAGGAACTGAATTACAGAACAGAACAGGGTCTCAAATTTAGAAAACCAACTTATGCTTGCTTAAGGGTAAAGGTGAGTTGGGGTGCTGCATAAAACCAGAGATTGAAATGAGCACAGATAAAGTTCCTTAAGTCAAATATGGAATAGACAAGAGCTACTCCTTGCTCAACGAAATGGACTCAACACCGCATATTAAACGCCTAAGAATGTACCTGACTAGTAAGTATCTTAAAACCTATGGATTGCTATGTCTCCGAAAGAGAATCAAGCATGTGTACAGGGGCATAAACGCAGCAGTGATAGGATTGGAGAGATTCGGTGAGCAAATGAAGACCCTTTGAAGTCATATTGCATGGTACCCATTCCACGGGTCTCAACTACCCAGGTTTTAGGTATTCTTCCTTCAGCTAAAACATGCATGTGGAACCCAAGTATGATCAACCATGTGAACGGGAGACGTGTTCAAATATGTCTCAGTTTTCCTCCCCTGGTACTCGGGTGCAACATTCCAGACGCTTTACTAACACTCTCCCGACTTGGAGAGTCAGTCCCTTTAACCTCCTGTTTGGCCCAGTTTGCAATTTCTGCGGAAGATGAACAGGAATAGCGAGAACCAATGAGAGACTAGCTGGAGGTGTCTGGACGGGCAAATTTAACTCTCATTTCCCACCAGGAAGAGGAATTAACCAAAGGCTCAGCATGTCGGGCCGGAACCAGATTAGGCCTGAAGCCATCCTGCGGTGTTGCGGCCAGGTCACAAGAAAGCGAGTTGAAGAAAGGAGCTCAGGGGCACTGTAATTCACAAACCTGCAGAGTTATAAATGACAGCTATCGTCCAAAAATAGACTGAAGTAAGGCTGCCAAGAGGACTTGAAAGCGGGGCAGAATTGCAGGAAACCGATTTCAGGAGGTAGACTGGAATTGCATTGAAAGCATAGGAAAAGAGGCAGAACGTCCACAATGATGCACTTGGCCAAAAAGGGCGTATGCGTATTTTCCTGAATATATTCAGGAAAAAACGCATACGCCCTTTTTGGCCAACCAAGCAAGCTTGCAAAGGAAATCTGCACTACAATGAAGTCTCACTTCCCCCCGGTCAAAAGGGCCATCTGAAAAAAGTGTAAAATCCAGAAAGGCAGGACAGGCCATGGAGAACTGGGAGCCTTGTTATGCTGATGGGCGGGATGGAAATTGCCAACAGACACCCGGGAGAAGTGTATGGTGTTTCCTGAAACATCTAAAAAACAAAGCAACAGAGCCTAGGGAACTGCCACTTATGGTCCTATAGCTTAGGGAAATTAAAATGAAAAAGACACAGCCACCCCAAAGTTTGTGATGCCTCTGTTTACAAGAACCTCGTTTACAGTACAAGTTCAACATCGCAGAAAGTGAAAAATGGATAAAGTTGTGGTATTTACTTACAAAGCAATATCACTCAGCAATGAAATCTATGTCATCAGGCCCTTAGCATCACAATGAGTGGATTCAGGTATGATGATTCTAACTGAACTAAGTCACACAGAAAAAGAAACATCATAAGATATCAGTAATACACGGAATGTAAACTTGGCTACACAGGAACTGAATTACAGAACAGAACAGGGTCTCAAATTTAGAAAACCAACTTATGCTTGCTTAAGGGTAAAGGTGAGTTGGGGTGCTGCATAAAACCAGAGATTGAAATGAGCACAGATAAAGTTCCTTAAGTCAAATATGGAATAGACAAGAGCTACTCCTTGCTCAACGAAATGGACTCAACACCGCATATTAAACGCCTAAGAATGTACCTGACTAGTAAGTATCGTAAAACCTATGGATTGCTATGTCTCCAAAAGAGAATCAAGCATGTGTACAGGGGCATAAACGCAGCAGTGATAGGATTGGAGAGATTCGGTGAGCAAATGAAGACCCTTTGAAGTCATATTGCATGGTACCCATTCCACGGGTCTCAACTACCCAGGTTTTAGGTATTCTTCCTTCAGCTAAAACATGCATGTGGAACCCAAGTATGATCAACCATGTGAACGGGAGACGTGTTCAAATATGTCTCAGTTTTCCTCCCCTGGTACTCGGGTGCAACATTCCAGACGCTTTACTAACACTCTCCCCACTTGGAGAGTCAGTCCCTTTAACCTCCTGTTTGGCCCAGTTTGCAATTTCTGCGGAAGATGAACAGGAATAGCGAGAACCAATGAGAGGCTAGCTGGAGGTGTCTGGACGGGCAAATTTAACTCTCATTTCCCACCAGGAAGAGGAATTAACCAAAGGCTCAGCATGTCGGGCCGGAACCAGATTAGGCCTGAAGCCATCCTGCGGTGTTGCGGCCAGGTCACAAGAAAGCGAGTTGAAGAAAGGAGCTCAGGGGCACTGTAATTCACAAACCTGCAGAGTTATAAATGACAGCTATCGTCCAAAAATAGACTGAAGTAAGGCTGCCAAGAGGACTTGAAAGCGGGGCAGAATTGCAGGAAACCGATTTCAGGAGGTAGACTGGAATTGCATTGAAAGCATAGGAAAAGAGGCAGAACGTCCACAATGATGCACTTGGCCAAAAAGGGCGTATGCGTATTTTCCTGAATATATTCAGGAAAAAACGCATACGCCCTTTTTGGCCAACCAAGCAAGCTTGCAAAGGAAATCTGCACTACAATGAAGTCTCACTTCCCCCCGGTCAAAAGGGCCATCTGAAAAAAGTGTAAAATCCAGAAAGGCAGGACAGGCCATGGAGAACTGGGAGCCTTGTTATGCTGATGGGCGGGATGGAAATTGCCAACAGACACTCGGGAGAAGTGTATGGTGTTTCCTGAAACATCTAAAAAACAAAGCAACAGAGCCTAGGGAACTGCCACTTATGGTCCTATAGCTTAGGGAAATTAAAATGAAAAAGACACAGCCACCCCAAAGTTTGGGACGCCTCTGTTTACAAGAACCTCGTTTACAGTACAAGTTCAACATCGCAGAAAGTGAAAAATGGATAAAGTTGTGGTATTTACTTACAAAGCAATATCACTCAGCAATGAAATCTATGTCATCAGGCCCTTAGCATCACAATGAGTGGATTCAGGTATGATGATTCTAACTGAACTAAGTCACACAGAAAAAGAAACATCATAAGATATCAGTAATACACGGAATGTAAACTTGGCTACACAGGAACTGAATTACAGAACAGAACAGGGTCTCAAATTTAGAAAACCAACTTATGCTTGCTTAAGGGTAAAGGTGAGTTGGGGTGCTGCATAAAACCAGAGATTGAAATGAGCACAGATAAAGTTCCTTAAGCCAAATATGGAATAGACAAGAGCTACTCCTTGCTCAACGAAATGGACTCAACACCGCATATTAAACGCCTAAGAATGTACCTGACTAGTAAGTATCTTAAAACCTATGGATTGCTATGTCTCCGAAAGAGAATCAAGCATGTGTACAGGGGCATAAACGCAGCAGTGATAGGATTGGAGAGGTTCGGTGAGCAAATGAAGACCCTTTGAAGTCATATTGCATGGTACCCATTCCACGGGTCTTAACTCTCCAGGTTTAAGGTATTCTTCCTTCAGCTAAAACATGCATGTGGAACCCAAGTATGATCAACCATGTGAACGGGAGACGTGTTCAAATATGTCTCAGTTTTCCTCCCCTGGTACTCGGGTGCAACATTCCAGATGCTTTACTAACACTCTCCCCACTTGGAGAGTCAGCGCCTTTAACCTCCTGTTTGGCCCAGTTTGCAATTTCTGCGGAAGATGAACAGGAATAGCCAGAACCAATGAGAGACTAGCTGGAGGTGTCTGGACGGGCAAATTTAACTCTCATTTCCCACCAGGAAGAGGAAATAACCAAAGGCTCAGCGTGCCGTGCCGGAATCAGATTAGGGCCTGAAGCCATCCTGCGGTGTTGCGGCCAGGTCACAAGAAAGCAAGTTGAAGAAAGGAGCTCAGGGGCACTGTAATTCACAAACCTGCAGAGTTATAAATGACAGCTATCGTCCAAAAATAGACTGAAGTAAGGCTGCCAAGAGGACTTGAAAGCGGGGCAGAATTGCAGGAAATCGATTTCAGGAGGTAGACTGGAATTGCATTGAAAGCATAGGAAAAGAGGCAGAACGTCCACAATGATGCACTTGGCCAAAAAGGGCGTATGCGTTTTTTCCTGAATATATTCAGGAAAAAACGCATACGCCCTTTTTGGCCAACCAAGCAAGCTTGCAAAGGAAATCTGCACTACAATGAAGTCTCACTTCCCCCCGGTCAAAAGGGCCATCTGAAAAAAGTGTAAAATCCAGAAAGGCAACAGGCCATTGAGAACTGGGAGCCTTGTTATGCTGATGGGCGGGATGTAAATTGCCAACAGACACTCAGGAGAAGTGTATGGTGTTTCCTGAAACATCTAAAAAACAAAGCAACAGAGCCTAGGGCACTGCCACTTATGGTCCTATAGCTTAGGGAAATTAAAATCAAAAAGACACAGCCACCCCAAAGTTTGGAACGGCTCTGTTTACAAGAACCTCGTTTACAGTACAAGTTCAACATCGCAGAAAGTGAAAAATGGATAAAGAAGTTGTGGTATTCACTTACAAAGCAATATCACTTAGCAATGAAATCTATGTCATCAGGCCCTTAGCAGCACAATGAGTGGATTCAGGTATGATGATTCTAACTGAAATAAGTCACACAGAAAAAGAAACATCATAAAATATCAGTAATACACGGAATGGAAACTTGGCTACACAGGAACTGAATTACAGAACAGAACAGGGTCTCAAATTTAGAAAACCAACTTATGCTTGCTTAAGGGTAAAGGTGAGTTGGGGTGTTGCATAAAACCAGAGATTGAAATGAGCACAGATAAAGTTCCTTAAGCCAAATATGGAATAGACAAGAGCTACTCCTTGCTCAACGAAATGGACTCAACACCCCATATTAAACGCCTAAGAATGTACCTGACTAGTAAGTATCGTAAAACCTATGGATTGCTATGTCTCCAAAAGAGAATCAAGCATGTGTACAGGGGCATAAACGCAGCAGTGATAGGATTGGAGAGGTTCGGTGAGCAAATGAAGACCCTTTGAAGTCATATTGCATGGTACCCATTCCACGGGTCTCAACTCTACAGGTTTAAGGTATTCTTCCTTCAGCTAAAACATGCATGTGGAACCCAAGTATGATCAACCATGTGAACGGGAGACGTGTTCAAATATGTCTCAGTTTTCCTCCCCTGGTACTCGGGTGCAACATTCCAGACGCTTTACTAACACTCTCCCGACTTGGAGAGTCAGTCCCTTTAACCTCCTGTTTGGCCCAGTTTGCAATTTCTGCGGAAGATGAACAGGAATAGCGAGAACCAATGAGAGACTAGCTGGAGGTGTCTGAACGGGCAAATTTAACTCTCATTTCCCACCAGGAAGAGGAATTAACCAAAGGCTCAGCATGCCGGGCCGGAACCAGATTAGGGCCTGAAGCCATCCTGCGGTGTTGCGGCCAGGTCACAAGAAAGCGAGTTGAAGAAAGGAGCTCAGGGGCACTGTAATTCACAAACCTGCAGAGTTATAAATGACAGCTATCGTCCAAAAATAGACTGAAGTAAGGCTGCCAAGAGGACTTGAAAGCGGGGCAGAATTGCAGGAAACCGATTTCAGGAGGTAGACTGGAATTGCATTGAAAGCATAGGAAAAGAGGCAGAACGTCCACAATGATGCACTTGGCCAAAAAGGGCGTATGCGTTTTTTCCTGAATATATTCAGGAAAAAACACATACGCCCTTTTTGGCCAACCAAGCAAGCTTGCAAAGGAAATCTGCACTACAATGAAGTCTCACTTCCCCCCGGTCAAAAGGGCCATCTGAAAAAAGTGTAAAATCCAGAAAGACAGGACAGGCCATGGAGAACTGGGAGCCTTGTTATGCTGATGGGCGGGATGTAAATTGCCAACAGACACTCGGGAGAAGTGTATGGTGTTTCCTGAAACATCTAAAAAACAAAGCAACAAAGCCTAGGGCACTTCCACTTATGGTCCTATAGCTTAGGGAAATTAAAATCAAAAAGACACAGCCACCCCAAAGTTTGGAACGGCTCTGTTTACAAGAACCTCGTTTACAGTACAAGTTCAACATCGCAGAAAGTGAAAAATGGATAAAGAAGTTGTGGTATTCACTTACAAAGCAATATCATTCAGCAATGAAATCTATGTCATCAGGCCCTTAGCAGCACAATGAGTGGATTCAGGTATGATGATTCTAACTGAAATAAGTCACACAGAAAAAGAAACATCATAAGATATCAGTAATACACGGAATGGAAACTTGGCTACACAGGAACTGAATTACAGAACAGAACAGGGTCTCAAATTTAGAAAAACAACTTATGCTTGCTTAAGGGTAAAGGTGAGTTGGGGTGCTGCATAAAACCAGAGATTGAAATGAGCACAGATAAAGTTCCTTAAGCCAAATATGGAATAGACAAGAGCTACTCCTTGCTCAACGAAATGGACTCAACACCGCATATTAAACGCCTAAGAATGTACCTGACTTGTAAGTATCTTAAAACCTAAGAATTGCTATGTCTCCGAAAGAGAATCAAGCATGTGTACAGGGGCATAAACGCAGCAGTGATAGGATTGGAGAGGTTCGGTGAGCAAATGAAGACCCTTTGAAGTCATATTGCATGGTACCCATTCCACGGGTTTCAACTACCCAGGTTTAAGGTATTCTTCCTTCAGCTAAAACATGCATGTGGAACCTAGAGTATGATCAACCATGTGATCGGGAGACGTGTTCAAATATGTCTCAGTTTTCCTCCCCTGGTACTCGGGTGCAACATTCCAGACGCTTTACTAACACTCTCCCGACTTGGAGAGTCAGTCCCTTTAACCTCCTGTTTGGCCCAGTTTGCAATTTCTGCGGAAGATGAACAGGAATAGCGAGAACCAATGAGAGGCTAGCTGGAGGTGTCTGGACGGGCAAATTTAACTCTCATTTCCCACCAGGAAGAGGAATTAACCAAAGGCTCAGCATGCCGGGCCGGAACCAGATTAGGCCTGAAGCCATCCTGCGGTGTTGCGGCCAGGTCACAAGAAAGCGAGTTGAAGAAAGGAGCTCAGGGGCACTGTAATTCACACACCTGCAGAGTTATAAATGACAGCTATCGTCCAAAAATAGACTGAAGTAAGGCTGCCAAGAGGACTTGAATGCGGGGCAGAATTGCAGGAAACCGATTTCAGGAGGTAGACTGGAATTGCATTGAAAGCATAGGAAAAGAGGCAGAACGTCCACAATGATGCACTTGGCCAAAAAGGGCGTATGCGTATTTTCCTGAATATATTCAGGAAAAAACGCATACGCCCTTTTTGGCCAACCAAGCAAGCTTGCAAAGGAAATCTGCACTACAATGAAGTCTCACTTCCCCCCGGTCAAAAGGGCCATCTGAAAAAAGTGTAAAATCCAGAAAGGCAGGACAGGCCATGGAGAACTGGGAGCCTTGTTATGCTGATGGGCGGGATGGAAATTGCCAACAGACACTCGGGAGAAGTGTATGGTGTTTCCTGAAACATCTAAAAAACAAAGCAACAGAGCCTAGGGAACTGCCACTTATGGTCCTATAGCTTAGGGAAATTAAAATGAAAAAGACACAGCCACCCCAAAGTTTGGGACGCCTCTGTTTACAAGAACCTCGTTTACAGTACAAGTTCAACATCGCAGAAAGTGAAAAATGGATAAAGTTGTGGTATTTACTTACAAAGCAATATCACTCAGCAATGAAATCTATGTCATCAGGCCCTTAGCATCACAATGAGTGGATTCAGGTATGATGATTCTAACTGAACTAAGTCACACAGAAAAAGAAACATCATAAGATATCAGTAATACACGGAATGTAAACTTGGCTACACAGGAACTGAATTACAGAACAGAACAGGGTCTCAAATTTAGAAAACCAACTTATGCTTGCTTAAGGGTAAAGGTGAGTTGGGGTGCTGCATAAAACCAGAGATTGAAATGAGCACAGATAAAGTTCCTTAAGTCAAATATGGAATAGACAAGAGCTACTCCTTGCTCAACGAAATGGACTCAACACCGCATATTAAACGCCTAAGAATGTACCTGACTAGTAAGTATCGTAAAACCTATGGATTGCTATGTCTCCAAAAGAGAATCAAGCATGTGTACAGGGGCATAAACGCAGCAGTGATAGGATTGGAGAGATTCGGTGAGCAAATGAAGACCCTTTGAAGTCATATTGCATGGTACCCATTCCACGGGTCTCAACTACCCAGGTTTTAGGTATTCTTCCTTCAGCTAAAACATGCATGTGGAACCCAAGTATGATCAACCATGTGAACGGGAGACGTGTTCAAATATGTCTCAGTTTTCCTCCCCTGGTACTCGGGTGCAACATTCCAGACACTTTACTAACACTCTCCCCACTTGGAGAGTCAGCGCCTTTAACCTCCTGTTTGGCCCAGTTTGCAATTTCTGCGGAAGATCAACAGGAATAGCGAGAACCAATGAGAGGCTAGCTGGAGGTGTCTGGACGGGCAAATTAACTCTCATTTCCCACCAGGAAGAGGAAATAACCAAAGGCTCAGCGTGCCGTACCGGAACCAGATTAGGGCCTGAAGTCATCCTGTGGTGTTGCGGCCAGCTCAAAAGAAAGCGAGATGAACAAAGCAGCTCAGGGGCACTGTAATTCACAAACCTGCAGAGTTATAAATGACAGCTATCGTCCAAAAATAGACTGAAGTAAGGCTGCCAAGAGGACTTGAAAGCGGGGCAGAATTGCAGGAAACCGATTTCAGGAGGTAGACTGGAATTGCATTGAAAGCATAGGAAAAGAGGCAGAACGTCCACAATGATGCACTTGGCCAAAAAGGGCGTATGCGTTTTGTCCTGAATATATTCAGGAAAAAACGCATACGCCCTTTTTGGCCAACCAAGCAAGCTTGCAAAGGAAATCTGCACTACAATGAAGTCTCACTTCCCCCCGGTCAAAAGGGCCATCTGAAAAAAGTGTAAAATCCAGAAAGGCAGGACAGGCCATGGAGAACTGGGAGCCTTGTTATGCTGATGGGCGGGATGTAAATTGCCAACAACCACTCTGGAGAAATGTATGGTGTTTCCTGAAACATCTAAAAAACAAAGCAACAGAACCTAGGGCACTTCCACTTATGGTCCTATAGCTTAGGGAAATTAAAATCAAAAAGACACAGCCACCCCAAAGTTTGGAACGGCTCTGTTTACAAGAACCTCGTTTACAGTACAAGTTCAACATCGCAGAAAGTGAAAAATGGATAAAGAAGTTGTGGTATTTACTTACAAAGCAATATCACTCAGCAATGAAATCTGTGTCATCAGGCCCTTAGCAGCACAATGAGTGGATTCAGGTATGATGATTCTAACTGAAGTAAGTCACACAGAAAAAGAAACATCATAAGATATCAGTAATACACGGAATGTAAACTTGGCTACACAGGAACTGAATTACAGAACAGAACAGGGTCTCAAATTTAGAAAACCAACTTATGCTTGCTTAAGGTTAAAGGTGAGTTGGGGTGCTGCATAAAACCAGAGATTGAAATGAGCACAGATAAAGTTCCTTAAGTCAAATATGGAATAGACAAGAGCTACTCCTTGCTCAACGAAATGGACTCAACACCGCATATTAAGCCCCTAAGAATGTACCTGACTAGTAAGTATCTTAAAACCTATGGATTGCTATGTCTCCGAAAGAGAATCAAGCATGTGTACAGGGGCATAAACGCAGCAGTGATAGGATTGGAGAGGTTCGGTGAGCAAATGAAGACCCTTTGAAGTCATATTGCATGGTACCCATTACACGGGTCTTAACTCTCCAGGTTTAAGGTATTCTTCCTTCAGCTAAAACATGCATGTGGAACCCAAGTATGATCAACCATGTGAACGGGAGACGTGTTCAAATATGTCTCAGTTTTCCTCCCCTGGTACTCGGGTGCAACATTCCAGATGCTTTACTAACACTCTCCCCACTTGGAGAGTCAGCGTCTTTAACCTCCTGTTTGGCCCAGTTTGCAATTTCTGCGGAAGATGAACAGGAATAGCGAGAACCAATGAGAGACTAGCTGGAGGTGTCTGGACGGGCAAATTTAACTCTCATTTCCCACCAGGAAGAGGAAATAACCAAAGGCTCAGCGTGCCGTGCCGGAACCAGATTAGGGCCTGAAGCCATCCTGCGGTGTTGCGGTCAGGTCACAAGAAAGCGAGTTGAAGAAAGGAGCTCAGGGGCACTGTAATTCACAAACCTGCAGAGTTATAAATGACAGCTATCGTCCAAAAATAGACTGAAGTAAGGCTGCCAAGAGGACTTGAAAGCGGGGCAGAATTGCAGGAAACCGATTTCAGTAGGTAGACTGGAATTGCATTGAAAGCATAGGAAAAGAGGCAGAACGTCCACAATGATGCACTTGGCCAAGAAGGGCGTATGCGTTTTTTCCTGAATATATTCAGGAAAAAACGCATATGCCCTTTTTGGCCAACCAAGCAAGCTTGCAAAGGAAATCTGCACTACAATGAAGTCTCACTTCCCCCCGGTCAAAAGGGCCATCTGAAAAAAGTGTAAAATCCAGAAAGGCAGGACAGGCCATGGAGAACTGGGAGCCTTGTTATGCTGATGGGCGGGATGGAAATTGCCAACAGACACTCGGGAGAAGTGTATGGTGTTTCCTGAAACATCTAAAAAACAAAGCAACAGAACCTAGGGCACTTCCACTTATGGTCCTATAGCTTAGGGAAATTAAAATCAAAAAGACACAGCCACCCCAAAGTTTGGGACGCCTCTGTTTACAAGAACCTCGTTTACAGTACAAGTTCAACATCGCAGAAAATGAAAAATGGATAAAGAAGTTGTGGTATTTACTTACAAAGCAATATCACTCAGCAATGAAATCTGTGTCATCAGGCCCCTAGCAGCACAATGAGTGGATTCAGGTATGATGATTCTAACTGAAATAAGTCACACAGAAAAAGAAACATCATAAGATATCAGTAATACACGGAATGTAAACTTGGCTACACAGGAACTGAATTACAGAACAGAACAGGGTCTCAAATTTAGAAAACCAACTTATTCTTGCTTAAGGGTAAAGGTGAGTTGGGGTGCTGCATAAAACCAGAGATTGAAATGAGCACAGATAAAGTTCCTTAAGCCAAATATGGAATAGACAAGAGCTACTCCTTGCTCAACGAAATGGACTCAACACCCCATATTAAACGCCTAAGAATGTACCTGACTAGTAAGTATCTTAAAACCTATGGATTGCTATGTCTCCGAAAGAGAATCAAGCATGTGTACAGGGGCATAAACGCAGCAGTGATAGGATTGGAGAGGTTCGGTGAGCAAATGAAGACCCTTTGAAGTCATATTGCATGGTACCCATTCCACGGGTTTCAACTACCCAGGTTTAAGTTATTCTTCCTTCAGCTAAAACATGCATGTGGAACCTACAGTATGATCAACCATGTGATCGGGAGACGTGTTCAAATATGTCTCAGTTTTCCTCCCCTGGTACTCGGGTGCAACATTCCAGACGCTTTACTAACACTCTCCCCACTTGGAGAGTCAGTCCCTTTAACATCCTGTTTGGCCCAGTTTGCAATTTCTGCGGAAGATGAACAGGAATAGCGAGAACCAATGAGAGGCTAGCTGGAGGTGTCTGGACGGGCAAATTTAACTCTCATTTCCCACCAGGAAGAGGAATTCACCAAAGGCTCAGCAGGCCGGGCCGGAACCAGATTAGGGCCTGAAGCCATCCTGCGGTGTTGCGGCCAGGTCACAAGAAAGCGAGTTGAAGAAAGGAGCTCAGGAGCACTGTAATTCACAAACATGCAGAGTTATAAATGACAGCTATCGTCCAAAAATAGACTGAAGTAAGACTGCCAAGAGGACTTGAAAGCGGGGCAGAATTGCAGGAAACCGATTTCAGGAGGTAGACTGGAATTGCATTGAAAGCATAGGAAAAGAGGCAGAACGTCCACAATGATGCACTTGGCCAAAAAGGGCGTATGTGTTTTTTCCTGAATATATTCAGGAAAAAACGCATACGCCCTTTTTGGCCAACCAAGCAAGCTTGCAAAGGAAATCTGCACTACAATGAAGTCTCACTTCCCCCCGGTCAAAAGGGCCATCTGAAAAAAGTGTAAAATCCAGAAAGGCAGGACAGGCCATGGAGAACTGGGAGCCTTGTTATGCTGATGGGCGGGATGTAAATTGCCAACAACCACTCGGGAGAAGTGTATGGTGTTTCCTGAAACATCTAAAAAACAAAGCAACAGAACCTAGGGCACTTCCACTTATGGTCCTATAGTTAGGGAAATTAAAATCAAAAAGACACAGCCACCCCAAAGTTTGGAACGGCTCTGTTTACAAGAACCTCGTTTACAGTACAAGTTCAACATCGCAGAAAGTGAAAAATGGATAAAGAAGTTGTGGTATTTACTTACAAAGCAATATCACTCAGCAATGAAATCTGTGTCATCAGGCCCTTAGCAGCACAATGAGTGGATTCAGGTATGATGATTCTAACTGAAGTAAGTCACACAGAAAAAGAAACATCATAAGATATCAGTAATACATGGAATGTAAACTTGGCTACACAGCAACTGAATTACAGAACAGAACAGGGTCTCAAATTTAGAAAAACAACTTATGCTTGCTTAAGGGTAAAGGTGAGTTGGGGTGCTGCATAAAACCAGAGATTGAAATGAGCACAGATAAAGTTCCTTAAGCCAAATATGGAATAGACAAGAGCTACTCCTTGCTCAACGAAATGGACTCAACACCGCATATGAAACGCCTAAGAATGTACCTGACTTGTAAGTATCTTAAAACCTATGGATTGCTATGTCTCCAAAAGAGAATCAAGCATGTGTACAGGGGCATAAACGCAGCAGTGATAGGATTGGAGAGGTTCGGTGAGCAAATGAAGACCCTTTGAAGTCATATTGCATGGTACCCATTCCACGGGTTTCAACTACCCAGGTTTAAGGTATTCTTCCTTCAGCTAAAACATGCATGTGGAACCTAGAGTATGATCAACCATGTGATCGGGAGACGTGTTCAAATATGTCTCAGTTTTCCTCCCCTGGTACTCGGGTGCAACATTCCAGACGCTTTACTCACACTCTCCCCACTTGGAGAGTCAGCGCCTTTAACCTCCTGTTTGGCCCAGTTTGCAATTTCTGCGGAAGATGAACAGGAATAGCGAGAACCAATGAGAGACTAGCTGGAGGTGTCTGGACGGGGAAATTTAACTCTCATTTCCCACCAGGAAGAGGAAATAACCAAAGGCTCAGCATGCCGGGCCGGAACCAGATTAGGCCTGAAGCCATCCTGCGGTGTTGCGGCCAGGTCACAAGAAAGCAAGTTGAAGAAAGGAGCTCAGGGGCACTGTAATTCACAAACCTGCAGAGTTATAAATGACAGCTATCGTCCAAAAATAGACTGAAGTAAGGCTGCCAAGAGGACTTGAAAGCGGGGCAGAATTGCAGGAAACCGATTTCAGGAGGTAGACTGGAATTGCATTGAAAGCATAGGAAAAGAGGCAGAACGTCCACAATGATGCACTTGGCCAAAAAGGGCGTATGCGTTTTTTCCTGAATATATTCAGGAAAAAACGCATACGCCCTTTTTGGCCAACCAAGCAAGCTTGCAAAGGAAATCTGCACTACAATGAAGTCTCACTTCCCCCCGGTCAAAAGGGCCATCTGAAAAAAGTGTAAAATCCAGAAAGGCAGGACAGGCCATGGAGAACTGGGAGCCTTGTTATGCTGATGGGCGGGATGTAAATTGCCAACAACCACTCGGGAGAAGTGTATGGTGTTTCCTGAAACATCTAAAAAACAAAGCAACAGAACCTAGGGCACTTCCACTTATGGTCCTATAGCTTAGGGAAATTAAAATGAAAAAGACACAGCCACCCCAAAGTTTGGGACGCCTCTGTTTACAAGAACCTCGTTTACAGTACAAGTTCAACATCGCAGAAAGTGAAAAATGGATAAAGTTGTGGTATTTACTTACAAAGCAATATCACTCAGCAATGAAATCTATGTCATCAGGCCCTTAGCATCACAATGAGTGGATTCAGGTATGATGATTCTAACTGAACTAAGTCACACAGAAAAAGAAACATCATAAGATATCAGTAATACACGGAATGTAAACTTGGCTACACAGGAACTGAATTACAGAACAGAACAGGGTCTCAAATTTAGAAAACCTACTTATTCTTGCTTAAGGGAAAAGGTGAGTTGGGGTGCTGCATAAAACCAGAGATTGAAATGAGCACAGATAAAGTTCCTTAAGTCAAATATGGAATAGACAAGAGCTACTCCTTGCTCAACGAAATGGACTCAACACCGCATATTAAACGCCTAAGAATGTACCTGACTAGTAAGTATCTTAAAACCTATGGATTGCTATGTCTCCGAAAGAGAATCAAGCATGTGTACAGGGGCATAAACGCAGCAGTGATAGGATTGGAGAGGTTCGGTGAGCAAATGAAGACCCTTTGAAGTCATATTGCATGGTACCCATTACACGGGTCTTAACTCTCCAGGTTTAAGGTATTCTTCCTTCAGCTAAAACATGCATGTGGAACCCAAGTATGATCAACCATGTGAACGGGAGACGTGTTCAAATATGTCTCAGTTTTCCTCCCCTGGTACTCGGGTGCAACATTCCAGACGCTTTACTAACACTCTCCCCACTTGGAGAGTCAGCGCCTTTAACCTCCTGTTTGGCCCAGTTTGCAATTTCTGCGGAAGATGAACAGGAATAGCGAGAACCAATGAGAGACTAGCTGGAGGTGTCTGGACGGGCAAATTTAACTCTCATTTCCCACCAGGAAGAGGAAATAACCAAAGGCTCAGCGTGCCGTGCCGGAACCAGATTAGGGCCTGAAGCCATCCTGCGGTGTTGCGGCCAGGTCACAAGAAAGCGAGTTGAAGAAAGGAGCTCAGGGGCACTGTAATTCACAAACCTGCAGAGTTATAAATGACAGCTATCGTCCAAAAATAGACTGAAGTAAGGCTGCCAAGAGGACTTGAAAGCGGGGCAGAATTGCAGGAAACCGATTTCAGGAGGTAGACTGGAATTGCATTGAAAGCATAGGAAAAGAGGCAGAACGTCCACAATGATGCACTTGGCCAAGAAGGGCGTATGCGTTTTTTCCTGAATATATTCAGGAAAAAACGCATACGCCCTTTTTGGCCAACCAAGCAAGCTTGCAAAGGAAATCTGCACTACAATGAAGTCTCACTTCCCCCCGGTCAAAAGGGCCATCTGAAAAAAGTGTAAAATCCAGAAAGGCAGGACAGGCCATGGAGAACTGGGAGCCGTGTTATGCTGATGGGCGGGATGTAAATTGCCAACAGACACTCGGGAGAAGTGTATGGTGTTTCCTGAAACATCTAAAAAACAAAGCAACAGAACCTAGGGCACTTCCACTTATGGTCCTATAGCTTAGGGAAATTAAAATCAAAAAGACACAGCCACCCCAAAGTTTGGGACGCCTCTGTTTACAAGAACCTCGTTTACAGTACAAGTTCAACATCGCAGAAAATGAAAAATGGATAAAGAAGTTGTGGTATTTACTTACAAAGCAATATCACTCAGCAATGAAATCTGTGTCATCAGGCCCTTAGCAGCACAATGAGTGGATTCAGGTATGGTGATTCTAACTGAAATAAGTCACACAGAAAAAGAAACATCATAAAATATCAGTAATACACGGAATGGAAACTTGGCTACACAGGAACTGAATTACAGAACAGAACAGGGTCTCAAATTTAGAAAACCAACTTATGCTTGCTTAAGGGTAAAGGTGAGTTGGGGTGTTGCATAAAACCAGAGATTGAAATGAGCACAGATAAAGTTCCTTAAGCCAAATATGGAATAGACAAGAGCTACTCCTTGCTCAACGAAATGGACTCAACACCCCATATTAAACGCCTAAGAATGTACCTGACTAGTAAGTATCATAAAACCTATGGATTGCTATGTCTCCAAAAGAGAATCAAGCATGTGTACAGGGGCATAAACGCAGCAGTGATAGGATTGGAGAGGTTCGGTGAGCAAATGAAGACCCTTTGAAGTCATATTGCATGGTACCCATTCCACGGGTCTCAACTCTCCAGGTTTAAGGTATTCTTCCTTCAGCTAAAACATGCATGTGGAACCCAAGTATGATCAACCATGTGAACGGGAGACGTGTTCAAATATGTCTCAGTTTTCCTCCCCTGGTACTCGGGTGCAACATTCCAGACGCTTTACTAACACTCTCCCGACTTGGAGAGTCAGTCCCTTTAACCTCCTGTTTGGCCCAGTTTGCAATTTCTGCGGAAGATGAACAGGAATAGCGAGAACCAATGAGAGACTAGCTGGAGGTGTCTGAACGGGCAAATTTAACTCTCATTTCCCACCAGGAAGAGGAATTAACCAAAGGCTCAGCATGCCGGGCCGTAACCAGATTAGGGCCTGAAGCCATCCTGCGGTGTTGCGGCCAGCTCACAAGAAAGCGAGTTGAAGAAAGGAGCTCAGGGGCACTGTAATTCACAAACCTGCAGAGTTATAAATGACAGCTATCGTCCAAAAATAGACTGAAGTAAGGCTGCCAAGAGGACTTGAAAGCGGGGCAGAATTGCAGGAAACCGATTTCAGGAGGTAGACTGGAATTGCATTGAAAGCATAGGAAAAGAGGCAGAACGTCCACAATGATGCACTTGGCCAAAAAGGGCGTATGCGTTTTTTCCTGAATATATTCAGGAAAAAACGCATACGCCCTTTTTGGCCAACCAAGCAAGCTTGCAAAGGAAATCTGCACTACAATGAAGTCTCACTTCCCCCCGGTCAAAAGGGCCATCTGAAAAAAGTGTAAAATCCAGAAAGGCAGGACAGGCCATGGAGAACTGGGAGCCTTGTTATGCTGATGGGCGGGATGTAAATTGCCAACAGACACTCCGGAGAAGTGTATGGTGTTTCCTGAAACATCTAAAAAACAAAGCAACAAAGCCTAGGGCACTTCCACTTATGGTCCTATAGCTTAGGGAAATTAAAATCAAAAAGACACAGCCACCCCAAAGTTTGGAACTGCTCTGTTTACAAGAACCTCGTTTACAGTACAAGTTCAACATCGCAGAAAGTGAAAAATGGATAAAGAAGTTGTGGTATTCACTTACAAAGCAATATCATTCAGCAATGAAATCTATGTCATCAGGCCCTTAGCAGCACAATGAGTGGATTCAGGTATGATGATTCTAACTGAAATAAGTCACACAGAAAAAGAAACATCATAAGATATCAGTAATACACGGAATGGAAACTTGGCTACACAGGAACTGAATTACAGAACAGAACAGGGTCTCAAATTTAGAAAAACAACTTATGCTTGCTTAAGGGGAAAGGTGAGTTGGGGTGCTGCATAAAACCAGAGATTGAAATGAGCACAGATAAAGTTCCTTAAGCCAAATATGGAATAGACAAGAGCTACTCCTTGCTCAACGAAATGGACTCAACACCGCATATTAAACGCCTAAGAATGTACCTGACTTGTAAGTATCTTAAAACCTAAGAATTGCTATGTCTCCGAAAGAGAATCAAGCATGTGTACAGGGGCATAAACGCAGCAGTGATAGGATTGGAGAGGTTCGGTGAGCAAATGAAGACCCTTTGAAGTCATATTGCATGGTACCCATTCCACGGGTTTCAACTACCCAGGTTTAAGGTATTCTTCCTTCAGCTAAAACATGCATGTGGAACCTAGAGTATGATCAACCATGTGATCGGGAGACGTGTTCAAATATGTCTCAGTTTTCCTCCCCTGGTACTCGGGTGCAACATTCCAGACGCTTTCCTAACACTCTCCCCACTTGGAGAGTCAGTCCCTTTAACCTCCTGTTTGGCCCAGTTTGCAATTTCTGCGGAAGATGAACAGGAATAGCGAGAACCAATGAGAGGCTAGCTGGAGGTGTCTGGACGGGCAAATTTAACTCTCATTTCCCACCAGGAAGAGGAATTAACCAAAGGCTCAGCATGCCGGGCCGGAACCAGATTAGGCCTGAAGCCATCCTGCGGTGTTGCGGCCAGGTCACAAGAAAGCGAGTTGAAGAAAGGAGCTCAGGGGCACTGTAATTCACAAACCTGCAGAGTTATAAATGACAGCTATCGTCCAAAAATAGACTGAAGTAAGGCTGCCAAGAGGACTTGAATGCGGGGCAGAATTGCAGGAAACCGATTTCAGGAGGTAGACTGGAATTGCATTGAAAGCATAGGAAAAGAGGCAGAACGTCCACAATGATGCACTTGGCCAAAAAGGGCGTATGCGTTTTTTCCTGAATATATTCAGGAAAAAACGCATACGCCCTTTTTGGCCAACCAAGCAAGCTTGCAAAGGAAATCTGCACTACAATGAAGTCTCACTTCCCCCCGGTCAAAAGGGCCATCTGAAAAAAGTGTAAAATCCAGAAAGGCAGGACAGGCCATGGAGAACTGGGAGCCTTGTTATGCTGATGGGCGGGATGTAAATTGCCAACAGACACTCGGGAGAAGTGTATGGTGTTTCCTGAAACATCTAAAAAACAAAGCAACAGAGCCTAGGGAACTGCCACTTATGGTCCTATAGCTTAGGGAAATTAAAATCAAAAAGACACAGCCACCCCAAAGTTTGTGACGCCTCTGTTTACAAGAACCTCGTTTACAGTACAAGTTCAACATCGCAGAAAGTGAAAAATGGATAAAGTTGTGGTATTTACTTACAAAGCAATATCACTCAGCAATGAAATCTATGTCATCAGGCCCTTAGCATCACAATGAGTGGATTCAGGTATGATGATTCTAACTGAACTAAGTCACACAGAAAAAGAAACATCATAAGATATCAGTAATACACGGAATGTAAACTTGGCTACACAGGAACTGAATTACAGAACAGAACAGGGTCTCAAATTTAGAAAACCAACTTATGCTTGCTTAAGGGTAAAGGTGAGTTGGGGTGCTGCATAAAACCAGAGATTGAAATGAGCACAGATAAAGTTCCTTAAGTCAAATATGGAATAGACAAGAGCTACTCCTTGCTCAACGAAATGGACTCAACACCGCATATTAAACGCCTAAGAATGTACCTGACTAGTAAGTATCGTAAAACCTATGGATTGCTATGTCTCCAAAAGAGAATCAAGCATGTGTACAGGGGCATAAACGCAGCAGTGATAGGATTGGAGAGATTCGGTGAGCAAATGAAGACCCTTTGAAGTCATATTGCATGGTACCCATTCCACGGGTCTCAACTACCCAGGTTTTAGGTATTCTTCCTTCAGCTAAAACATGCATGTGGAACCCAAGTATGATCAACCATGTGAACGGGAGACGTGTTCAAATATGTCTCAGTTTTCCTCCCCTGGTACTCGGGTGCAACATTCCAGACGCTTTACTAACACTCTCCCCACTTGGAGAGTCAGTCCCTTTAACCTCCTGTTTGGCCCAGTTTGCAATTTCTGCGGAAGATGAACAGGAATAGCGAGAACCAATGAGAGGCTAGCTGGAGGTGTCTGGACGGGCAAATTTAACTCTCATTTCCCACCAGGAAGAGGAATTAACCAAAGGCTCAGCATGTCGGGCCGGAACCAGATTAGGCCTGAAGCCATCCTGCGGTGTTGCGGCCAGGTCACAAGAAAGCGAGTTGAAGAAAGGAGCTCAGGGGCACTGTAATTCACAAACCTGCAGAGTTATAAATGACAGCTATCGTCCAAAAATAGACTGAAGTAAGGCTGCCAAGAGGACTTGAAAGCGGGGCAGAATTGCAGGAAACCGATTTCAGGAGGTAGACTGGAATTGCATTGAAAGCATAGGAAAAGAGGCAGAACGTCCACAATGATGCACTTGGCCAAAAAGGGCGTATGCGTATTTTCCTGAATATATTCAGGAAAAAACGCATACGCACTTTTTGGCCAACCAAGCAAGCTTGCAAAGGAAATCTGCACTACAATGAAGTCTCACTTCCCCCCGGTCAAAAGGGCCATCTGAAAAAAGTGTAAAATCCAGAAAGGCAGGACAGGCCATGGAGAACTGGGAGCCTTGTTATGCTGATGGGCGGGATGGAAATTGCCAACAGACACTCGGGAGAAGTGTATGGTGTTTCCTGAAACATCTAAAAAACAAAGCAACAGAGCCTAGGGAACTGCCACTTATGGTCCTATAGCTTAGGGAAATTAAAATGAAAAAGACACAGCCACCCCAAAGTTTGGGACGCCTCTGTTTACAAGAACCTCGTTTACAGTACAAGTTCAACATCGCAGAAAGTGAAAAATGGATAAAGTTGTGGTATTTACTTACAAAGCAATATCACTCAGCAATGAAATCTATGTCATCAGGCCCTTAGCATCACAATGAGTGGATTCAGGTATGATGATTCTAACTGAACTAAGTCACACAGAAAAAGAAACATCATAAGATATCAGTAATACACGGAATGTAAACTTGGCTACACAGGAACTGAATTACAGAACAGAACAGGGTCTCAAATTTAGAAAACCAACTTATGCTTGCTTAAGGGTAAAGGTGAGTTGGGGTGCTGCATAAAACCAGAGATTGAAAAGAGCACAGATAAAGTTCCTTAAGCCAAATATGGAATAGACAAGAGCTACTCCTTGCTCAACGAAATGGACTCAACACCGCATATTAAACGCCTAAGAATGTACCTGACTAGTAAGTATCTTAAAACCTATGGATTGCTATGTCTCCGAAAGAGAATCAAGCATGTGTACAGGGGCATAAACGCAGCAGTGATAGGATTGGAGAGGTTCGGTGAGCAAATGAAGACCCTTTGAAGTCATATTGCATGGTACCCATTACACGGGTCTTAACTCTCCAGGTTTAAGGTATTCTTCCTTCAGCTAAAACATGCATGTGGAACCCAAGTATGATCAACCATGTGAACGGGAGACGTGTTCAAATATGTCTCAGTTTTCCTCCCCTGGTACTCGGGTGCAACATTCCAGATGCTTTACTAACACTCTCCCCACTTGGAGAGTCAGCACCTTTAACCTCCTGTTTGGCCCAGTTTGCAATTTCTGCGGAAGATGAACAGGAATAGCGAGAACCAATGAGAGACTAGCTGGAGGTGTCTGGACGGGCAAATTTAACTCTCATTTCCCACCAGGAAGAGGAAATAACCAAAGGCTCAGCGTGCCGTGCCGGAATCAGATTAGGGCCTGAAGCCATCCTGCGGTGTTGCGGCCAGGTCACAAGAAAGCAAGTTGAAGAAAGGAGCTCAGGGGCACTGTAATTCACAAACCTGCAGAGTTATAAATGACAGCTATCGTCCAAAAATAGACTGAAGTAAGGCTGCCAAGAGGACTTGAAAGCGGGGCAGAATTGCAGGAAACCGATTTCAGGAGGTAGACTGGAATTGCATTGAAAGCATAGGAAAAGAGGCAGAACGTCCACAATGATGCACTTGGCCAAAAAGGGCGTATGCGTTTTTTCCTGAATATATTCAGGAAAAAACGCATACGCCCTTTTTGGCCAACCAAGCAAGCTTGCAAAGGAAATCTGCACTACAATGAAGTCTCACTTCCCCCCGGTCAAAAGGGCCATCTGAAAAAAGTATAAAATCCAGAAAGGCAACAGGCCATTGAGAACTGGGAGCCTTGTTATGCTGATGGGCGGGATGTAAATTGCCAACAGACACTCAGGAGAAGTGTATGGTGTTTCCTGAAACATCTAAAAAACAAAGCAACAGAGCCTAGGGCACTGCCACTTATGGTCCTATAGCTTAGGGAAATTAAAATCAAAAAGACACAGCCACCCCAAAGTTTGGAACGGCTCTGTTTACAAGAACCTCGTTTACAGTACAAGTTCAACATCGCAGAAAGTGAAAAATGGATAAAGAAGTTGTGGTATTCACTTACAAAGCAATATCACTTAGCAATGAAATCTATGTCATCAGGCCCTTAGCAGCACAATGAGTGGATTCAGGTATGATGATTCTAACTGAAATAAGTCACACAGAAAAAGAAACATCATAAAATATCAGTAATACACGGAATGGAAACTTGGCTACACAGGAACTGAATTACAGAACAGAACAGGGTCTCAAATTTAGAAAACCAACTTATGCTTGCTTAAGGGTAAAGGTGAGTTGGGGTGCTGCATAAAACCAGAGATTGAAATGAGCACAGATAAAGTTCCTTAAGTCAAATATGGAATAGACAAGAGCTACTCCTTGCTCAACGAAATGGACTCAACACCGCATATTAAACGCCTAAGAATGTACCTGACTAGTAAGTATCGTAAAACCTATGGATTGCTATGTCTCCAAAAGAGAATCAAGCATGTGTACAGGGGCATAAACGCAGCAGTGATAGGATTGGAGAGATTCGGTGAGCAAATGAAGACCCTTTGAAGTCATATTGCATGGTACCCATTCCACGGGTCTCAACTACCCAGGTTTTAGGTATTCTTCCTTCAGCTAAAACATGCATGTGGAACCCAAGTATGATCAACCATGTGAACGGGAGACGTGTTCAAATATGTCTCAGTTTTCCTCCCCTGGTACTCGGGTGCAACATTCCAGACGCTTTACTAACACTCTCCCCACTTGGAGAGTCAGTCCCTTTAACCTCCTGTTTGGCCCAGTTTGCAATTTCTGCGGAAGATGAACAGGAATAGCGAGAACCAATGAGAGGCTAGCTGGAGGTGTCTGGACGGGCAAATTTAACTCTCATTTCCCACCAGGAAGAGGAATTAACCAAAGGCTCAGCATGTCGGGCCGGAACCAGATTAGGCCTGAAGCCATCCTGCGGTGTTGCGGCCAGGTCACAAGAAAGCGAGTTGAAGAAAGGAGCTCAGGGGCACTGTAATTCACAAACCTGCAGAGTTATAAATGACAGCTATCGTCCAAAAATAGACTGAAGTAAGGCTGCCAAGAGGACTTGAAAGCGGGGCAGAATTGCAGGAAACCGATTTCAGGAGGTAGACTGGAATTGCATTGAAAGCATAGGAAAAGAGGCAGAACGTCCACAATGATGCACTTGGCCAAAAAGGGCGTATGCGTATTTTCCTGAATATATTCAGGAAAAAACGCATACGCCCTTTTTGGCCAACCAAGCAAGCTTGCAAAGGAAATCTGCACTACAATGAAGTCTCACTTCCCCCCGGTCAAAAGGGCCATCTGAAAAAAGTGTAAAATCCAGAAAGGCAGGACAGGCCATGGAGAACTGGGAGCCTTGTTATGCTGATGGGCGGGATGGAAATTGCCAACAGACACTCGGGAGAAGTGTATGGTGTTTCCTGAAACATCTAAAAAACAAAGCAACAGAGCCTAGGGAACTGCCACTTATGGTCCTATAGCTTAGGGAAATTAAAATGAAAAAGACACAGCCACCCCAAAGTTTGGGACGCCTCTGTTTACAAGAACCTCGTTTACAGTACAAGTTCAACATCGCAGAAAGTGAAAAATGGATAAAGTTGTGGTATTTACTTACAAAGCAATATCACTCAGCAATGAAATCTATGTCATCAGGCCCTTAGCATCACAATGAGTGGATTCAGGTATGATGATTCTAACTGAACTAAGTCACACAGAAAAAGAAACATCATAAGATATCAGTAATACACGGAATGTAAACTTGGCTACACAGGAACTGAATTACAGAACAGAACAGGGTCTCAAATTTAGAAAACCAACTTATGCTTGCTTAAGGGTAAAGGTGAGTTGGGGTGCTGCATAAAACCAGAGATTGAAATGAGCACAGATAAAGTTCCTTAAGTCAAATATGGAATAGACAAGAGCTACTCCTTGCTCAACGAAATGGACTCAACACCGCATATTAAACGCCTAAGAATGTACCTGACTAGTAAGTATCGTAAAACCTATGGATTGCTATGTCTCCAAAAGAGAATCAAGCATGTGTACAGGGGCATAAACGCAGCAGTGATAGGATTGGAGAGATTCGGTGAGCAAATGAAGACCCTTTGAAGTCATATTGCATGGTACCCATTCCACGGGTCTCAACTACCCAGGTTTTAGGTATTCTTCCTTCAGCTAAAACATGCATGTGGAACCCAAGTATGATCAACCATGTGAACGGGAGACGTGTTCAAATATGTCTCAGTTTTCCTCCCCTGGTACTCGGGTGCAACATTCCAGACGCTTTACTAACACTCTCCCCACTTGGAGAGTCAGTCCCTTTAACCTCCTGTTTGGCCCAGTTTGCAATTTCTGCGGAAGATGAACAGGAATAGCGAGAACCAATGAGAGGCTAGCTGGAGGTGTCTGGACGGGCAAATTTAACTCTCATTTCCCACCAGGAAGAGGAATTAACCAAAGGCTCAGCATGTCGGGCCGGAACCAGATTAGGCCTGAAGCCATCCTGCGGTGTTGCGGCCAGGTCACAAGAAAGTGAGTTGAAGAAAGGAGCTCAGGGGCACTGTAATTCACAAACCTGCAGAGTTATAAATGACAGCTATCGTCCAAAAATAGACTGAAGTAAGGCTGCCAAGAGGACTTGAAAGCGGGGCAGAATTGCAGGAAACCGATTTCAGGAGGTAGACTGGAATTGCATTGAAAGCATAGGAAAAGAGGCAGAACGTCCACAATGATGCACTTGGCCAAAAAGGGCGTATGCGTATTTTCCTGAATATATTCAGGAAAAAACGCATACGCCCTTTTTGGCCAACCAAGCAAGCTTGCAAAGGAAATCTGCACTACAATGAAGTCTCACTTCCCCCCGGTCAAAAGGGCCATCTGAAAAAAGTGTAAAATCCAGAAAGGCAGGACAGGCCATGGAGAACTGGGAGCCTTGTTATGCTGATGGGCGGGATGGAAATTGCCAACAGACACTCGGGAGAAGTGTATGGTGTTTCCTGAAACATCTAAAAAACAAAGCAACAGAGCCTAGGGAACTGCCACTTATGGTCCTATAGCTTAGGGAAATTAAAATGAAAAAGACACAGCCACCCCAAAGTTTGGGACGCCTCTGTTTACAAGAACCTCGTTTACAGTACAAGTTCAACATCGCAGAAAGTGAAAAATGGATAAAGTTGTGGTATTTACTTACAAAGCAATATCACTCAGCAATGAAATCTATGTCATCAGGCCCTTAGCATCACAATGAGTGGATTCAGGTATGATGATTCTAACTGAACTAAGTCACACAGAAAAAGAAACATCATAAGATATCAGTAATACACGGAATGTAAACTTGGCTACACAGGAACTGAATTACAGAACAGAACAGGGTCTCAAATTTAGAAAACCAACTTATGCTTGCTTAAGGGTAAAGGTGAGTTGGGGTGCTGCATAAAACCAGAGATTGAAATGAGCACAGATAAAGTTCCTTAAGCCAAATATGGAATAGACAAGAGCTACTCCTTGCTCAACGAAATGGACTCAACACCGCATATTAAACGCCTAAGAATGTACCTGACTAGTAAGTATCTTAAAACCTATGGATTGCTATGTCTCTGAAAGAGAATCAAGCATGTGTACAGGGGCATAAACGCAGCAGTGATAGGATTGGAGAGGTTCGGTGAGCAAATGAAGACCCTTTGAAGTCATATTGCATGGTACCCATTACACGGGTCTTAACTCTCCAGGTTTAAGGTATTCTTCCTTCAGCTAAAACATGCATGTGGAACCCAAGTATGATCAACCATGTGAACGGGAGACGTGTTCAAATATGTCTCAGTTTTCCTCCCCTGGTACTCGGGTGCAACATTCCAGATGCTTTACTAACACTCTCCCCACTTGGAGAGTCAGCGCCTTTAACCTCCTGTTTGGCCCAGTTTGCAATTTCTGCGGAAGATGAACAGGAATAGCGAGAACCAATGAGAGACTAGCTGGAGGTGTCTGGACGGGCAAATTTAACTCTCATTTCCCACCAGGAAGAGGAAATAACCAAAGGCTCAGCGTGCCGTGCCGGAATCAGATTAGGGCCTGAAGCCATCCTGCGGTGTTGCGGCCAGGTCACAAGAAAGCAAGTTGAAGAAAGGAGCTCAGGGGCACTGTAATTCACAAACCTGCAGAGTTATAAATGACAGCTATCGTCCAAAAATAGACTGAAGTAAGGCTGCCAAGAGGACTTGAAAGCGGGGCAGAATTGCAGGAAACCGATTTCAGGAGGTAGACTGGAATTGCATTGAAAGCATAGGAAAAGAGGCAGAACGTCCACAATGATGCACTTGGCCAAAAAGGGCGTATGCGTTTTTTCCTGAATATATTCAGGAAAAAACGCATACGCCCTTTTTGGCCAACCAAGCAAGCTTGCAAAGGAAATCTGCACTACAATGAAGTCTCACTTCCCCCCGGTCAAAAGGGCCATCTGAAAAAAGTGTAAAATCCAGAAAGGCAACAGGCCATTGAGAACTGGGAGCCTTGTTATGCTGATGGGCGGGATGTAAATTGCCAACAGACACTCAGGAGAAGTGTATGGTGTTTCCTGAAACATCTAAAAAACAAAGCAACAGAGCCTAGGGCACTGCCACTTATGGTCCTATAGCTTAGGGAAATTAAAATCAAAAAGACACAGCCACCCCAAAGTTTGGAACGGCTCTGTTTACAAGAACCTCGTTTACAGTACAAGTTCAACATCGCAGAAAGTGAAAAATGGATAAAGAAGTTGTGGTATTCACTTACAAAGCAATATCACTTAGCAATGAAATCTATGTCATCAGGCCCTTAGCAGCACAATGAGTGGATTCAGGTATGATGATTCTAACTGAAATAAGTCACACAGAAAAAGAAACATCATAAAATATCAGTAATACACGGAATGGAAACTTGGCTACACAGGAACTGAATTACAGAACAGAACAGGGTCTCAAATTTAGAAAACCAACTTATGCTTGCTTAAGGGTAAAGGTGAGTTGGGGTGTTGCATAAAACCAGAGATTGAAATGAGCACAGATAAAGTTCCTTAAGCCAAATATGGAATAGACAAGAGCTACTCCTTGCTCAACGAAATGGACTCAACACCCCATATTAAACGCCTAAGAATGTACCTGACTAGTAAGTATCGTAAAACCTATGGATTGCTATGTCTCCAAAAGAGAATCAAGCATGTGTACAGGGGCATAAACGCAGCAGTGATAGGATTGGAGAGGTTCGGTGAGCAAATGAAGACCCTTTGAAGTCATATTGCATGGTACCCATTCCACGGGTCTCAACTCTACAGGTTTAAGGTATTCTTCCTTCAGCTAAAACATGCATGTGGAACCCAAGTATGATCAACCATGTGAACGGGAGACGTGTTCAAATATGTCTCAGTTTTCCTCCCCTGGTACTCGGGTGCAACATTCCAGACGCTTTACTAACACTCTCCCGACTTGGAGAGTCAGTCCCTTTAACCTCCTGTTTGGCCCAGTTTGCAATTTCTGCGGAAGATGAACAGGAATAGCGAGAACCAATGAGAGACTAGCTGGAGGTGTCTGAACGGGCAAATTTAACTCTCATTTCCCACCAGGAAGAGGAATTAACCAAAGGCTCAGCATGCCGGGCCGTAACCAGATTAGGGCCTGAAGCCATCCTGCGGTGTTGCGGCCAGGTCACAAGAAAGCGAGTTGAAGAAAGGAGCTCAGGGGCACTGTAATTCACAAACCTGCAGAGTTATAAATGACAGCTATCGTCCAAAAATAGACTGAAGTAAGGCTGCCAAGAGGACTTGAAAGCGGGGCAGAATTGCAGGAAACCGATTTCAGGAGGTAGACTGGAATTGCATTGAAAGCATAGGAAAAGAGGCAGAACGTCCACAATGATGCACTTGGCCAAAAAGGGCGTATGCGTTTTTTCCTGAATATATTCAGGAAAAAACACATACGCCCTTTTTGGCCAACCAAGCAAGCTTGCAAAGGAAATCTGCACTACAATGAAGTCTCACTTCCCCCCGGTCAAAAGGGCCATCTGAAAAAAGTGTAAAATCCAGAAAGACAGGACAGGCCATGGAGAACTGGGAGCCTTGTTATGCTGATGGGCGGGATGTAAATTGCCAACAGACACTCGGGAGAAGTGTATGGTGTTTCCTGAAACATCTAAAAAACAAAGCAACAAAGCCTAGGGCACTTCCACTTATGGTCCTATAGCTTAGGGAAATTAAAATCAAAAAGACACAGCCACCCCAAAGTTTGGAACGGCTCTGTTTACAAGAACCTCGTTTACAGTACAAGTTCAACATCGCAGAAAGTGAAAAATGGATAAAGAAGTTGTGGTATTCACTTACAAAGCAATATCATTCAGCAATGAAATCTATGTCATCAGGCCCTTAGCAGCACAATGAGTGGATTCAGGTATGATGATTCTAACTGAAATAAGTCACACAGAAAAAGAAACATCATAAGATATCAGTAATACACGGAATGGAAACTTGGCTACACAGGAACTGAATTACAGAACAGAACAGGGTCTCAAATTTAGAAAAACAACTTATGCTTGCTTAAGGGTAAAGGTGAGTTGGGGTGCTGCATAAAACCAGAGATTGAAATGAGCACAGATAAAGTTCCTTAAGCCAAATATGGAATAGACAAGAGCTACTCCTTGCTCAACGAAATGGACTCAACACCGCATATTAAACGCCTAAGAATGTACCTGACTTGTAAGTATCTTAAAACCTAAGAATTGCTATGTCTCCGAAAGAGAATCAAGCATGTGTACAGGGGCATAAACGCAGCAGTGATAGGATTGGAGAGGTTCGGTGAGCAAATGAAGACCCTTTGAAGTCATATTGCATGGTACCCATTCCACGGGTTTCAACTACCCAGGTTTAAGGTATTCTTCCTTCAGCTAAAACATGCATGTGGAACCTAGAGTATGATCAACCATGTGATCGGGAGACGTGTTCAAATATGTCTCAGTTTTCCTCCCCTGGTACTCGGGTGCAACATTCCAGACGCTTTACTAACACTCTCCCCACTTGGAGAGTCAGTCCCTTTAACCTCCTGTTTGGCCCAGTTTGCAATTTCTGCGGAAGATGAACAGGAATAGCGAGAACCAATGAGAGGCTAGCTGGAGGTGTCTGGACGGGCAAATTTAACTCTCATTTCCCACCAGGAAGAGGAATTAACCAAAGGCTCAGCATGCCGGGCCGGAACCAGATTAGGCCTGAAGCCATCCTGCGGTGTTGCGGCCAGGTCACAAGAAAGCGAGTTGAAGAAAGGAGCTCAGGGGCACTGTAATTCACAAACCTGCAGAGTTATAAATGACAGCTATCGTCCAAAAATAGACTGAAGTAAGGCTGCCAAGAGGACTTGAATGCGGGGCAGAATTGCAGGAAACCGATTTCAGGAGGTAGACTGGAATTGCATTGAAAGCATAGGAAAAGAGGCAGAACGTCCACAATGATGCACTTGGCCAAAAAGGGCGTATGCGTATTTTCCTGAATATATTCAGGAAAAAACGCATACGCCCTTTTTGGCCAACCAAGCAAGCTTGCAAAGGAAATCTGCACTACAATGAAGTCTCACTTCCCCCCGGTCAAAAGGGCCATCTGAAAAAAGTGTAAAATCCAGAAAGGCAGGAGAGGCCATGGAGAACTGGGAGCCTTGTTATGCTGATGGGCGGGATGTAAATTGCCAACAGACACTCGGGAGAAGTGTATGGTGTTTCCTGAAACATCTAAAAAACAAAGCAACAGAGCCTAGGGAACTGCCACTTATGGTCCTATAGCTTAGGGAAATTAAAATGAAAAAGACACAGCCACCCCAATGTTTGGGACGCCTCTGTTTACAAGAACCTCGTTTACAGTACAAGTTCAACATCGCAGAAAGTGAAAAATGGATAAAGTTGTGGTATTTACTTACAAAGCAATATCACTCAGCAATGAAATCTATGTCATCAGGCCCTTAGCATCACAATGAGTGGATTCAGGTATGATGATTCTAACTGAACTAAGTCACACAGAAAAAGAAACATCATAAGATATCAGTAATACACGGAATGTAAACTTGGCTACACAGGAACTGAATTAGAGAACAGAACAGGGTCTCAAATTTAGAAAACCAACTTATGCTTGCTTAAGGGTAAAGGTGAGTTGGGGTGCTGCATAAAACCAGAGATTGAAATGAGCACAGATAAAGTTCCTTAAGTCAAATATGGAATAGACAAGAGCTACTCCTTGCTCAACGAAATGGACTCAACACCGCATATTAAACGCCTAAGAATGTACCTGACTAGTAAGTATCGTAAAACCTATGGATTGCTATGTCTCCAAAAGAGAATCAAGCATGTGTACAGGGGCATAAACGCAGCAGTGATAGGATTGGAGAGATTCGGTGAGCAAATGAAGACCCTTTGAAGTCATATTGCATGGTACCCATTCCACGGGTCTCAACTACCCAGGTTTTAGGTATTCTTCCTTCAGCTAAAACATGCATGTGGAACCCAAGTATGATCAACCATGTGAACGGGAGACGTGTTCAAATATGTCTCAGTTTTCCTCCCCTGGTACTCGGGTGCAACATTCCAGACGCTTTACTAACACTCTCCCCACTTGGAGAGTCAGCGCCTTTAACCTCCTGTTTGGCCCAGTTTGCAATTTCTGCGGAAGATCAACAGGAATAGCGAGAACCAATGAGAGGCTAGCTGGAGGTGTCTGGACGGGCAAATTAACTCTCATTTCCCACCAGGAAGAGGAAATAACCAAAGGCTCAGCGTGCCGTACCGGAACCAGATTAGGGCCTGAAGTCATCCTGCGGTGTTGCGGCCAGCTCAAAAGAAAGCGAGTTGAACAAAGCAGCTCAGGGGCACTGTAATTCACAAACCTGCAGAGTTATAAATGACAGCTATCGTCCAAAAATAGACTGAAGTAAGGCTGCCAAGAGGACTTGAAAGCGGGGCAGAATTGCAGGAAACCGATTTCAGGAGGTAGACTGGAATTGCATTGAAAGCATAGGAAAAGAGGCAGAACGTCCACAATGATGCACTTGGCCAAAAAGGGCGTATGCGTTTTGTCCTGAATATATTCAGGAAAAAACGCATACGCCCTTTTTGGCCAACCAAGCAAGCTTGCAAAGGAAATCTGCACTACAATGAAGTCTCACTTCCCCCCGGTCAAAAGGGCCATCTGAAAAAAGTGTAAAATCCAGAAAGGCAGGACAGGCCATGGAGAACTGGGAGCCTTGTTATGCTGATGGGCGGGATGTAAATTGCCAACAACCACTCTGGAGAAGTGTATGGTGTTTCCTGAAACATCTAAAAAACAAAGCAACAGAACCTAGGGCACTTCCACTTATGGTCCTATAGCTTAGGGAAATTAAAATCAAAAAGACACAGCCACCCCAAAGTTTGGAACGGCTCTGTTTACAAGAACCTCGTTTACAGTACAAGTTCAACATCGCAGAAAGTGAAAAATGGATAAAGAAGTTGTGGTATTTACTTACAAAGCAATATCACTCAGCAATGAAATCTGTGTCATCAGGCCCTTAGCAGCACAATGAGTGGATTCAGGTATGATGATTCTAACTGAAGTAAGTCACACAGAAAAAGAAACATCATAAGATATCAGTAATACACGGAATGTAAACTTGGCTACACAGGAACTGAATTACAGAACAGAACAGGGTCTCAAATTTAGAAAACCAACTTATGCTTGCTTAAGGTTAAAGGTGAGTTGGGGTGCTGCATAAAACCAGAGATTGAAATGAGCACAGATAAAGTTCCTTAAGCCAAATATGGAATAGACAAGAGCTACTCCTTGCTCAACGAAATGGACTCAACACCCCATATTAAACGCCTAAGAATGTACCTGACTAGTAAGTATCTTAAAACCTATGGATTGCTATGTCTCCGAAAGAGAATCAAGCATGTGTACAGGGGCATAAACGCAGCAGTGATAGGATTGGAGAGGTTCGGTGAGCAAATGAAGACCCTTTGAAGTCATATTGCATGGTACCCATTCCACGGGTTTCAACTACCCAGGTTTAAGTTATTCTTCCTTCAGCTAAAACATGCATGTGGAACCTACAGTATGATCAACCATGTGATCGGGAGACGTGTTCAAATATGTCTCAGTTTTCCTCCCCTGGTACTCGGGTGCAACATTCCAGATGCTTTACTAACACTCTCCCCACTTGGAGAGTCAGTCCCTTTAACATCCTGTTTGGCCCAGTTTGCAATTTCTGCGGAAGATGAACAGGAATAGCGAGAACCAATGAGAGGCTAGCTGGAGGTGTCTGGACGGGCAAATTTAACTCTCATTTCCCACCAGGAAGAGGAATTCACCAAAGGCTCAGCAGGCCGGGCCGGAACCAGATTAGGGCCTGAAGACATCCTGCGGTGTTGCGGCCAGGTCACAAGAAAGCGAGTTGAAGAAAGGAGCTCAGGAGCACTGTAATTCACAAACATGCAGAGTTATAAATGACAGCTATCGTCCAAAAATAGACTGAAGTAAGACTGCCAAGAGGACTTGAAAGCGGGGCAGAATTGCAGGAAACCGATTTCAGGAGGTAGACTGGAATTGCACTGAAAGCATAGGAAAAGAGGCAGAACGTCCACAATGATGCACTTGGCCAAAAAGGGCGTATGTGTTTTTTCCTGAATATATTCAGGAAAAAACGCATACGCCCTTTTTGGCCAACCAAGCAAGCTTGCAAAGGAAATCTGCACTACAATGAAGTCTCACTTCCCCCCGGTCAAAAGGGCCATCTGAAAAAAGTGTAAAATCCAGAAAGGCAGGACAGGCCATGGAGAACTGGGAGCCTTGTTATGCTGATGGGCGGGATGTAAATTGCCAACAACCACTCGGGAGAAGTGTATGGTGTTTCCTGAAACATCTAAAAAACAAAGCAACAGAACCTAGGGCACTTCCACTTATGGTCCTATAGCTTAGGGAAATTAAAATCAAAAAGACACAGCCACCCCAAAGTTTGGAACGGCTCTGTTTACAAGAACCTCGTTTACAGTACAAGTTCAACATCGCAGAAAGTGAAAAATGGATAAAGAAGTTGTGGTATTTACTTACAAAGCAATATCACTCAGCAATGAAATCTGTGTCATCAGGCCCTTAGCAGCACAATGAGTGGATTCAGGTATGATGATTCTAACTGAAGTAAGTCACACAGAAAAAGAAACATCATAAGATATCAGTAATACATGGAATGTAAACTTGGCTACACAGCAACTGAATTACAGAACAGAACAGGGTCTCAAATTTAGAAAAACAACTTATGCTTGCTTAAGGGTAAAGGTGAGTTGGGGTGCTGCATAAAACCAGAGATTGAAATGAGCACAGATAAAGTTCCTTAAGCCAAATATGGAATAGACAAGAGCTACTCCTTGCTCAACGAAATGGACTCAACACCGCATATGAAACGCCTAAGAATGTACCTGACTTGTAAGTATCTTAAAACCTATGGATTGCTATGTCTCCAAAAGAGAATCAAGCATGTGTACAGGGGCATAAACGCAGCAGTGATAGGATTGGAGAGGTTCGGTGAGCAAATGAAGACCCTTTGAAGTCATATTGCATGGTACCCATTCCACGGGTTTCAACTACCCAGGTTTAAGGTATTCTTCCTTCAGCTAAAACATGCATGTGGAACCTAGAGTATGATCAACCATGTGATCGGGAGACGTGTTCAAATATGTCTCAGTTTTCGTACCCTGGTACTCGGGTGCAACATTCCAGACGCTTTACTCACACTCTCCCCACTTGGAGAGTCAGCGCCTTTAACCTCCTGTTTGGCCCAGTTTGCAATTTCTGCGGAAGATGAACAGGAATAGCGAGAACCAATGAGAGACTAGCTGGAGGTGTCTGGACGGGGAAATTTAACTCTCATTTCCCACCAGGAAGAGGAAATAACCGAAGGCTCAGCGTGCCGTGCCGGAACCAGATTAGGGCCTGAAGCCATCCTGCGGTGTTGCGGCCAGGTCACAAGAAAGCAAGTTGAAGAAAGGAGCTCAGGGGCACTGTAATTCACAAACCTGCAGAGTTATAAATGACAGCTATCATCCAAAAATAGACTGAAGTAAGGCTGCCAAGAGGACTTGAAAGCGGGGCAGAATTGCAGGAAACCGATTTCAGGAGGTAGACTGGAATTGCATTGAAAGCATAGGAAAAGAGGCAGAACGTCCACAATGATGCACCAGGCCAAAAAGGGCGTATGCGTTTTTTCCTGAATATATTCAGGAAAAAACGCATACGCCCTTTTTGGCCAACCAAGCAAGCTTGCAAAGGAAATCTGCACTACAATGAAGTCTCACTTCCCCCCGGTCAAAAGGGCCATCTGAAAAAAGTGTAAAATCCAGAAAGGCAGGACAGGCCATGGAGAACTGGGAGCCTTGTTATGCTGATGGGCGGGATGTAAATTGCCAACAACCACTCGGGAGAAGTGTATGGTGTTTCCTGAAACATCTAAAAAACAAAGCAACAGAACCTAGGGCACTTCCACTTATGGTCCTATAGCTTAGGGAAATTAAAATGAAAAAGACACAGCCACCCCAAAGTTTGGGACGCCTCTGTTTACAAGAACCTCGTTTACAGTACAAGTTCAACATCGCAGAAAGTGAAAAATGGATAAAGTTGTGGTATTTACTTACAAAGCAATATCACTCAGCAATGAAATCTATGTCATCAGGCCCTTAGCATCACAATGAGTGGATTCAGGTATGATGATTCTAACTGAACTAAGTCACACAGAAAAAGAAACATCATAAGATATCAGTAATACACGGAATGTAAACTTGGCTACACAGGAACTGAATTACAGAACAGAACAGGGTCTCAAATTTAGAAAACCTACTTATTCTTGCTTAAGGGAAAAGGTGAGTTGGGGTGCTGCATAAAACCAGAGATTGAAATGAGCACAGATAAAGTTCCTTAAGTCAAATATGGAATAGACAAGAGCTACTCCTTGCTCAACGAAATGGACTCAACACCGCATATTAAACGCCTAAGAATGTACCTGACTAGTAAGTATCTTAAAACCTATGGATTGCTATGTCTCCGAAAGAGAATCAAGCATGTGTACAGGGGCATAAACGCAGCAGTGATAGGATTGGAGAGGTTCGGTGAGCAAATGAAGACCCTTTGAAGTCATATTGCATGGTACCCATTACACGGGTCTTAACTCTCCAGGTTTAAGGTATTCTTCCTTCAGCTAAAACATGCATGTGGAACCCAAGTATGATCAACCATGTGAACGGGAGACGTGTTCAAATATGTCTCAGTTTTCCTCCCCTGGTACTCGGGTGCAACATTCCAGACGCTTTACTAACACTCTCCCCACTTGGAGAGTCAGCGCCTTTAACCTCCTGTTTGGCCCAGTTTGCAATTTCTGCGGAAGATGAACAGGAATAGCGAGAACCAATGAGAGACTAGCTGGAGGTGTCTGGACGGGCAAATTTAACTCTCATTTCCCACCAGGAAGAGGAAATAACCAAAGGCTCAGCGTGCCGTGCCGGAACCAGATTAGGGCCTGAAGCCATCCTGCGGTGTTGCGGCCAGGTCACAAGAAAGCGAGTTGAAGAAAGGAGCTCAGGGGCACTGTAATTCACAAACCTGCAGAGTTATAAATGACAGCTATCGTCCAAAAATAGACTGAAGTAAGGCTGCCAAGAGGACTTGAAAGCGGGGCAGAATTGCAGGAAACCGATTTCAGGAGGTAGACTGGAATTGCATTGAAAGCATAGGAAAAGAGGCAGAACGTCCGCAATGATGCACTTGGCCAAGAAGGGCGTATGCGTTTTTTCCTGAATATATTCAGGAAAAAACGCATACGCCCTTTTTGGCCAACCAAGCAAGCTTGCAAAGGAAATCTGCACTACAATGAAGTCTCACTTCCCCCCGGTCAAAAGGGCCATCTGAAAAAAGTGTAAAATCCAGAAAGGCAGGACAGGCCATGGAGAACTGGGAGCCGTGTTATGCTGATGGGCGGGATGTAAATTGCCAACAGACACTCGGGAGAAGTGTATGGTGTTTCCTGAAACATCTAAAAAACAAAGCAACAGAACCTAGGGCACTTCCACTTATGGTCCTATAGCTTAGGGAAATTAAAATCAAAAAGACACAGCCACCCCAAAGTTTGGGACGCCTCTGTTTACAAGAACCTCGTTTACAGTACAAGTTCAACATCGCAGAAAATGAAAAATGGATAAAGAAGTTGTGGTATTTACTTACAAAGCAATATCACTCAGCAATGAAATCTGTGTCATCAGGCCCTTAGCAGCACAATGAGTGGATTCAGGTATGATGATTCTAACTGAAATAAGTCACACAGAAAAAGAAACATCATAAGATATCAGTAATACACGGAATGTAAACTTGGCTACACAGGAACTGAATTACAGAACAGAACAGGGTCTCAAATTTAGAAAACCAACTTATTCTTGCTTAAGGGTAAAGGTGAGTTGGGGTGCTGCATAAAACCAGAGATTGAAATGAGCACAGATAAAGTTCCTTAAGCCAAATATGGAATAGACAAGAGCTACTCCTTGCTCAACGAAATGGACTCAACACCCCATATTAAACGCCTAAGAATGTACCTGACTAGTAAGTATCTTAAAACCTATGGATTGCTATGTCTCCGAAAGAGAATCAAGCATGTGTACAGGGGCATAAATGCAGCAGTGATAGGATTGGAGAGGTTCGGTGAGCAAATGAAGACCCTTTGAAGTCATATTGCATGGTACCCATTCCACGGGTTTCAACTACCCAGGTTTAAGGTATTCTTCCTTCAGCTAAAACATGCATGTGGAACCTAGAGTATGATCAACCATGTGATCGGGAGACGTGTTCAAATATGTCTCAGTTTTCCTCCCCTGGTACTCGGGTGCAACATTCCAGACGCTTTACTAACACTCTCCCCACTTGGAGAGTCAGTCCCTTTAACATCCTGTTTGGCCCAGTTTGCAATTTCTGCGGAAGATGAACAGGAATAGCGAGAACCAATGAGAGGCTAGCTGGAGGTGTCTGGACGGGCAAATTTAACTCTCATTTCCCACCAGGAAGAGGAATTAACCAAAGGCTCAGCAGGCCGGGCCGGAACAAGATTAGGGCCTGAAGCCATCCTGCGGTGTTGCGGCCAGGTCACAAGAAAGCGAGTTGAAGAAAGGAGCTCAGGAGCACTGTAATTCACAAACCTGCAGAGTTATAAATGACAGCTATTGTCCAAAAATAGACTGAAGTAAGGCTGCCAAGAGGACTTGAAAGCGGGGCAGAATTGCAGGAAACCGATTTCAGGAGGTAGACTGGAATTGCATTGAAAGCATAGGAAAAGAGGCAGAACGTCCACAATGATGCACTTGGCCAAAAAGGGCGTATGCGTTTTTTCCTGAATATATTCAGGAAAAAACGCATACGCCCTTTTTGGCCAACCAAGCAAGCTTGCAAAGGAAATCTGCACTACAATGAAGTCTCACTTCCCCCCGGTCAAAAGGGCCATCTGAAAAAAGTGCAAAATCCAGAAAGGCAGGACAGGCCATGGAGAACTGGGAGCCTTGTTATGCTGATGGGCGGGATGTAAATTGCCAACAACCACTCGGGAGAAGTGTATGGTGTTTCCTGAAACATCTAAAAAACAAAGCAACAGAACCTAGGGCACTTCCACTTATGGTCCTATAGCTTAGGGAAATTAAAATCAAAAAGACACAGCCACCCCAAAGTTTGGGACGCCTCTGTTTACAAGAACCTCGTTTACAGTACAAGTTCAACATCGCAGAAAGTGAAAAATGGATAAAGAAGTTGTGGTATTTACTTACAAAGCAATATCACTCAGCAATGAAATCTGTGTCATCAGGCCCTTAGCAGCACAATGAGTGGATTCAGGTATGATGATTCTAACTGAAATAAGTCACACAGAAAAAGAAACATCATAAGATATCAGTAATACACGGAATGTAAACTTGGCTACACAGGAACTGAATTACAGAACAGAACAGGGTCTCAAATTTAGAAAACCTACTTATTCTTGCTTAAGGGGAAAGGTGAGTTGGGGTGCTGCATAAAACCAGAGATTGAAATGAGCACAGATAAAGTTCCTTAAGCCAAATATGGAATAGACAAGAGCTACTCCTTGCTCAACGAAATGGACTCAACACCCCATATTAAACGCCTAAGAATGTACCTGACTAGTAAGTATCTTAAAACCTATGGATTGCTATGTCTCCGAAAGAGAATCAAGCATGTGTACAGGGGCATAAACGCAGCAGTGATAGGATTGGAGAGGTTCGGTGAGCAAATGAAGACCCTTTGAAGTCATATTGCATGGTACCCATTCCACGGGTTTCAACTACCCAGGTTTAAGGTATTCTTCCTTCAGCTAAAACATGCATGTGGAACCTAGAGTATGATCAACCATGTGATCGGGAGACGTGTTCAAATATGTCTCAGTTTTCCTCCCCTGGTACTCGGGTGCAACATTCCAGACGCTTTACTAACACTCTCCCCACTTGGAGAGTCAGTCCCTTTAACCTCCTGTTTGGCCCAGTTTGCAATTTCTGCGGAAGATGAACAGGAATAGCGAGAACCAATGAGAGGCTAGCTGGAGGTGTCTGGAGGGGCAAATTTAACTCTCATTTCCCACCAGGAAGAGGAATTAACCAAAGGCTCAGCATGCCGGGCCAGAACCAGATTAGGGCCTGAAGCCATCCTGCGGTGTTGCGGCCAGGTCACAAGAAAGCGAGTTGAAGAAAGGAGATCAGGGGCACTGTAATTCACAAACCTGCAGAGTTATAAATGACAGCTATCGTCCAAAAATAGACTGAAGTAAGGCTGCCAAGAGGACTTGAAAGCGGGGCAGCATTGCAGGAAACCGATTTCAGGAGGTAGACTGGAATTGCATTGAAAGCATAGGAAAAGAGGCAGAACGTCCACAATGATGCACTTGGCCAAAAAGGGCGTATGCGTTTTTTCCTGAATATATTCAGGAAAAAACGCATACGCCCTTTTTGGCCAACCAAGCAAGCTTGCAAAGGAAATCTGCACTACAATGAAGTCTCACTTCCCCCTGGTCAAAAGGGCCATCTGAAAAAAGTGTAAAATCCAGAAAGGCAGGACAGGCCATGGAGAACTGGGAGCCTTGTTATGCTGATGGGCGGGATGTAAATTGCCAACAGACACTTGGGAGAAGTGTATGGTGTTTCCTGAAACATCTAAAAAACAAAGCAACAGAGCCTAGGGCACTTCCACTTATGGTCCTATAGCTTAGGGAAATTAAAATCAAAAAGACACAGCCACCCCAAAATTTGGAACGGCTCTGTTTACAAGAACCTCGTTTACAGTACAAGTTCAACATCGCAGAAAGTGAAAAATGGATAAAGAAGTTGTGGTATTCACTTACAAAGCAATATCACTCAGCAATGAAATCTATGTCATCAGGCCCTTAGCAGCACAATGAGTGGATTCAGGTATGATGATTCTAACTGAAATAAGTCACACAGAAAAAGAAACATCATAAGATATCAGTAATACACGGAATGGAAACTTGGCTACACAGGAACTGAATTACAGAACAGAACAGGGTCTCAAATTTAGAAAACCAACTTATGCTTGCTTAAGGGTAAAGGTGAGTTGGGGTGCTGCATAAAACCAGAGATTGAAATGAGCACAGATAAAGTTCCTTAGGCCAAATATGGAATAGACAAGAGCTACTCCTTGCTCAACGAAATGGACTCAACACCGCATATTAAACGCCTAAGAATGTACCTGACTAGTAAGTATTGTAAAACCTATGGATTGCTATGTCTCCAAAAGAGAATCAAGCATGTGTACAGGGGCATAAACGCAGCAGTGATAGGATTGGAGAGGTTCGGTGAGCAAATGAAGACCCTTTGAAGTCATATTGCATGGTACCCATTCCACGGGTTTCAACTACCCAGGTTTAAGGTATTCTTCCTTCAGCTAAAACATGCATGTGGAACCTAGAGTATGATCAACCATGTGATCGGGAGACGTGTTCAAATATGTCTCAGTTTTCCTCCCCTGGTACTCGGGTGCAACATTCCAGACGCTTTACTAACACTCTCCCCACTTGGAGAGTCAGTCCCTTTAACCTCCTGTTTGGCCCAGTTTGCAATTTCTGCGGAAGATGAACAGGAATAGCGAGAACCAATGAGAGACTAGCTGGAGGTGTCTGGACGGGCAAATTTAACTCTCATTTCCCACCAGGAAGAGGAATTAACCAAAGGCTCAGCATGCCGGGCCGGAACCAGATTAGGGCCTGAAGCCATCCTGCGGTGTTGCGGCCAGGTCACAAGAAAGCGAGTTGAAGAAAGGAGCTCAGGGGCACTGTAATTCACAAACCTGCAGAGTTATAAATGACAGCTATCGTCCAAAAATAGACTGAAGTAAGGTTGCCAAGAGGACTTGAAAGCGGGGCAGAATTGCAGGAAACCGATTTCAGGAGGTAGACTGGAATTGCATTGAAAGCATAGGAAAAGAGGCAGAACGTCCACAATGATGCACTTGGCCAGAAAGGGCATATGCGTTTTTTCCTGAATATATTCAGGAAAAAACGCATACGCCCTTTTTGGCCAACCAAGCAAGCTTGCAAAGGAAATCTGCACTACAATGAAGTCTCACTTCCCCCAGGTCAAAAGGGCCATCTGAAAAAACTGTAAAATCCAGAAAGGCAACAGGCCATTGAGAACTGGGAGCCTTGTTATGCTGATGGGCGGGATGTAAATGGCCAACAGACACTTGGGAGAAGTGTATGGTGTTTCCTGAAACATCTAAAAAACAAAGCAACAGAACCTAGGGCACTTCCACTTATGGTCCTATAGCTTAGGGAAATTAAAATCAAAAAGACACAGCCACCCCAAAGTTTCGAATGGCTCTGTTTACAAGAACCTCGTTTACAGTACAAGTTCAACATCGCAGAAAGTGAAAAATGGAGAAAGAAGTTGTGGTATTTACTTACAAAGCAATATCACTCAGCAATGAAATCTATGTCATCAGGCCCTTAGCAGCACAATGAGTGGATTCAGGTATGATGATTCTAACTGAAATAAGTCACACAAAAAAAGAAACATCATAAGATATCAGTAATACACGGAATGTAAACTTGGCTACACAGGAACTGAATTACAGAACAGAACAGGGTCTCAAATTTAGAAAACCAACTTATGCTTGCTTAAGGGTAAAGGTGAGTTGGGGTGCTGCATAAAACCAGAGATTGAAATGAGCACAGATAAAGTTCCTTAAGTCAAATATGGAATAGACAAGAGCTACTCCTTGCTCAACGAAATGGACTCAACACCGCATATTAAACGCGTAAGAATGTACCTGACTAGTAAGTATCGTAAAACCTATGGATTGCTATGTCTCCGAATGAGAATCAAGCATGTGTACAGGGGCATAAACGCAGCAGTGATAGGATTGGAGAGGTTCAGTGAGCAAATGAAGACCCTTTGAAGTCATATTGCATGGTACCCATTACACGGGTTTCAACTACCCAGGTTTAAGGTATTCTTCCTTCAGCTAAAACATGCATGTGGAACCCAAGTATGATCAACCATGTGAACGGGAGACGTGTTCAAATATGTCTCAGTTTTCCTCCCCTGGTACTCGGGTGCAACATTCCAGATGCTTTACTAACACTCTCCCCACTTGGAGAGTCAGCGCCTTTAACCTCCTGTTTGGCCCAGTTTGCAATTTCTGCGGAAGATGAACAGGAATAGAGAGAACCAATGAGAGGCTAGCTGGAGGTGTCTGGACGGGCAAATTTAACTCTCATTTCCCACCAGGAAGTGGAAATATCCAAAGGCTCAGTGTGCCGTGCCGGAACCAGATTAGGGCCTGAAGCCATCCTGCGGTGTTGCGGCCAGCTCAAAAGAAAGCGAGTTGAAGAAAGGAGCTCAGGGGCACTGTAATTCACAAACCTGCAGAGTTATAAATGACAGCTATCGTCCAAAAATAGACTGAAGTAAGGCTGCCAAGAGGACTTGAAAGCGGGGCAGAATTGCAGGAAACCGATTTCAGGAGGTAGACTGGAATTGCATTGAAAGCATAGGAAAAGAGGCAGAACGTCCACAATGATGCACTTGGCCAAAAAGGGCGTATGCGTTTTTTCCTGAATATATTCAGGAAAAAACGCATACGCCCTTTTTGGCCAACCAAGCAAGCTGGCAAAGGAAATCTGCACTACAATGAAGTCTCACTTCCCCCCGATCAAAAGGGCCATCTGAAAAAAGTGTAAAATCCAGAAAGACAGGACAGGCCATGGAGAACTGGGAGCCTTGTTATGCTGATGGGCGGGATGTAATATGCCAACAGACACTCGGGAGAAGTGTATGGTGTTTCCTGAAACATCTAAAAAACAAAGCAACAGAGCCTAGGGCACTTCCACTTATGGTCCTATAGCTTAGGGAATTTAAAATCAAAAAGACACAGCCACCCCAAAGTTTCGAAAGGCTCTGTTTACTAGAACCTCGATTACTGTACAAGTTCAACATCACAGAATGTGAAAAATGGATAAAGAAGTTGTGGTATTTACTTACAAAGCAATATCACTCAGCAATGAAATCTGTGTCATCAGGCCCTTAGCAGCACAATGAGTGGATTCAGGTATGATGATTCTAACTGAAATAAGTCACACAGAAAAAGAAACATCATAAGATATCAGTAATACACGGAATGGAAACTTGGCTACACAGGAACTGAATTACAGAACAGAACAGGGTTTCAAATTTAGAAAAACAACTTATGCTTGCTTAAGGGGAAAGGTGAGTTGGGGTGCTGCATAAAACCAGAGATTGAAATGAGCACAGATAAAGTTCCTTAAGCCAAATATGGAATAGACAAGAGCTACTCCTTGCTCAACGAAATGGACTCAACACCGCATATTAAACGCCTAAGAATGTACCTGACTTGTAAGTATCTTAAAACCTATGGATTGCTATGTCTCCGAAAGAGAATCAAGCATGTGTACAGGGGCATAAACGCAGCAGTGATAGGATTGAAGAGGTTCGGTGAGCAAATGAAGACCCTTTGAAGTCATATTGCATGGTACCCATTCCACGGGTTTCAACTACCCAGGTTTAAGGTATTCTTCCTTCAGCTAAAACATGCATGTGGAACCTAGAGTATGATCAACCATGTGATCGGGAGACGTGTTCAAATATGTCTCAGTTTTCGTACCCTGGTATTCGGGTGCAACATTCCAGACGCTTTACTAACACTCTCCCGACTTGGAGAGTCAGTCCCGTTAACCTCCTGTTTGGCCCAGTTTGCAATTTCTGCGGAAGATGAACAGGAATAGCGAGAACCAATGAGAGACTAGCTGGAGGTGTCTGGACGGGCAAATTTAACTCTCATTTCCCACCAGGAAGAGGAATTAACCAAAGGCTCAGCGTGCCGTGCCGGAACCAGATTAGGGCCTGAAGACATCCTGCGGTGTTGTGGCCAGCTCACAAGAAAGCGAGTTGAAGAAAGGAGCTCAGGGGCACTGTAATTCACAAACCTGCAGAGTTATAAATGACAGCTATCGTCCAAAAATAGACTGAAGTAAGGCTGCCAAGAGGACTTGAAAGCGGGGCAGAATTGCAGGAAACCGATTTCAGGAGGTAGACTGGAATTGCATTGAAAGCATAGGAAAAGAGGCAGAACGTCCACAATGATGCACTTGGCCAAAAAGGGCGTATGCGTTTTTTCCTGAATATATTCAGGAAAAAACGTATACGCCCTTTTTGGCCAACCAAGCAAGCTTGCAAAGGAAATCTGCACTACAATGAAGTCTCACTTCCCCCCGGTCAAAAGGGCCATCTGAAAAAAGTGTAAAATCCAGAAAGGCAGGACAGGCCATGGAGAACTGGGAGCCTTGTTATGCTGACGGGCGGGATGTAAATTGCCAACAACCACTCAGGAGAAGTGTATGGTGTTTCCTGAAACATCTAAAAAACAAAGCAACAGAACCTAGGGCACTTCCACTTATGGTCCTATAGCTTAGGGAAATTAAAATCAAAAAGACACAGCCACCCCAAAGTTTGGAACGGCTCTGTTTACAAGAACCTCGTTTACAGTACAAGTTCAACATCGCAGAAAGTGAAAAATGGATAAAGAAGTTGTGGTATTTACTTACAAAGCAATATCACTCAGCAATGGAAACTGTGTCATCAGGCCCTTAGCAGCACAATGAGTGGATTCAGGTATGATGATTCTAACTGAAATAAGGCACACAGAAAAGGAAACATCATAAGATATCAGTAATACACGGAATGTAAACTTGGCTACACAGGAACTGAATTACAGAACAGAACAGGGTCTCAAATTTAGAAAACCAACTTATGCTTGCTTAAGGGGAAAGGTGAGTTGGGGTGCTGCATAAAACCAGAGATTGAAATGAGCACAGATAAAGTTCCTTAAGCCAAATATGGAATAGACAAGAGCTACTCCTTGCTCAACGAAATGGACTCAACACCGCATATTAAACGCCTAAGAATGTACCTGACTAGTAAGTATCTTAAAACCGATGGATTGCTATGTCTCCGAAAGAGAATCAAGCATGTGTACAGGGGCATAAACGCAGCAGTGATAGGATTGGAGAGGTTCGGTGAGCAAATGAAGACCCTTTGAAGTCATATTGCATGGTACCCATTCCACGGGTTTCAACTACCCAGGTTTAAGGTATTCTTCCTTCAGCTAAAACATGCATGTGGAACCCAGAGTATGATCAACCATGTGATCGCGAGACGTGTTCAAATATGTCTCAGTTTTCGTACCCTGGTACCTGGGTGCAACATTCCAGACGCTTTACTAACACTCTCCCGACTTGGAGAGTCAGTCCCTTTAACCTCCTGTTTGGCCCAGTTTGCAATTTCTGCGGAAGATGAACAGGAATAGCGAGAACCAATTAGAGGCTAGCTGGAGGTATCTGGACGGGCAAATTTAACTCTCATTTCCCACCAGGAAGAGGAATTAACCAAAGGCTCAGCGTGCCGTGCCGGAACCAGATTAGGGCCTGAAGCCATCCTGCGGTGTTGCGGCCAGCTCAAAAGAAAGCGAGTTGAAGAAAGGAGCTCAGGGGCACTGTAATTCACAAACCTGCAGAGTTATAAATGACAGCTATCGTCCAAAAATATACTGAAGTAAGGTTGCCAAGAGGACTTGGAAGCGGGGCAGAATTGCAGGAAACCGATTTTAGGAAGTAGACTGGAATTGCATTGAAAGCATAGGAAAAGAGGCAGAACGTCCACAATGATGCACTTGGCCAAAAAGGGCGTATGCGTTTTTTCCTGAATATATTCAGGAAAAAACGCATACGCCCTTTTTGGCCAACCAAGCAAGCTTGCAAAGGAAATCTGCACTACAATGAAGTCTCACTTCCCCCCCGGTCAAAAGGGCCATCTGAAAAAAGTGTAAAATCCAGAAAGGCAGGACAGGCCATGGAGAACTGGGAGCCTTGTTATGCTGATGGGCGGGATGTAAATTGCCAACAGACACTCAGGAGAAGTGTATGGTGTTTCCTGAAACATCTAAAAAACAAAGCAACAGAGCCTAGGGCACTTCCACTTATGGTCCCATAGCTTAGGGAAATTAAAATCAAAAAGACACAGCCACCCCAAAGTTTGGGACGCCTCTGTTTACAAGAACCTCGTTTACAGTACAAGTTCAACATCGCAGAAAGTGAAAAATGGATAAAGAAGTTGTGGTATTTACTTACAAAGCAATATCACTCAGCAATGAAATCTATGTCATCAGGCCCTTAGCAGCACAATGAGTGGGTTCAGGTATGATGATTCTAACTGAAATAAGTCACACAGAAAAAGAAACATCATAAGATATCAGTAATACACGGAATGTAAACTTGGCTACACAGGAACTGAATTACAGAACAGAACAGGGTTTCAAATTTAGAAAAACAACTTATGCTTGCTTAAGGGTAAAGGTGAGTTGGGGTGCTGCATAAAACCAGAGATTGAAATGAGCACAGATAAAGTTCCTTAAGCCAAATATGGAATAGACAAGAGCTACTCCTTGCTCAACGAAATGGACTCAACACCGCATATTAAACGCCTAAGAATGTACCTGACTTGTAAGTATCTTAAAACCTATGGATTGCTATGTCTCTGAAAGAGAATCAAGCGTGTGTACAGGGGCATAAACACAGCAGTGATAGGATTGAAGAGGTTCGGTGAGCAAATGAAGACCCTTTGAAGTCATATTGCATGGTACCCATTCCACGGGTTTCAACTACCCAGGTTTAAGGTATTCTTCCTTCAGCTAAAACATGCATGTGGAACCTAGAGTATGATCAACCATGTGATCGGGAGACGTGATCAAATATGTCTCAGTTTTCGTACCCTGGTATTCGGGTGCAACATTCCAGACGCTTTACTAACACTCTCCCGACTTGGAGAGTCAGTCCCTTTAACCTCCTGTTTGGCCCAGTTTGCAATTTCTGCGGAAGATGAACAGGAATAGCGAGAACCAATGAGAGACTAGCTGGAGGTGTCTGGACGGGCAAATTTAACTCTCATTTCCCACCAGGAAGAGGAACTAACCAAAGGCTCAGCATGCCGTGCCGGAACAAGATTAGGGCCTGAAGCCATCCTGCGGTGTTGCGGCCAGGTCACAAGAAAGCGAGTTGAAGAAAGGAGCTCAGGGGTACTGTAATTCACAAACCTGCAGAGTTATAAATGACAGCTATCGTCCAAAAATATACTGAAGTAAGGCTGCCAAGAGGACTTGAAAGCGGTCCAGAATTGCAGGAAACCGATTTCAGGAGGTAGACTGGAATTGCATTGAAAGCATAGGAAAAGAGGCAGAACGTCCACAATGATGCACTTGGCCAAAAAGGGCGTATGCGTTTTTTCCTGAATATATTCAGGAAAAAACGCATACGCCCTTTTTGGCCAACCAAGCAAGCTTGCAAAGGAAATCTGCACTACAATGAAGTCTCACTTCCCCCCCGGTCAAAAGGGCCATCTGAAAAAAGTGTAAAATCCAGAAAGGCAGGACAGGCCATGGAGAACTGGGAGCCTTGTTATGCTGATGGGCGGGATGTAAATTGCCAACAGACACTCAGGAGAAGTGTATGGTGTTTCCTGAAACATCTAAAAAACAAAGCAACAGAGCCTAGGGCACTTCCACTTATGGTCCTATAGCTTAGGGAAATTAAAATCAAAAAGACACAGCCACCCCAAAGTTTGGGACGCCTCTGTTTACAAGAACCTCGTTTACAGTACAAGTTCAACATCGCAGAAAGTGAAAAATGGATAAAGAAGTTGTGGTATTTACTTACAAAGCAATATCACTCAGCAATGAAATCTATGTCATCAGGCCCTTAGCATCACAATGAGTGGATTCAGGTATGATGATTCTAACTGAAATAAGTCACACAGAAAAAGAAACATCATAAGATGTCAGTAATACACGGAATGTAAACTTGGCTACACAGGAACTGAATTACAGAGCAGAGCAGGGTCTCAAATTTAGAAAACCAACTTATGCTTGCTTAAGGTTAAAGGTGAGTTGGGGTGCTGCATAAAACCAGAGATTGAAATGAGCACAGATAAAGTTCCTTAAGTCAAATATGGAATAGACAAGAGCTACTCCTTGCTCAACGAAATGGACTCAACACCGCATATTAAACGCCTAAGAATGTACCTGACTAGTAAGTATCTTAAAACCTATGGATTGCTATGTCTCCAAAAGAGAATCAAGCATGTGTACAGGGGCATAAACGCAGCAGTGATAGGATTGGAGAGGTTCGGTGAGCAAATGAAGACCCTTTGAAGTGATATTGCATGGTACCCTTTACACGGGTCTCAACTCTCCAGGTTTAAGGTATTCTTCCTTCAGCTAAAACATGCATGTGGAACCCAAGTATGATCAACCATGTGAACGGGAGACGTGTTCAAATATGTCTCAGTTTTCCTCCCCTGGTACTCGGGTGCAACATTCCATACGCTTTACTAACACTCTCCCCACTTGGAGAGTCAGCGCCTTTAACCTCCTGTTTGGCCCAGTTTGCAATTTCTGCGGAAGATGAACAGGAATAGCGAGAACCAATGAGAGACTAGCTGGAGGTGTCTGGACGGGCAAATTTAACTCTCATTTCCCACCAGGAAGAGGAAATAACCAAAGGCTCAGCGTGTCGTGCCGGAACCAGATTAGGGCCTGAAGCCATCCTGCGGTGTTGCGGCCAGGTCACAAGAAAGCGAGTTGAAGAAAGGAGCTCAGGGGCACTGTAATTCACAAACCTGCAGAGTTATAAATGACAGCTATCGTCCAAAAATAGACTGAAGTAAGGCTGCCAAGAGGACTTGAAAGCGGGGCAGAATTGCAGGAAACCGATTTCAGGAGGTAGACTGGAATTGCATTGAAAGCATAGGAAAAGAGGCAGAACGTCCACAATGATGCACTTGGCCAAAAAGGGCGTATGCGTTTTTTCCTGAATATATTCAGGAAAAAACGCATACGCCCTTTTTGGCCAACCAAGCAAGCTTGCAAAGGAAATCTGCACTACAATGAAGTCTCACTTCCCCCCGGTCAAAAGGGCCATCTGAAAAAAGTGTAAAATCCAGAAAGGCAGGACAGGCCATGGAGAACTGGGAGCCTTGTTATGCTGATGGGCGGGATGTAAATTGCCAACAGACACTCGGGAGAAGTGTATGGTGTTTCCTGAAACATCTAAAAAACAAAGCAACAGAGCCTAGGGCACTTCCACTTATGGTCCTATAGCATAGGGAAATTAAAATCAAAAAGACACAGCCACCCCAAAGTTTGGGACGCCTCTGTTTACAAGAACTTCGTTTACAGTACAAGTTCAACATCGCAGAAAGTGAAAAATGGATAAAGAAGTTGTGGTATTTACTTACAAAGCAATATCACTCAGCAATGAAATCTATGTCATCAGGCCGTTAGCAGCACAATGAGTGGATTCAGGTATGATGATTCTAACTGAAATAAGTCACACAGAAAAAGAAACATCATAAGATATCACTAATACACGGAATGTAAACTTGGCTACACAGGAAATGAATTACAGAACAGAACAGGGTCTCAAATTTAGAAAACCAACTTATGCTTGCTTAAGGGTAAAGGTGAGTTGGGGTGCTGCATAAAACCAGAGATTGAAATGAGCACAGATAAAGTTCCTTAAGTCAAATATGGAATAGACAAGAGCTACTCCTTGCTCAACGAAATGGACTCAACACCGCATATTAAACGCCTAAGAATGTACCTGACTAGTAAGTATCTTAAAACCTATGGATGGCTATGTCTCCAAAAGAGAATCAAGCATGTGTACAGGGGCATAAACGCAGCAGTGATAGGATTGGAGAGGTTCGGTGAGCAAATGAAGACCTTTGAAGTCATATTGCATGGTACCCATTACACGGGTCTCAACTCTCCAGGTTTAAGGTATTCTTCCTTCAGCTAAAACATGCATGTGGAACCCAGAGTATGATCAACCATGTGAACGGGAGACGTGTTCAAATATATCTCAGTTTTCCTCCCCTGGTACTCGGGTGCAACATTCCAGACGCTTTACTAACACTCTCCCCACTTGGAGAGTCAGCGCCTTTAACCTCCTGTTTGGCCCAGTTTGCAATTTCTGCGGAAGATGAACAGGAATAGCGAGAACCAATGGAGACTAGCTGGAGGTGTCTGGACGGGCAAATTTAACTCTCATTTCCTACCAGGAAGAGGAATTAACCAAAGGCTCAGCGTGCCATGCCAGAACCAGATTAGGGCCTGAAGCCATCCTGCGGTGTTGCGGCCAGGTCACAAGAAAGCGAGTTGAAGAAAGGAGCTCAGGGGCACTGTAATTCACAAACCTGCAGAGTTATAAATGACAGCTATCGTCCAAAAATATACTGAAGTAAGGCTGCCAAGAGGACTTGAAAGCGGGGCAGAATTGCAGGAAACCGATTTCAGGAGGTAGACTGGAATTGCATTTCAAGCATAGGAAATGAGGCAGAACGTCCACAATGATGCACTTGGCCAAAAAGGGCGTATGCGTTTTTTCCTGAATATATTCAGGAAAAAACGCATACGCCCTTTTTGGCCAACCAAGCAAGCTTGCAAAGGAAATGTGCACTACAATGAAGTCTCACTTCCCCCCGGTCAAAAGGGCCATCTGAAAAAAGTGTAAAATCCAGAAAGGCAGGACAGGCCATGGAGAACTGGGAGCCTTGTTATGCTGATGGGCGGGATGTAAATTGCCAACAACCACTAGGGAGAAGTGTATGGTGTTTCCCGAAACATCTAAAAAACAAAGCAACAGAACCTAGGGCACTTCCACTTATGGTCCTATAGCTTAGGGAAATTAAAATCAAAAAGACACAGCCACCCCAAAGTTTGGAACGGCTCTGTTTACAAGAACCTCGTTTACAGTACAAGTTCAACATCGCAGAAAGTGAAAAATGGATAAAGAAGTTGTGGTATTTACTTACAAAGCAATATCACTCAGCAATGAAATCTGTGTCATCAGGCCCTTAGCAGCACATTGAGTGGATTCAGGTACGATGAATCTAACTGAAATAAGTCACACAGAAAAAGAAACATCATAAGATATCAGTAATACACGGAATGGAAACTTGGCTACACAGGAACTGAATTACAGAACAGAACAGGGTCTCAAATTTAGAAAACCAACTTATGCTTGCTTAAGGGGAAAGGTGAGTTGGGGTGCTGCATAAAACCAGAGATTGAAATGAGCACAGATAAAGTTCCTTAAGTCAAATATGGAATAGACAAGAGCTACTCCTTGCTCAACGAAATGGACTCAACACCGCATATTAAACGCCTAAGAATGTACCTGACTAGTAAGTATCTTAAAACCTATGGATTGCTATGTCTCCAAAAGAGAATCAAGCATGTGTACAGGGTCATAAACGCAGCAGTGATAGGATTGGAGAGGTTCGGTGAGCAAATGAAGACCCTTTGAAGTCATATTGCATGGTACCCATTCCACGGGTTTCAACTACCCAGTTTTAAGGTATTCTTCCTTCAGCTAAAACATGCATGTGGAACCTAGCGTATGATCAATCATGTGATCGGGAGACGTGTTCAAATATGTCACAGTTTTCGTACCCTGGTACTCGGGTGCAACATTCCAGACGCTTTACTAACACTCTCCCGACTTGGAGAGTCAGTCCCTTTAACCTCCTGTTTGGCCCAGTTTGCAATTTCTGCGGAAGATGAACAGGAATAGCGAGAACCAATGAGAGACTACCTGGAGGTGTCTGAACGGGCAAATTTAACTCTCATTTCCCACCAGGAAGAGGAATTAACCAAAGGCTCAGCGTGCCGTGCCGGAACCAGATTAGGGCCTGAAGCCATCCTGCGGTGTTGCGGCCAGCTCAAAAGAAAGCGAGTTGAAGAAAGGAGCTCAGGGGCACTGTAATTCACAAACCTGCAGAGTTATAAATGACAGCTATCGTCCAAAAATTGACTGAAGTAAGGCTGCCAAGAGGACTTGAAAGCGGGGCAGAATTGCAGGAAACCGATTTCAGGAGGTAGACTGGAATTGCATTGAAAGCATAGGAAAAGAGGCAGAACGTCCACAATGATGCACTTGGCCAAAAAGGGCGTATGCGTTTTTTCCTGAATATATTCAGGAAAAAACGCATACGCCCTTTTTGGCCAACCAAGCAAGCTTGCAAAGGAAATCTGCACTACAATGAAGTCTCACTTCCCCCTGGTCAAAAGGGCCATCTGAAAAAAGTGTAAAATCCAGAAAGGCAGGACAGGCCATGGAGAACTGGGAGCCTTGTTATGCTGATGGGCGGGATGTAAATTGCCAACAGACACTCGGGAGAAGTGTATGGTGTTTCCTGAAACATCTAAAAAACAAAGCAACAGAGCCTAGGGCACTTCCACTTATGGTCCTATAGCTTAGGGAAATTAAAATCAAAAAGACACAGCCACCCCAAAGTTTGGGACGCCTCTGTTTACAAGAACCTCGTTTACCGTACAAGTTCAATATCACAGAAAGTGAAAAATGGATAAAGAACTTGTGGTACTTACGTACAATGCAGTATCACTCAGCAATGAAATCTATGTCATCAGGCCCGTAGCAGCATAATGAGTGGATTCAGGTACGATGATTCTAACTGAAATAAGTCACACAGAAAAAGAAACATCATAAGGTATCACTAATACACGGAATGTGAACTTGGCTACACATGAACTGAATTACAAAACAGAACAGGGTCTCAAGTTTAGAAAACCAACTTATGCCTGCTTAAGGGGGAAGGTGAGTTGGGGTGCTGCATAAAAGCAGAGTTTGAAATTAGCACAGATACCGTTCCATAAGCCAAATATGTAATAGACAAGAGCTACCCCTTGCTCAACGAAATGGATTCAACAATGAGGTATCACCTCACACCTGGTAGAATAGGCATCATTGAAAATCTACAAACAAAAAATGCTGGAAAGGGTGTGGAGAAAAGGAACCCTCTTCCACTATTGTTGGGAATATAAATTGATACAGTCATTATGGAGAACAATATGGAATTTCTTAAGAAACTAACAATAGAATTACCATAGGATACAGCAATCCCAGTACTGGACATATACCCAGACAAAACCATAAATCAAAAAGAGTCATTCACCGCAATGTTCATTGCATCACTATTTACAATATCGAGGTAACGGAAGCAACCTAAATGCCCACAGACAGACGAATGCATAAAGCTGTGGTACATATATAAAATGGAATATTACTCAGCCATGAAAAGGAATGAAATTGGGTCATTTGTAGAGACGTCGATGGATCTAGAGACTGTCATACAGAGTGAAGTAAGTCAGAAAGAGAAAAACAAATCTTGTATATTCATGCATATATGTGGAACCTAGAAAAACTGTACAGATTAACCATTTTGCAAGGCATAAATAGAGCAACAGATGTAGACAACAAACGTATGGACAACAAGGGGGGAAAGCTGTTGGGGGGGTGGTGGTGGGAGGAGTTGAGAGACTGGGATTGGCATGTATACATTTATATGTATAAAATAGATAACCAATAAGAACCTGCTGTATAAAAATATAAAATAAAATTCAAAATTAAAAAGAAGTAAAATTTAAAAAATAAAACAGAAAAAACAATTATTCCCTGCACATACATGTATTTATATGAATAAATTATTTCCATGCTTATATCTGTAAATACAAAAAAGAGGAATAAAATCTACCTTGAACCAAAAACGAAAAAGAGAAAAAAAACACAGAACCCACCAGTTACACAGAGGAAAACCGTATCAGGGCACTTGCTCCAGTTGTAAACAATTCTGAAGTTGGTCAGTGGTGGGGAATCGTCTCCCATTCAGCCAGCAGCCCCCACGCAACAAGCGTCCTCATTGCAAAGCTGGGGCACCGTGCCGAGGCATCTGTGAGTAAACGTGAGCTGAGCCCCAGGCCAGTTGCTGCTGAACTATTCCCACCCGTCCCAGGTAAAACACCTGAATATATACAAGGACTTGAAAGCCTAGAGGAAGGGCCATAGAGCCACACGAGTGACAGCATGCCGGCCGACTTGGTGCCTGCAGGCCAGCCAGGATGGTCCTGGCCCTGGGTGCTCTTCTGGAAGATTTCCATTTCCCTGCCTGAGATACCCGTCCTGTCCCTGCCCCCACTGCTTTTTTCCTTCCTCACCTCTGCCCAGGGAGAAATTCCAGCAGCAGGTATGGGTGACACATCCTCTTCTTTAGCAGGTGGCAGCCTGGCAACTGCTGCAGAAAGTCCAGCAGAGCCCCACTCACACTGGGCCACCCACAAAGCCGTGGCCTCTCACTCCCTCCCACCAGCCCAGCCCCGAGACTGCTGACAGGGCAGAGAAAATGGCGTCAGGCACGGCTGCAGGGGCTCTTGCTGCCTGGAGTGGTATTTATATTGATCTCAACCCAGGCACACCTGGGGAGGGCTGGCCGGCACGGTAAGGCTGCCCAGGTCAGCCAATCATCACCCCTCAGGGGCTCACAGTTGCAGAAAATGGAACTTGCTGAACCGGCCAGGTCCAAGGAACAGGTGTGGGCTCCTGAGAGTCAGGATAGACAAGGGGCTGCAGCTTTGGCTTGTTTTCTAATCATTTTATCTGGCCCATGAGTGGGAGACAACTTCAAGAAAACCCTCTCCTAATGAGAGGAACCCAGGAGTCAGGGAGAGGAGGGGTGGGTGGTGGTTGGAGACAGAGGCCTGGTGCCCCGGGTGCAGTGGAAGTCTCTGGAAGACCAGGTGGAGGGAGGCCTCACGGAGTGATGCCCAGGGTCACAGACCTGTCGCAGCTGCTGTTTGTTAGTTCAAGTCCTGCTCTGAGGTGCTCTGTGTCAGCTCTGAGCGACAGGTGAGCTGGGGGTGCTCTGCAATGAGGGCTATGTGCACGGTTCCTGTGTGCCCAGCCCTGCCACGGTACCTGCAAGGGTAGCTCTGTATCCTGGGAGGGGCCTGACCACGAGAGCCCCGTGGGCTGGGGTGGGGGTGGGGTACCTGCCCAGGTGAGCTCCATATTCTGGGATTGGTCTGACCACGAGAGCCCCATGGGCTGCTGGGGACCTGGTAAAGGATGTCAGGACAGTCAGTGAAGCCACCGAGGATATACCTCCAGTTGCTCCTAATTCCTACACCCTGCTGGTCATTCTACCAACCACCAGGACATGGTATTCTGTATTAGTCTTCAATGATGCCTTCTTTTGTATTCCATTAGTCCCAGAGTCACAAGAAATTTTGGCTTGTGAGTGGCAGGACTCAACATACAACTAAAACAATACTTCCGGGCCGTCTGGCCCCAAGGGTGCAAAAATTCCCACACCATCTTTGGGGAAAGCTTAGCTAAAGACCTAAAAGTTCTACCTCTGGAAAAGGAAACCCTCCTTCAATATGCAGACGACATTCTGATCACCAGCCCTACTAAGGAGGCCTCTGAACTACCAAGCCAATAAAGGATAGAAGTTGTCCAAGAAAAAGCTCAAATATCACAGACTGCGGTGACCTGCCTGGGCTTCATTCTCACAGAAGGTCAGAGAAGCCCATCCCAGGAAAGGGAAGAAACCATTTTCAGCCTTACCCCTTTCTAAAACTAGAAGACAGCTTAGGGGTTCCTGGGGAGGCCAGGGTTTGCTGCTTCTGGATCCCTAACTACAGTCTACTAGCTGGGCCTCTATATGAAACACTGAAAGGAAAAGATGATGATCCTTTTGAATAGAATCCAGAAGTGGCCTTTCAAGAATGGAAAGAGCAGTCAATTCAGACCCTTGCCCTGGAACTCCCTAATTTAGCTAAACCCTTTGACCTTTACATTCCCGGTGAAAGGTGAATCGCCATTGGAGAATTAGTGCAAAAACTGGGACCACTTGAAATGGAACAATGCAAGAATGCCATCCAGGTAGGATAAACTACGGTCACTAAGGGGCTTGGCCCACTGCCACATCTGGCCAAGATACTGGCGGTATCTAAAAACCTGGAAATCAGCAGCCCAAAAGGCCACCTCCCTCCTAAGGGAAAAGGACCCCACGTGGTGATCCTAACCACCAACCATGCCCTGAAGTTGCAGGGTTCGCTCCGTGGGCACACCGACCTCGAGTGAGGAGGCCCTCCAACTCCAACATCCAGAGAGATAACCGGGGGCAACAGGGCACCATGACGACTCGTGTGAACATCACTTGACCTGGAGTTTCTCTCATAAAACAACAAGAGTGTGTCCCAAAAGAGTAGACTACTGCTTGCAGGACTTACTGCACCCAGAGGGGAGCTAATAATCTTGGCGGGGGAACAGTATACCACACTGTCACCATAGAAAAGCCTACAGACACCGTGATGATGGTGGCCAATAAGACCGGCTGGACTCCTGTTTACTTCAAAAGGCTGTTGACTCAGTAGCCATCATGGTCCTTGGTCACCACTGACCCTGGACTGTCTGGGAGTTGAGCGGGCAGGGCTCTGACACCTGGTGCTGTTTGTACGTTAATTCAGGGGCCTAACTGAAGAAAGCGCAGACTACTGGTCAGAGCATCTAGGCTGGCAGAGACGGTCAGCCTAAGGTGGCCGAACAAATGTGGGGTGGGGTGAAACCGGCCCCCACAGCGTCTCTGCACATCTCTTTCCTGGACCCTTAAAGGTCATTAGAATCTATAACACTTCCAATGCTGGTGCTCAGGTGGACGAGCAGGGAGGCAGGGGTCCTGGGGACAATCAACGTCACCGGGAGGCTGCTGGGGAGAAGCTCTGACCCTCGCCCCAGGGTATGAGGGCTCCCAACTCAGCACTCAGCAGTTACAGAAGAAGGGTCTGCACCCTCAGCACTCCAAGAATGAGGAACGGGACAAAAGGCAGAGGAGGGGTTTGTCCCCAGCAAAGCCCATTAAAAATCCCTGGGAGATAAAAATAGAATCTGGGCAATAAAGTCAAGTCTAACCTTTTTTATCCTTTGTGCTTTGTCTAATTTCACGTGCTCCTAGGGTCCCGCATGCAGAGGTTCCACACCCGGCACTTCAGACCAGATTTCCTAGTGCAGAATGGCTGGGTCGACACCTCAGCTCCTGGGGCCCAGTGCAGACTCCACGATATAGAGCCTGAGCTACAGCCAACCCGGCCCTCGAGAGCTCCGCCGCCTCCCTCCCTCCCACTGACTCTGACAGGATCTCTACACAGCAGCCCAGCCCACAGCCCACGGGGTAGTGCATGCTCTCACCTCTCCATTCTCTGATCAAAATATAAAGTTTCCTTTGCTTGTGAACCAAACTCAGTCTCGATCTGTTGGCCCCAATGACACTGGGCAGGGGGACACTTGTTGGGGTCCACTCTGGAGGATCAGTAACAGAAATTGAGACTATTGTAACCTCAATGAACAGATGTGTGAGCCAAACTGTAGTTAACATAGAACAGTGTATAAGGCTCGGGTAAAATAAGATGTTTTTAACACTTCCATTTGATATTTCCATCACTTTTTATAAGCAAGTTCAGTGAAAAGGTTTGTCTTATTTGTCAGGTCAATATTAGAGAAACGAAGTGATTTCTTTCCAAGGATGTACAGCTAATAATCTTGGTTAAACCTTCAATCTTGTTTTAAATGCTTTTCCATTGAAAATGATACCTCTCTTTCAGCTCCCCCATTTCTGAGAAGTATAAAATCTTATAATTTATTATTACCAAAGGGGAAAGGTGGGAGGAGGGATAAATTAACAGTTTGGAATTAACACATACACACTGCTATGTATAAAATAGATCATCAACAAGGAACTACTGTATAGCACAGGGAACTACACAACATTTTGCAATAACCTATAAGGGGAAATAATCTGAAAAAGAATAGATATTTTTATTGACATCATCTATCAATGACAGTTAAAGTGTAGCCTAAGGGAAGCTGGTGGTGAGTGCTTCTGACCCTGAAGACTTCAATCATCTAAAGTTTGGACTCTGCCTACTTCCCAAGGCCCTTAATGAACATATGTGTAGCCGTAGCTTAAAAACTTCCCCAGTTTGGGTTTCGGGGAGACACTGATTTTGAAAAAGCCCTGGTGTTCTCCTTACATGAATGGGACTCTTCCTACTGCTAAAACATGTCTGTCACACCCAGAGGATGGTATACCGTCTGATCGGGAAGAGTTTGGAAAAGGCATCTCATCTCCTCATCTCCTGGTGCTCGGGTTCACACCTCCAGCGTCTTTACTAACAGTCTCCCCACTTGGAGATGTCAGCACTGTCAACATCCTGTTGCGTACAGTTTGGAATTTGTCCAGAGGATGAAGCGGAAGGATGAGGAACAATGAGAGACAAGTCCTAGGTGTTCAGACAGGCACATGTCACTCTAATTTCCAATCAGGAAGACGAATTGACCAAAGGCTAGGGTTGCCCATGGAAACAGTATAGGGCTTGAGGAAATCCCGCTGCTTTGTGGCCAGTTCCCATAAACACGAGTTGAACAATGGAACTCAGGGGCAGTAAAATTCACAAAACTGCAGAGTTGAAAATATCCATCACTGAAAAATGTCTTGAGGAAAGTCAGAGAAAAGGACTTGTAAGCAAGGGAGAATGGCAGGAAAGGGATTTGAGGAGGTAGAAAGGACTCGCCATTAAGCACAAGAAAAGGAGCTGAACATTGCCAACATTGCAGTTGGCCAAAAAGGGTGTATGCGTTCTTTTCTGTATATATTCAAGAAAAGGGCATACACTTTTTTAGCCAACCAAACAGGTGGGCACTGGAAGTCAATACCACAAAAGATATCACTTCGCATCGGTCAGAAGAGCCATCCTCATAAAGCGTAAACAACAGAAATGCAGGACAGGGCAACGAGAAGAGGGAGCCCTGTGAGACTTATAGTGGAAATGTATATTGTCAACGGCCATTCTGGAGAAGTGTATTGTGTTTACTAAAGCATCTAAAAAATGAGCTACAGAGCATAGGGCACTTGCACTCATGGGCGTATATCTTGGGAAAAACAAAAATCGAGAGGACACAGGCACCCCAATGTTTACCCCCTCTCTGTTTAAAAGATCCTCGACTAGGATATAACTTAAATGTCTCTGGAGGGAAAAAATGGATAGAGATGTGGTACTTAGGTAGAGTGGAATATTATTCAGCCTGGAAATCAATGAAATATGGCCAGTTGTAACAACTCCGGAGGAGTTACGTATGATCATTCTAAGTGACAGAATTCAAAAAGAAAAAGACACATATCATAAGATATCACTTAAAGGTGGAATCCAAAATGGCTACACATGAAATAAATTACAAAACAAAAACATAGTCAAATATGTAGAAAACACGCATAAGGCTGCTAAACGGGAAAGGTGGGGAGGGGTGAGGCATCATCCAGGAGGTTGAAATTAGCAAAGATACCATTCCAAATACCAAACTGATAATCAACAAGGCCTACACGGTAGCTAAAAGAACTGCACTCAGCACACTCAAGTCACCGGAAAAGAATATATACGACTGGTAAGAATCTGAAAAAGAATTTATTGATGTCTCTCTGTACGTGAATCAAGTGGATGTACAGCAGCAAGAAACAGAGCTTTGAAAATCAGCTGTAACCAATATAGTAATAAATTGAAAAAAATAAACGACAGAGAGACAGAGAAAACCTCTTACAACTTTTCCTCAGGGACGGTGATGCAACATGGATTGAACACATCTAGACCCACAGCAGGATGAGACATAAGGCTGGAAACTGTTTGCGCTAAGAGAAATGTGAGGTTGGGTGAGGAAATGCACACCCTTTAAAGTAATACTACCTGGTACCCATTCAATGGGTCCCAAATCTGCAGGTTCAAGGGATCTTCCTACAGCTAAAACATGCATGGAAAACCGAGAGGACTGTACACCATGTGATCGGGAGATGTGTCTAAAATGCACCTCATTTATCCTCTCCTGGTGCTCCTGTTCACCATTCCAGCCACGCTACTTAGAATCTCCCCACTTGGAGAATCAGCACATTTAAACTTCTGTTTCACACATTTTGCAAATTGTGAGGAGGATGAACGGGAAGAGGGGGAACCAATGAGAGAAGAGTTGTAGGGGTTTGGACGGGCACATATCACTCTAATTTCCCATTAAGAGTAAGAATTAAAGGAAGGCTCAGCCTGCCTCGCCGGAGCCAAAATAGGGCCTGAAGCAATCCTGCGGGTTTGAGGCCAGCTCACAAAAGAGCAACTTAAAAAATGGAGCTCAGGGTCACTGCAATTCACAAACCTGCAGAGTTATAAATGAAAACTAACGTCCAAAAATATGTTGAGGTAAGGCAAAGAAGAGGATCTGAATGCAAGACAGAATTGCAAGAAACAGATTTCAAGAGATAGATTGGACTCGTCTTTAACGCACATGAAAAGCGGCAGAATTTCGACAATGATGCAGTTGGCCCAAAAGGGCGTATGCGTTTTTTCCTGATTATATCCAGGAAAAAACGCATACGCACTTTATGGGCAACGAAGCAAGCAAGCAATGCAAATGTGCACAACAAAGAAGTCTCACTTCCCACCGGTCAAAAGGGCCATCCTAAAAAATTGTAAAAACCAGAAATGCAGGACAGGCCATGGAGAACAGGGAGCCTTTATACGCTGATGGGCAGTGTGTGAACTGCCGAGAGCCACTCTGGAGAAGTGTATGGTGGTTCCTAAATCATCTAAAAAACAGAGCTACAGAGCATAGGACTCTTCCAATCATGGGAGTATATCTAGGGAAGTCTAAAAATCAACAAGACACAAGCACACCACAGTTTAGGGCTACTCTGTTTACAAGAACCTCAACTTCAGTACACCTTAAATATCCCAGGAAAGAGAACAATGGATAAAGAAGATGTGGTACTTATGTACAATGGAATATCTCTTCACCATGAAATCAATGTAATAAGGCTAGTAGAAGGATAAAGAGTGGATTTAGGTCCGATAATACTACTTGAAATAAGTCAAACAGAAAAAGAAACATATCATAAGATATCACTTATAGAGGGAGGGTAAATATGGCTGCACAAGAAATGAATTACAGAACAGAACAGTGTCTCACATTTAGAAAACACACTTATGTCAGCTTAAGGGGAAAGGAGAGGTGGGGTGATGCATAAAACCAGAGTTTGAAATTAGCACAGATACCGTTCAATAAACCAAATAGGTATTAGACAAGATCTACACCTTGCTCAATGAACTGGCCTCAACACACCCTATACACCGCAGAGAAATATATCTGAGGAATAAGAATCTTAAAACCCATGTATTGATATATCTCCATAAGGGAATCAAGTGTGTGCAGAGCGGCACAAACACAGCAGTGAAGATGAGCTAAACCCCATTATAGAAATAAATTTTAAAAACAAAACGCTGAAACAATGAAAGAGAGAAAAATTCTTACAAAATTCGCTCAGGGGCTGTGATGCAACCTGGATTGACCACATATAAACCCACAGCTGGATAAGACATAAGGCTGGACACTTGGGGCTGACAGGATTGGTGAGCTTTGGTGAGCAACTGCCGAAAGTTTAATGCAATACTTCATGCTACTCAGTCCAAGGGTCCCAACACTCCAGGTTGAAGGGAATCTTCCTACAGCTAAACCATGCTTGGGAAACCCAGCGACTGGTATACCATATGATCGGGAAAGGTTTCTAAAACGCACCTCATTTTTCCTCTCCTGGGGCTCCGGATCGACATTCCAGCCGCTTTACTAACAACATCCCCACATGGAGTCAATGCCTTTAAGTTCTGGTATCGCACAGTCTGCAATTAGTGCAGAGGATGAATGGGAATAGGAGGAACCAGTGAGAAACTAGCTGTAGCGGTTTCAATGGGCACATGTCACTCTAATATCACATCAGTAAGAAGAATTAACCAAAGGCACAGCAAGGTGCCCCAGAAGAGAAATAGGGCTTCAAGGAATCCTGTGGTTACGGGGCAAGACCACAAAAATAAGAGCTAAAAAATGGAGCTAAGGGCCAATGCAATTCAAAAACCTGCAGAGTTATAAAGGCCAACTATTTTCAAAAAATATATTGAGGTAAGGCTATGAAGAGGCATTGAAAGAAAGGCAGAATTGCAGGAAACCGATTTCAGGAGGTAGACTGGAATTGCATTGAAAACATATGAAGAGAGTCAGAAACTCGACAATGATGCACTTGGCCAAAAAGGGCGTATGCTTTTTTTCCTGAATATATTCAGGAAAAAACGCATACGCACTTTTTGGCCAACCAAGCAAGCTTGCAAAGGAAATCTGCACTACAATGAAGTCTCACTTCCACCTGGTCAAAAGGGCCATCTGAAAAAAGTGTAGAATCCATAAAGGCACGACAGGCAATGGAGAACTGGGAGCCTTCTTATGCTGATGGGCGGGATGTAAATTGCCAACAGCCACTCTGGAGAAGTGTATGGTGTTTCCTGAAACATCTAAAAAACAAAGCAACAGAGCCTAGGGCACTTCCACTTATGGTCCTATAACTTAGGGAAATTAAAATCAAAAAGACACAGCCACCCCAAAGTTTGGAACAGCCCTGTTTACAGGAAACTCGTTTACAGTACACGTTCAACATCGCAGAAAGTGAAAAATGGATAAAGAAGTTGTGGTATTTAATTACAAAGCAATATCACTCAGCAGTGAAATCTATGTCATCAGGCCCTTAGCAGCACAATGAGTGGATTCAGGTATGATGATTCTAACTGAAATAAGTCACACAGAAAAAGAAACATCATAAGATATCAGTAATATTCGGAATGTAAACTTGGCTACACAGGAACTGAATTACAGAACAGAACAGGGTCTCAAATTGAGAAAACCAACTTATGCTTGCTTAAGGGGAAAGGTGAGTTGGGGTGCTGCATAATACCAGAGATTGAAATGAGCACAGATAAAGTTCCTTAAGCCAAATATGGAATAGACAAGAGCTGCTCCTTGCTCAACGAAATGGACTCAACACCGCATAATAAACGCCTATGAATGTACCTGACTAGTAAGTATCTTTAAACCTATGGATTGCTATGTCTCCGAAAGAGAATCAAGCATGTGTACAGGGGCATAAACGCAGCAGTGATAGGATTGGAGAGGTTCGGTGAGCAAATGAAGACCCTTTGAAGTCATATTGCATGGTACCCATTCCACGGGTTTCAACTACCCAGGTTTAAGGTATTCTTCCTTCAGCTAAAACATGCATGTGGAACCCAGAGTATGATCAACCGTGTGAACGGGAGACGTGTTCAAATATGTCTCAGTTTCCGTACCCTGGTACTCGGGTGCAACATTCCAGACGCTTTACTAACACTCTCCCCACTTGGAGAGTCAGCGCCTTTAACCTCCTGTTTGGCCCAGTTTGCAATTTCTGCGGAAGATGAACAGGAATAGCGAGAACCAATGAGAGACTAGCTGGAGGTGTCTGGACGGGCAAATTTAACTCTCATTTCCCACCAGGAAGAGGAAATAACCAAAGGCTCAGCGTGCCGTGCCGGAACAAGATTAGGGCCTGAAGCCATCCTGCGGTGTTGCGGCCAGCTCAAAAGAAAGCGAGTTGAAGAAAGGAGCTCAGGGGCACTGTAATTCACAAACCTGCAACGTTATAAATGACAGCTATCATCCAAAAATACACTGAAGTAAGGCTGCCAAGAGGACTTGAAAGTGGGGCAGAATTGCAGGAAGCCGATTTCAGGAGGTAGACTGGAATTGCATTGAAAGCATAGGAAAAGAGGCAGAACGTCCACAATGATGCACTTGGCCAAAAAGGGCGTATGCGTTTTTTCCTGAATATATTCAGGAAAAAACGCATACGCCCTTTTTGGCCAACCAAGCAAACTTGTAAAAGAAATCTGCACTACAATGAAGTCTCACTTCCCCCCGGTGAAAAGGGCCATCTGAAAAAAGTGTAAAATCCAGAAAGGCAGGACAGGCCATGGAGAACTGGGAGCCTTGTTATGCTGATGGGCGGGATGTAAATTGCCAACAGACACTCAGGAGAAGTGTATGGTGTTTCCTGAAACATCTAAAAAACAAAGCAACAGAGCCTAGGGCACTTCCACTTATGGTCCTATAGCTTAGGGAAATTAAAATCAAAAAGACACAGCGACCCCAAAGTTTGGTACGCCTCTGTTTACAAGAACCTCGTTTACAGTACAAGTTCAACATTGCAGAAAGTGAAAAATGGATAAAGAAGTTGTGGTATTTACTTACAAAGCAATATCACTCAGCAATGAAATCTGTGTCATCAGGCCCTTCGCAGCACAATGAGTGGATTCAGGTATGATGATTCTAACTGAAATAAGTCACACAGAAAAAGAAACATCATAAGATATCAGTAATACACGGAATGTAAACTTGGCTACACAGGAACACAATTACAGAATAGAACAGGGTCTCAAATTAGAAAACCAACTTATGCTTACTTAAGGGTAAAGGTGAGTTGGGGTGCTGCATAAAACCAGAGATTGAAATGAGCACAGATAAATTTCCTTAAGCCAAATATGGAATAGACAAGAGCTACTCCTTGCTCAACGAAATGGACTCAACACCGCATATTAAACACCTAAGAATGTACCTGACTAGTAAGTATCTTAAAACCTATGGATTGCTATGTCTCCGAAAGAGAATCAAGCATGTGTACAGGGGCATAAACGCAGCAGTGATAGGATTGGAGAGGTTCGGTGAGCAAATGAAGACCCTTTGAAGTCATATTGCATGGTACCCATTACACAGGTCTCAACTCTCCAGGTTTAAGGTATTCTTCCTTCAGCTAAAACATGCATGTGGAACCCAGAGTATGATCAACCGTGTGAATGGGAGACGTGTTCAAATATGTCTCAGTTTTCCTCCCCTGGTACTCGGGTGCAACATTCCAGACGCTTTACTAACACTCTCCCCACTTGGAGAGTCAGTGCCTTTAACCTCCTGTTTGGCCCAGTTTGCAATTTCTGCGGAAGATGAACAGGAATAGCGAGAACCAATGAGAGACTAGCTGGAGGTGTCTGGACGGGCAAATTTAACACTCACATCCCACCAGGAAGAGGAATTAACCAAAGGCTCAGCGTGCTGTGCTGGAACCAGATTAGGGCCTGAAGCCATCCTGCGGTGTTGCGGCCAGGTCACAAGAAAGCGAGTTGAAGAAAGGAGCTCAGGGGCACTGTAATTCACAAACATGCAGAGTTATAAATGACAGCTATCGTCCAAAAATAGACTGAAGTAAGGCTGCCAAGTGGACTTGAAAGCGGGGCAGAATTGCAGGAAACCGATTTCAGGAGGTAGACTGGAATTGCATTGAAAGCATAGGAAAAGAGGCAGAACGTCCACAATGATGCACTTGGCCAAAAAGGGCGTATGCGTTTTTTCCTGAATATATTCAGGAAAAAACGCATACGCCCTTTTTGGCCAACCAAGCAAGCTTGCAAGGGAAATCTGCACTACAATGAAGTCTCACTTCTCCCCGGTCAAAAGGGCCATCTGAAAAAAGTGTAAAATCCAGAAAGGCAGGACAGGCCATGGACAACTGGGAGCCTTGTTATGCTGATGGGCAGGATGTAAATTGCCACAGACACTCGGGAGAAGTGTATGGTGTTTCCTGAAACATCTAAAAAACAAAGCAACAGAGCCTAGGGCACTTCCACTTATGGTCCTATAGCTTAGGGAAATTAAAATCAAAAAGACACAGCCACCCCAAAGTTTGGGACGCCTCTATTTACAAGAACCTCGTTTACCGTACAAGTTCAATATCACAGAAAGTGAAAAATGGATAAAGAACTTGTGGTACTTACGTACAATGCAGTATCACTCAGCAATGAAATCTATGTCATCAGGCCCGTAGCAGCATAACGAGTGGATTCAGGTACGATGATTCTAACTGAAATAAGTCACACAGAAAAAGAAACATCATAAGATATCACTAATACACGGAATGTAAACTTGGCTACACAGGAACTGAATTCCAAACAGAACAGGGTCTCACATTTAGAAAACCAACTTATGCTTGCTTAAGGGGAAAGGTGAGTTGGGGTGCTGCATAAAACCAGAGATTGAAATGAGCACAGATAAAGTTCCTTAAGCCAAATATGGAATAGACAAGAGCTACTCCTTGCTCAACGAAATGGACTCAACACCCCATATTAAACGCCTAAGAATGTACCTGACTAGTAAGTATCTTAAAACCTATGGATTGCTATGTCTCCAAAAGAGAATCAAGCATGTGTACACGGGCATAAAGGAAGCAGTGATAGGATTGGAGAGGTTCGGTGAGCAAATGAAGACCCTTTGAAGTCATATTGCATGGTACCCATTACACGGGTCTCAACTCTCCAGGTTTAAGGTATTCTTCCTTCAGCTAAAACATGCATGTGGAACCCAGAGTATGATCAACCGTGTGAACGGGAGACGTGTTCAAATATGTCTCAGTTTTCCTCCCCTGGTACTCGGGTGCAACATTCCAGACGCTTTACTAACACTCTCCCGACTTGGAGAGTCAGTCCCTTTAACCTCCTGTTTGGCCCAGTTTGCAATTTCTGCGGAAGATGAACAGGAATAGGGAGAACCAATGAGAGACTAGCTGGAGGTGTCTGGACGGGCAAATTTAACTCTCATTTCCCACCAGGAAGAGGAAATAACCAAAGGCTCAGCGTGCCGTGCCGGAACCAGATTAGGACCTGAAGCCATCCTGCGGTGTTGCGGCCAGCTGAAAAGAAAGTGAGTTGAAGAAAGGAGCTCAGGGGTACTGTAATTCACAAACCTGCAGAGTTATAAATGACAGCTATCGTCCAAAAATAGACTGAAGTAAGGCTTCCAAGAGGACTTGAAAGCAGGGCAGAATTGCAGGAAACTGATTTCAGGCGGTAGACTGGAATTGCATTGAAAGCATAGGAAAAGAGGCAGAACGTCCACAATGACGCACTTGGCCAAAATGGCATATGCGTTTTTTCCGGAATATATTCAGGAAAAAATGCATACGCCCTTTTTGGCCAACCAAGCAAGCTTGCAAAGGAAATCTGCACTACAATGAAGTCTCACTTCCCCCCGGTCAAAAGGGCCATCTGAAAAAAGTGTAAAATCCAGAAAGGCAGGACAGGCCCTGGAGAACTGGGAGCCTTGTTATGCTGATGGGCGGGATGTAAATTGCCAACAGACACTCGGGAGAAGTGTATGGTGTTTCCTGAAACATCTAAAAAACAAAGCAACAGAGCCTAGGGCACTTCCACTTATGGTCCTATAGCTTAGGGAAATTAAAATCAAAAAGACACAGCCACCCCAAAGTTTGGAACGGCTCTGTTTACAAAAACCTCATTTACAGTACAAGTTCAACATCGCAGAAAGTGAAAAATGGATAAAGAAGTTGTGGTATTTACTTACAAAGCAATATCACTCAGCAATGAAATCTATGTCATCAGGCCCTTAGCAGCACAATGAGTGGATTCAGGTATGATGATTCTAACTGAAATAAGTCACACAGAAAAAGAAACATCATAAGATATCAGTAATACACGGAATGGAAACTTGGCTACACAGGAACTGAATTACAGAACAGAACAGGGTCTCAAATTTAGAAAACCAACTTATGCTTGCTTAAGGGGAAAGGTGAGTTGGGGTGCTGCATAAAACCAGAGATTGAAATGAGCACAGATAAAGTTCCTTAAGCCAAATATGGAATACACAAGAGCTACTCCTTGCTCAACGAAATGGACTCAACACCGCATATTAAACGCCTAAGAATGTACCTGACTAGTAAGTATCGTAAAACCTATGGATTGCTATGTCTCCGAAAGAGAATCAAGCATGTGTACAGGGGCATAAAAGCAGCAGTGATAGGATTGGAGAGGTTCGGTAAGCAAATGAAGACCCTTTGAAGTCATATTGCATGGTACCCATTCCACGGGTTTCAACTACCCGGGTTTTAGGTATTCTTCCTTCAGCTAAAACATGCATGTGGAACCCAGAGTATGATCAACCATGTGATCGGGAGACGTGTTCAAATATGTCTCAGTTTTCGTACCCTGGTACTCGGGTGCAACATTCCAGACGCTTTACTAACACTCTTCCGACTTGGAGAGTCAGTCCCTTTAACCTCCTGTTTGGCCCAGTTTGCAATTTCTGCGGAAGATGAACAGGAATAGTGAGAACCAATGAGAGACTAGCTGGAGGTGTCTGGACGGGCAAATTTAACTCTCATTTCCCACCAGGAAGAGGAATTAACCAAAGGCTCAGCGTGCCGTGCCGGAACCAGATTAGGGCCTGAAGCCATCCTGCGGTGTTGGGGCCAGGTCACAAGAAAGCGAGTTGAAGAAAGGAGCTCAGGGGCACTGTAATTCACAAACCTGCAGAGTTATAAATGAGAGCTATCGTCCAAAAATAGACTGAAGTAAGGCTGCCAAGAGGACTTGAAAGCGGGGCAGAATTGCAGGAAACCGATTTCAGGAGGTAGACTGGAATTGCATTGAAAGCATAGGAAAAGAGGCAGAACGTCCACAATGATGCACTTGGCCAAAAAGGGCGTATGCGTTTTTTCCTGAATATATTCAGGAAAAAACGCATACGCCCTTTTTGGCCAACCAAGCAAGCTGGCAAAGGAAATCTGCACTACAATGAAGTCTCACTTCCCCCCGGTCAAAAGGGCCATCTGAAGAAAGTGTAAAATCCAGAAAGGCAGGACAGGCCATGGAGAACTGGGAGCCTTCTTATTCTGAAGGGCGGGATGTAAATTGCCAAGAACCACTCGGGAGAAGTGTATGGAGTTAACTGAAACATCTAAAAAACAAAGCAACAGAGCCTTGGGCACTTCCACTTATGGTCCTATAGCTTAGGGAAATTAAAATCAAAAAGACACAGCCACCCCAAAGTTTGGGACGCCTCTGTTTACAAGAATCTCGTTTACAGTACAAGTTCAACATCGCAGAAAGTGAAAAATGGATAAAGAAGTTGTGGTATTTACTTACAAAGCAATATCACAAAGCAATGAAATCTATGTCATCAGGCCCTTAGCAGCACAATGAGTGGATTCAGGTATGATGATTCTAACTGAAATAAGTTACACAGAAAAAGAAACATCATAAGATATCAGTAATACACGGAATGTAAACTTGGCTACACAGGAACTGAATTACAGAACAGAACAGGGTCTCAAATTTTGAAAACCAACTTATGCTTGCTTAAGGGGAAAGGTGAGTTGGGGTGCTGCATAAAACCAGAGATTGAAATGAGCACAGATAAAGTTCCTTAAGCCAAATATGGAATAGACAAGAGCTACTCCTTGCTCAACGAAATGGACTCAACACCCCATATTAAACGCCTAAGAATGTACCTGACTAGTAATTATCTTAAAACCTATGGATTGCTATGTCTCCAAAAGGGAATCACGCGTGTGTACAGGGGCATAAACGCAGCAATGATATGATTGGAGAGGTTCGGTGAGCAAATGAAGACCCTTTGAAGTCATATTGCATGGTACCCATTCCACGGGTCTCAACTCTGCAGGCTTCAGGTATTCTTCCTTCAGCTAAAACATGCATGTGGAACCCAGAGTGTGATCAACTGTGTGAATGGGAGATGTGTTCAAATATGTCTCAGTTTTTGTACCCTGGTACTCGGGTGCAACATTCCAGATGCTTTACTAACACTCTCCCGACTTGGAGAGTCAGTCCCTTTAACCTCCTCTTTGGCCCAGTTTGCCATTCCTGCGGAAGATGAACAGGAATAGCGAGAACCAATGAGAGACTAGCTGGAGGTGTCTGGACGGGCAAATTTAACACTCACATCCCACCAGGAAGAGGAATTAACCAAAGGCTCAGCGTGCCGTGCCGGAACCAAATTAGGGCCTGAAGCCATCCTGCGGTGTTGCGGCCAGGTCACAAGAAAGCGAGTTGAAGAAAGGAGCTCAGGGGCACTGTAATTCACAAACCTGCAGAGTTATAAATGACAGCTATCGTCCAAAAATAGACTGAAGTAAGGCTGCCAAGAGGACTTGAAAGCGGGGCAGAATTGCAGGAAACCGATTTCAGGAGGTAGACTGGAATTGCATTGAAAGCATAGGAAAAGAGGCAGAACGTCCACAATGATGCACTTGGCCAAAAAGGGCGTATGCGTTTTTTCCTGAATATATTCAGGAAAAAACGCATACGCCCTTTTTGGCCAACCAAGCAAGCTTGCAAAGGAAATCTGCACTACAATGAAGTCTCACTTCTCCCCGGTCAAAAGGGCCATCTGAAAAAAGTGTAAAATCCAGAAAGGCAAGACAGGCCATGGACAACTGGGAGCCTTGTTATGCTGATGGGCGGAATGTAAATTGCCACAAAAACTCGGGAGAAGTGTATGGTGTTTCCTGAAACATCTAAAAAACAAAGCAACAGAGCCTAGGGCACTTCCACTTATGGTCCTATAGCTTAGGGAAATTAAAATCAAAAAGACACAGCCAACCCAAAGTTTGGGACGCCTCTGTTTACAAGAACCTCGTTTACCGTACAAGTTCAATATCACAGAAAGTGAAAAATGGATAAAGAACTTGTGGTACTTACGTACAATGCAGGATCACTCAGCAATGAAATCTATGTCATCAGGCCCGTAGCAGCATAACGAGTGGATTCAGGTACGATGATTCTAACTGAAATAAGTCACACAGAAAAAGAAACATCATAAGATATCACTAATACACGGAATGTAAACTTGGCTACACAGGAACTGAATTCCAAACAGAACAGGGTCTCAAATTTAGAAAACCAACTTATGCTTGCTTAAGGGGAAAGGTGAGTTGGGGTGCTGCATAAAACCAGAGATTGAAATGAGCACAGATAAAGTTCCTTAAGCCAAATATGGAATAGACAAGAGCTACTCCTTGCTCAACGAAATGGACTCAACACCCCATATTAAACGCCTAAGAATGTACCTGACTAGTAAGTATCTTAAAACCTATGGATTGCTATGTCTCCAAAAGAGAATCAAGCATGTGTACACGGGCATAAAGGAAGCAGTGATAGGATTGGAGAGGTTCGGTGAGCAAATGAAGACCCTTTGAAGTCATATTGCATGGTACCCATTACACGGGTCTCAACTCTCCAGGTTTAAGGTATTCTTCCTTCAGCTAAAACATGCATGTGGAACCCAGAGTATGATCATCCGTGTGAACGGGAGACGTGTTCAAATATGCCTCAGTTTTAGTCCCCTGGTACTCGGGTGCAACATTCCAGACGCTTTACTAACACTCTCCCCACTTGGAGAGTCAGCGCCTTTAACCTCCTGTTTGGCCCAGTTTGCAATTTCTGCGGAAGATGAACAGGAATAGCGAGAACCAATGAGAGACTAGCTGGAGGTGTCTGGATGGGCAAATTTAACTCTCATTTCCCACCAGGAAGAGGAAATAACCAAAGGCTCAGCGTGCCGTGCCGGAAACAAATTAGGGCCTGAAGCCATCCTGCGGTGTTGTGGCCAGCTCACAAGAAAGCGAGTTGAAGAAAGGAGCTCAGGGGCACTGTAATTCACAAACCTGCAGAGTTATAAATGACAGCTATCGTCCAAAAATAGACTGAAGTAAGGCTGCCAAGAGGACTTGAAAGCGGGGCAGAATTGCAGGAAACCGATTTCAGGAGGTAGACTGGAATTGCATTGAAAGCATAGGAAAAGAGGCAGAACGTCCACAATGATGCACTTGGCCAAAAAGGGCATATGCGTTTTATCCTGAATATATTCAGGAAAAAACGCATATGCCCTTTTTGGCCAACCAAGCAAGCTTGCAAAGGAAATCTGCACTACAATGAAGTCTCACTTCCCCCCGGTCAAAAGGGCCATCTGAAAAAAGTGTAAAATCCAGAAAGGCAGGACAGGCCATGGAGAACTGGGAGCCTTGTTATGCTGATGGGCGGAATGTAAATTGCCAACAGACACTCGGGAGAAGTGTGTGGTGTTTCCTGAAACATCTAAAAAACAAAGCAACAGAGCCTAGGGCACTTCCCCTTATGGTCCTATAGCTTAGGGAAATTAAAATCAAAAAGACACAGCCACCCCAAAGTTTGGGACGCCTCTGTTTACAAGAACCTCATTTACCGTACAAGTTCAATATCACAGAAAGTGAAAAATGGATAAAGAACTTGTGGTACTTACGTACAAAGCAATATCACTCAGCAATGAAATCTATGTCATCAGGCCCGTAGCAGCATAACGAGTGGATTCAGGTACGATGATTCTAACTGAAATAAGTCACACAGAAAAAGAAACATCATAAGATATCAGTAATACACGGAATGTAAACTTGGCTACACAGGAACTGAATTACAGAACAGAACAGGGTCTCAAATTTAGAAAACCAACTTATGCTTGCTTAAGGGGAAAGGTGAGTTGGGGTGATGCATAAAACCAGAGATTGAAATGAGCACAGATAAAGTTCCTTAAGCCAAATATGGAATAGACAAGAGCTACTCCTTGCTCAACGAAATGGACTCAACACCCCATATTAAACTCCTAAGAATGTACCTGACTAGTAAGTATCTTAAAGCCTATGGATTGCTATGTCTCCAAAAGAGAATCAAGCGTGTGTACAGGGGCATAAACGCAGCAGTGATAGGATTGGAGAAGTTTGGTGAGCAAATGAAGACCCTTTGAAGTCATATTGCATGGTACCCATTACACGGGTCTCAACTCTCTAGGTTTAAAGTATTCTTCCTTCAGCTAAAACATGCATGTGGAACCCAGAGTATGATCAACTGTGTGAACGGGAGACGTGTTCAAATATGTCTCAGTTTTCCTCCCCTGGTACTCGGGTGCAACATTCCAGATGCTTTATTAACACTCTCCCCACTTGGAGAGTCAGCACCTTTAACCTCCTGTTTGGCCCAGTTTGCAATTTCTGCGGAAGATGAACAGGAATAGGGAGAACCAATGGGAGACTAGCTGGAGGTGTCTGGACGGGCAAATTTAACTCTCATTTCCCACCAGGAAGAGGAATTAACCAAAGGCTCAGCGTGCCGTGCCGGAACCAGATTAGGGCCTGAAGCCATCCTGCGGTGTTGCGGCCAGGTCACAAGAAAGCGAGTTGAAGAAAGGAGCTCAGGGGCACTGTAATTCACAAACCTGCAGAGTTATAAATGACAGCTATCGTCCAAAAATATACTGAAGTAAGGCTGCCAAGAGGACTTGAAAGCGGGGCAGAATTGCAGGAAACCGATTTCAGGAGGTAGACTGGAATTGCATTGAAAGCATAGGAAAAGAGGCAGAACGTCCACAATGATGCACTTGGCCAAAAAGGGCGTATGCGTTTTTTCCTGAATATATTCAGGAAAAAACGCATACGCCCTTTTTGGCCAACCAAGCAAGCTTGCAAAGGAGATCTGCAGTACAATGAACTCTCACTTCCACCCGGTCAAAAGGGCCATCTGAAAAAAGTGTAAAATCCAGAAAGGCAGGACAGGCCATGGAGAACTGGGAGCCTTGTTATGCTGATGGGCGGGATGTAAATTGCCAACAGACACTCGCGGGAAGTGTATGGTGTTTCCTGAAACATCTAAAAAACAAAGCAACAGAGCCAAGGGCACTTCCACTTATGGTCCTATAGCTTAGGGAAATTAAAATCAAAAAGACACAGCCACCCCAAAGTTTGGGACGCCTCTGTTTACAAGAACCTCATTTACCGTACAAGTTCAATATCACAGAAAGTGAAAAATGGATAAAGAACTTGTGGTACTTACGTACAAAGCAATATCACTCAGCAATGAAATCTATGTCATCAGGCCCGTAGCAGCATAACGAGTGGATTCAGGTACGATGATTCTAACTGAAATAAGTCACACAGAAAAAGAAACATCATAAGATATCAGTAATACACGGAATGTAAACTTGGCTACACAGGAACTGAATTACAGAACAGAACAGGGTCTCAAATTTAGAAAACCAACTTATGCTTGCTTAAGGGGAAAGGTGAGTTGGGGTGATGCATAAAACCAGAGATTGAAATGAGCACAGATAAAGTTCCTTAAGCCAAATATGGAATAGACAAGAGCTACTCCTTGCTCAACGAAATGGACTCAACACCCCATATTAAACGCCTAAGAATGTACCTGACTAGTAAGTATCTTAAAGCCTATGGATTGCTATGTCTCCAAAAGAGAATCAAGCGTGTGTACAGGGGCATAAACGCAGCAGTGATAGGATTGGAGAAGTTTGGTGAGCAAATGAAGACCCTTTGAAGTCATATTGCATGGTACCCATTACACGGGTCTCAACTCTCTAGGTTTAAAGTATTCTTCCTTCAGCTAAAACATGCATGTGGAACCCAGAGTATGATCAACTGTGTGAACGGGAGACGTGTTCAAATATGTCTCAGTTTTCCTCCCCTGGTACTCGGGTGCAACATTCCAGATGCTTTATTAACACTCTCCCCACTTGGAGAGTCAGCGCCTTTAACCTCCTGTTTGGCCCAGTTTGCAATTTCTGCGGAAGATGAACAGGAATAGGGAGAACCAATGGGAGACTAGCTGGAGGTGTCTGGACGGGCAAATTTAACTCTCATTTCCCACCAGGAAGAGGAATTAACCAAAGGCTCAGCGTGCCGTGCCGGAACCAGATTAGGGCCTGAAGCCATCCTGCGGTGTTGCGGCCAGGTCACAAGAAAGCGAGTTGAAGAAAGGAGCTCAGGGGCACTGTAATTCACAAACCTGCAGAGTTATAAATGACAGCTATCGTCCAAAAATATACTGAAGTAAGGCTGCCAAGAGGACTTGAAAGCGGGGCAGAATTGCAGGAAACCGATTTCAGGAGGTAGACTGGAATTGCATTGAAAGCATAGGAAAAGAGGCAGAACGTCCACAATGATGCACTTGGCCAAAAAGGGCGTATGCGTTTTTTCCTGAATATATTCAGGAAAAAACGCATACGCCCTTTTTGGCCAACCAAGCAAGCTTGCAAAGGAAATCTGCAGTACAATGAACTCTCACTTCCACCCGGTCAAAAGGGCCATCTGAAAAAAGTGTAAAATCCAGAAAGGCAGGACAGGCCATGGAGAACTGGGAGCCTTGTTATGCTGATGGGCGGGATGTAAATTGCCAACAGACACTCGCGGGAAGTGTATGGTGTTTCCTGAAACATCTAAAAAACAAAGCAACAGAGCCTAGGGCACTTCCACTTATGGTCCTATAGCTTAGGGAAATTAAAATCAAAAAGACACAGCCACCCCAAAGTTTGGAATGGCTCTGTTTACAAGAACCTCGTTTACAGTACAAGTTCAACATCGCAGAAAGTGAAAAATGCATAAAGAAGTTGTGGTATTTACTTACAAAGCAATATCACTCAGCAATGAAATCTATGTCATCAGGCCCTTAGCAGCACAATGAGTGGATTCAGGTATGATGATTCTAACTGAAATAAGTCACACAGAAAAAGAAACATCATAAGATATCAGTAATACACGGAATGTAAACTTGGCTACACAGGAACTGAATTACAGAACAGAACAGGGTCTCAAATTTAGAAAACCAACTTATGCTTGCTTAAGGGGAAAGGTGAGTTGGGGTGCTGCATAAAACCAGAGATCGAAATGAGCACAGATAAAGTTCCTTAAGCCAAATATGGAATAGACAAGAGCTACTCCTTGCTCAACGAAATGGACTCAACACCGCATATTAAACGCCTAAGAATGTACCTGACTAGTAAGTATCTTAAAACCTATGGATTGCTATGTCTCCGAAAGAGAATGAAGCATGTGTACAGGGGCATAAACACAGCAGTGAAAGGATTGGAGAGGTTCGGTGAGCAAAAGAAGACCCTTTGAAGTCATATTACATGGTACCCATTCCACGGGTCTCAACTCTCCAGGTTTAAGTTATTGTTCCTTCAGCTAAAACTTGCATGTGGAACCTAGAGTATGATCAACCATGTGATCGGGAGACGTGTTCAAATATTTCTCAGTTTCCGTATCCTGGTACTCGGGTGCAACATTCCACACACTTTACCAACACTCTCCCGACTTGGAGAGTCAGTCCCTTAAATCTCCTGTTTGGCACAGTTTGCAATTTCTGCGGAAGATGAACAGGAATAGCGAGAACCAATGAGAGACTAGCTGGAGGTGTCCTGACGGGCAAATTTAACACTCACATCCCACCAGGAAGAGGAATTAACCAAAGGCTCACCGTGCCGTGCCGGAACCAGATTAGGGCCTGAAGCCATCCTGCGGTGTTGCGGCCAGGTCACAAGAAAGCGAGTTGAAGAAAGGAGCTCAGGGGCACTGTAATTCACAAACCTGCAGAGTTATAAATGACAGCTATCGTCCAAAAATATACTGAAGTAAGGCTGCCAAGAGGACTTGAAAGCGGGGCAGAATTGCAGGAAACCGATTTCAGGAGGTAGACTGGAATTGCATTGAAAGCATAGGAAAAGAGGCAGAACGTCCACAATGATGCACTTGGCCAAAAAGAGCGTATGCGTTTTTTCCTGAATATATTCAGGAAAAAACGCATACGCCCTTTTTGGCCAACCAAGCAACCTTGCAAAGAAGTCTGCAGTACAATGAAGTCTCACTTCCCCCCGGTCAAAAGGGCCATCTGAAAAAAGTGTAAAATCCAGAAAGGCAGGACAGGCCCTGGAGAACTGGGAGCCTTGTTATGCTGATGGGCGGGATGTAAATTGCCAACAGACACTCGGGAGAAGTGTATCCTGTTTCCTGAAACATCTAAAAAACAAAGCAACAGAGCCTAGGGCACTTCCACTAATGGTCCTATAGCTTAGGGAAATTAAAATCAAAAAGACACAGCCACCCCAAAATTTGGGACGCCTCTGTTTACAAGAACCTCGTTTACCGTACAAGTTCAATATCACAGAAAGTGAAAAATGGATAAAGAACTTGTGGTACTTACGTACAATGCAGTATCACTCAGCAATGAAATCTATGTCATCAGGCCCGTAGCAGCATAATGAGTGGATTCAGGTACGATGATTCTAACTGAAATAAGTCACACAGAAAAAGAAACATCATAAGATATCACTAATACACGGAATGTAAACTTGGCTACACAGGAACTGAATTCCAAAAGAGCACAGGGTCTCAAATTCAGAAAACCAACTTATGCTTGCTTAAGGGGAAAGGTGAGTTGGGGTGCTGCATAAAACCAAAGATTGAAATGAGCACAGATAAAGTTCCTTAAGCCAAATATGGAATAGACAAGAGCTACTCCTTGCTGAACGAAATGGACTCAACACCCCATATTAAACGCCTAAGAATGTAACTGACTAGTAAGTATCTTAAAACCTATGGATTTCTATGTCTCCAAAAGAGAATCAAGCGTGTGTACAGGGGCATAAACGCAGCAGTGATATGATTGGAGAGGTTCGGTGAGCAAACGAAGACCCTTTGAAATCATATTGCATGGTACCCATTCCACGGGTTTCAACTCTCCAGGTTTAAGGTATTCTTCCTTCAGCTAAAACATGCATGTGGAACCTAGAGTATGATCAACCATGTGATCGGGAGACGTGTTCAAATATGTCTCAGTTTTTGTACCCTGGTACTCGGGTGCAACATTCCAGACGCTTTACTAACACTCTCCCCACTTGGAGAGTCAGTCCCTTTAACCTCCTGTTTGGCCCAGTTTGCAATTTCTGCGGAAGATGAACAGGAATAGGGAGAACCAATGAGAGACTAGCTGGAGGTGTCTGGACGGGCAAATTTAACTCTCATTTCCCACCAGGAAGAGGAATTAACCAAAGGCTCAGTGTGCCGTGCCGGAACCAGTTTAGGACCTGAAGCCATCCTGCGGTGTTGCGGCCAGCACAAAAGAAAGCGAGTTGAAGAAAGGAGCTCAGGGGCACTGTAATTCACAAACCTGCAGAGTTATAAATGACAGCTATTGTCCAAAAATAGACTGAAGTAAGGCTGCCAAGAGGACTTGAAAGCGGGGCAGAATTGCAGGAAACCGATTTCAGGAGGTAGACTGGAATTGCATTGAAAGCATAGGAAAAGAGGCAGAACGTCCACAATGATGCACTTGGCCAAAAAGGGCGTATGCGTTTTTTTCCTGAATATATTCAGGAAAAAACGCATACGGCCTTTTTGGCCAACCAAGCAAGCTTGCAAAGGAAATCTGCACTACAATGAAGTCTCACTTCCCCCCGGTCAAAAGAGTCATCTGAAAAAAGTGTAAAATCCAGAAAGGCAGGACAGGCCATGGAGAACTGGGAGCCTTGTTATGCTGATGGGCGGGATGTAAATTGCCAACAGACAATGGGGAGAAGTGTATGGTGTTTCCTGAAACATCTAAAAAACAAAGCAACAGAACCTAGGCCACTTCCACTTATGGTCCTATAGCTTAGGGAAATTAAAATCAAAAAGACACAGCCACCCTAAAGTTTGGGACGCCTCTGTTTACAAGAACCTCGTTTACAGTACAAGTTCAACATCGCAGAAAGTGAAAAATGGATAAAGAAGTTGTGGTATTTACTTACAAAGCAATATCACTCAGCAATGAAATCTATGTCATCAGGCCCTTAGCAGCACAATGAGTGGATTCAGGTATGATGATTCTAACTGAAATAAGTCACACAGAAAAAGAAACATCATAAGATATCAGTAATACACGGAATGGAAACTTGGCTACACAGGAACTGAATTACAGAACAGAACAGGGTCTCAAATTTAGAAAACCAACTTATGCTTGCTTAAGGGGAAAGGTGAGTTGGGGTGCTGCATAAAACCAGAGATTGAAATGAGCACAGATAAAGTTCCTTAAGCCAAATATGGAATAGACAAGAGCTACTGCTTGCTCAACGAAATGGACTCGACACCGCATATTAAACGCCTAAGAATGTACCTGACTAGTAAGTATCTTAAAACCTATGGATTGCTATGTCTCCGAAAGAGAATGAAGCATGTGTACAGGGGCATAAACACAGCAGTGAAAGGATTGGAGAGGTTCGGTGAGCAAAAGAAGACCCTTTGAAGTCATATTACATGGTACCCATTCCACGGGTTTTAACTACCCAGGTTTAAGGTATTCTTCCTTCAGCTAAAACTTGCATGGGGAACCTAGAGTATGATCAACCATGTGATCGGGAGACGTGTTCAAATATGTCTCAGTTTTCGTACCCTGGTACTCGGGTTCAACATTCCAGACGCTTTACTAACACTCTCCCCACTTGGAGAGTCAGTCCCTTTAACCTCCTGTTTGGCCCAGTTTGCAATTTCTGCGGAAGATGAACAGGAATAGCGAGAACCAATGAGAGACTAGCTGAAGGTGTCTGGATGGGCAAATTTAACTCTCATTTCCCACCAGGAAGAGGAATTAACCAAAGGCTCAGCGTGCCGTGCCAGAACCAGATTAGGGCCTGAAGACATCCTGCGGTGTTGCGGCCAGCTCACAAGAAAGCGAGTTGAAGAAAGGAGCTCAGGGGCACTGTAATTCACAAACCTGCAGAGTTATAAATGACAGCTATCGTCCAAAAATAGACTGAAGTAAGGCTGCCAAGAGGACTTGAAAGCGGGGCAGAATTGCAGGAAACCGATTTCAGGAGGTAGACTGGAATTGCATTGAAAGCATAGGAAAAGAGGCAGAACGTCCACAATGATGCACTTGGCCAAAAAGGGCGTATGCGTTTTTTCCTGAATATATTCAGGAAAAAACACATACGGACTTTTTGGCCAACCAAGCAAGCTTGCAAAGGAAATCTGCACTACAATGAAGTTTCACTTCCCCCCGGTCAAAAGAGTCATCTGAAAAAAGTGTAAAATCCAGAAAGGCAGGACAGGCCATGGAGAACTGGGAGCCTTGTTATGCTGATGGGCGGGATGTAAATTGCCAACAGACACTCGGGAGAAGTGTATGGTGTTTCCTGAAACATCTAAAAAACAAAGCAACAGAACCTAGGCCACTTCCACTTATGGTCCTATAGCTTAGGGAAATTAAAATCAAAAAGACACAGCCACCCTAAAGTTTGGGACGCCTCTGTTTACAAGAACCTCGTTTACAGTACAAGTTCAACATCGCAGAAAGTGAAAAATGGATAAAGAAGTTGTGGTATTTACTTACAAAGCAATATCACTCAGCAATGAAATCTATGTCATCAGGCCCTTAGCAGCACAATGAGTGGATTCAGGTATGATGATTCTAAGTGAAATAAGTCACACAGAAAAAGAAACATCATAAGATATCAGTAATACACGGAATGTAAACTTGGCTACACAGGAACTGAATTACAGAACAGAACAGGGTCTCAAATTTAGAAAACCAACTTATGCTTGCTTAAGGGGAAAGGTGAGTTGGGGTGCTGCATAAAACCAGAGATTGAAATGAGCACAGATAAAGTTCCTTAAGCCAAATATGGAATAGACAAGAGCTACTGCTTGCTCAACGAAATGGACTCGACACCGCATATTAAACGCCTAAGAATGTACCTGACTAGTAAGTATCTTAAAACCTATGGATTGCTATGTCTCCGAAAGAGAATGAAGCATGTGTACAGGGGCATAAACACAGCAGTGAAAGGATTGGAGAGGTTCGGTGAGCAAAAGAAGACCCTTTGAAGTCATATTACATGGTACCCATTCCACGGGTTTTAACTACCCAGGTTTAAGGTATTCTTCCTTCAGCTAAAACTTGCATGGGGAACCTAGAGTATGATCAACCATGTGATCGGGAGACGTGTTCAAATATGTCTCAGTTTTCGTACCCTGGTACTCGGGTGCAACATTTCAGACGCTTTACTAACACTCTCCCCACTTGGAGAGTCAGTCCCTTTAACCTCCTGTTTGGCCCAGTTTGCAATTTCTGCGGAAGATGAACAGGAATAGCGAGAACCAATGAGAGACTAGCTGAAGGTGTCTGGATGGGCAAATTTAACTCTCATTTCCCACCAGGAAGAGGAATTAACCAAAGGCTCAGCGTGCCGTGCCAGAACCAGATTAGGGCCTGAAGACATCCTGCGGTGTTGCGGCCAGCTCACAAGAAAGCGAGTTGAAGAAAGGAGCTCAGGGGCACTGTAATTCACAAACCTGCAGAGTTATAAATGACAGCTATCGTCCAAAAATAGACTGAAGTAAGGCTGCCAAGAGGACTTGAAAGCGGGGCAGAATTGCAGGAAACCGATTTCAGGAGGTAGACTGGAATTGCATTGAAAGCATAGGAGAAGAGGCAGAACGTCCACAATGATGCACTTGGCCAAAAAGGGCGTATGCGTTTTTTCCTGAATATATTCAGGAAAAAACGCATACGCCCTTTTTGGCCAACCAAGCAAGCTTGCAAAGGAAATCTGCACTACAAAGAGGTCTCACTTCCCCCCGGTCAAAAGGGCCATCTGAAAAACCTGTAAAATCCAGAAAGGCAGGACAGGCCATGGAGAACTGGGAGCCTTGTTATGCTGATGGGCGGGATGTAAATTGCCAACAGACACTCGGGAGAAGTGTATGGTGTTTCCTGAAACATCTAAAAAACAAAGCAACAGAGCCTAGGACACTGCCACTTATGGTCCTATAGCTTAGGGAAATTAAAATCAAAAAGACACAGCCACCCCAAAGTTTGGGACGCCTCTGTTTACAAGAACCTCGTTTACAGTACAAGTTCAACATTGCAGAAAGTGAAAAATGGATAAAGAAGTTGTGGTATTTACTTACAAAGCAATATCACTCAGCAATGAAATCTGTGTCATCAGGCCCTTAGCAGCACAATGAGTGGATTCAGGTATGATGATTCTAACTGAAATAAGTCACACAGAAAAAGAAACATCATAAGATATCAGTAATACATGGAATGTAAACTTGGCTACACAGGAACTGAATTACAGAACAGAACAGGGTCTCAAATTTAGAAAACCAACTTATGCTTGCTTAAGGGTAAAGGTGAGTTGGGGTGCTGCATAAAACCAGAGATTGAAATGAGCACAGATAAAGTTCCTTAAGCCAAATATGGAATAGACAAGAGCTACTCCTTGCTCAACGAAATGGACTCAACACCGCATATTAAACGCCTAGAATGTACCTGACTTGTAAGTATCTTAAAACCTATGGATTGCTATGTCTCCGAAAGAGAATCAAGCATGTGTACAGGGGCATAAACGCAGCAGTGATAGGATTGGAGAAGTTTGGTGAGCAAATGAAGACCCTTTGACGTCATATTGCATGGTACCCATTCCACGGGTTTCAACTACCCAGGTTTAAGGTATTCTTCCTTCAGCTAAAACATGCATGTGGAACCTAGACTATGATCAACCATGTGATCGGGAGACGTGTTCAAGTATGTCTCAGTTTTCGTACCCTGGTACTCGGGTGCAACATTCCAGACGCTTTACTAACACTCTCCCGACTTGGAGAGTCAGTCCCTTTAACCTCCTGTTTGGCCCAGTTTGCAATTTCTGCGGATGATGAACAGGAATAGCGAGAACCAATGAGAGACTAGCTGCAGGTGTCTGGACAGGCAAATTTAACTCTCATTTCCCACCAGGAAGAGGAATTAACCAAAGGCTCAGCATGCCGTGCCGGAACCAGATTAGGGCCTGAAGCCATCCTGCGGTGTTGCGGCCAGCTCACAAGAAAGCGATTTGAAGAAAGGAGCTCAGGGGCACTGTACTTCACAAACCTGCAGAGTTATAAATGACAGCTATCGTCCAAAAATAGACTGAAGTAAGGCTGCCAAGAGGACTTGAAAGCGGGGCAGAATTGCAGGAAACCGATTTCAGGAGGTAGACTGGAATTGCATTGAAAGCATAGGAAAAGAGGCAGAACGTCCACAATGATGCACTTGGCCAAAAAGGGCCTATGCGTTTTTTCCTGAATATATTCAGGAAAAAACGCATAGGCCCTTTTTGGCCAACCAAGCAAGCTTGCAAAGGAAATCTGCACTACAATGAAGTCTCACTTCCCCCCGGTCAAAAGGGCCATCTGAAAAAAGTGTAAAATCCAGAAAGGCCGGACAGGCCATTTAGAACTGGGAGCCTTGTTATGCTGATGGGCGGGATGTAAATTGCCAACAGACACTCGGGAGAAGTGTATGGTGTTTCCTGAAACATCTAAAAAACAAAGCAACAGAACCTAGGGCACTTCCACTTATGGTCCTATAGCTTAGGGAAATTAAAATCAAAAAGACACAGCCACCCCAAAGTTTGGGACGCCTCTGTTTACAAGAACCTCATTTACCGTACAAGTTCAATATCACAGAAAGTGAAAAATGGATAAAGAACTTGTGGTACTTACGTACAATGCAGTATCACTGAGCAATGAAATCTATGTCATCAGGCCCGTAGCAGCATAACGAGTGGATTCAGGTACGATGATTCTAACTGAAATAATTCACACAGAAAAAGAAACATCATAAGATATCAGTAATACACGGAATGTAAACTTGGCTACACAGGAACTGAATTACAGAACAGAACAGGGTCTCAAATTTAGAAAACCAACTTATGCTTGCTTAAGGGGAAAGGTGAGTTGGGGTGCTGCATAAAACCAGAGATTGAAATGAGCACAGATAAAGTTCCTTAAGCCAAATATGGAATAGACAAGAGCTACTCCTTGCTCAACGAAATGGACTCGACACCGCATATTAAACGCCTAAGAATGTACCTGACTAGTAAGTATCTTAAAGCCTATGGATTGCTATGTCTCCAAAAGAGAATCAAGCGTGTGTACAGGGGCATAAACGCAGCAGTGATAGGATTGGAGAAGTTTGGTGAGCAAATGAAGACCCTTTGAAGTCATATTGCATGGTACCCATTACACGGGTCTCAACTCTCTAGGTTTAAAGTATTCTTCCTTCAGCTAAAACATGCATGTGGAACCCAGAGTATGATCAACTGTGTGAACGGGAGACGTGTTCAAATATGTCTCAGTTTTCCTCCCCTGGTACTCGGGTGCAACATTCCAGATGCTTTATTAACACTCTCCCCACTTGGAGAGTCAGCACCTTTAACCTCCTGTTTGGCCCAGTTTGCAATTTCTGCGGAAGATGAACAGGAATAGGGAGAACCAATGGGAGACTAACTGGAGGTGTCTGGACGGGCAAATTTAACTCTCATTTCCCACCAGGAAGAGGAATTAACCAAAGGCTCAGCGTGCCGTGCCGCAACCAGATTAGGGCCTGAAGCCATCCTGCGGTGTTGCGGCCAGGTCACAAGAAAGCGAGTTGAAGAAAGGAGCTCAGGGGCACTGTAATTCACAAACCTGCAGAGTTATAAATGACAGCTATCGTCCAAAAATATACTGAAGTAAGGCTGCCAAGAGGACTTGAAAGCGGGGCAGAATTGCAGGAAACCGATTTCAGGAGGTAGACTGGAATTGCATTGAAAGCATAGGAAAAGAGGCAGAACGTCCACAATGATGCACTTGGCCAAAAAGGGCGTATGCGTTTTTTCCTGAATATATTCAGGAAAAAACGCATACGCCCTTTTTGGCCAACCAAGCAAGCTTGCAAAGGAAATCTGCAGTACAATGAACTCTCACTTCCACCCGGTCAAAAGGGCCATCTGAAAAAAGTGTAAAATCCAGAAAGGCAGGACAGGCCATGGAGAACTGGGAGCCTTGTTATGCTGATGGGCGGGATGTAAATTGCCAACAGACACTCGGGGGAAGTGTATGGTGTTTCCTGAAACATCTAAAAAACAAAGCAACAGAGCCTAGGGCACTTCCACTTATGGTCCTATAGCTTAGGGAAATTAAAATCAAAAAGACACAGCCACCCCAAAGTTTGGAATGGCTCTGTTTACAAGAACCTCATTTACAGTACAAGTTCAACATCGCAGAAAGTGAAAAATGGATAAAGAAGTTGTGGTATTTACTTACAAAGCAATATCACTCAGCAATGAAATCTATGTCATCAGGCCCTTAGCAGCACAATGAGTGGATTCAGGTATGATGATTCTAACTGAAATAAGTCACACAGAAAAAGAAACATCATAAGATATCAGTAATACACGGAATGTAAACTTGGCTACACAGGAACTGAATTACAGAACAGAACAGGGTCTCAAATTTAGAAAACCAACTTATGCTTGCTTAAGGGGAAAGGTGAGTTGGGGTGCTGCATAAAACCAGAGATTGAAATGAGCACAGATAAAGTTCCTTAAGCCAAATATGGAATACACAAGAGCTACTGCTTGCTCAACGAAATGGACTCGACACCGCATATTAAACGCCTAAGAATGTACCTGACTAGTAAGTATCTTAAAACCTATGGATTGCTATGTCTCCGAAAGAGAATGAAGCATGTGTACAGGGGCATAAACACAGCAGTGAAAGGATTGGAGAGGTTCGGTGAGCAAAAGAAGACCCTTTGAAGTCATATTACATGGTACCCATTCCACGGGTTTTAACTACCCAGGTTTAAGGTATTCTTCCTTCAGCTAAAACTTGCATGGGGAACCTAGAGTATGATCAACCATGTGATCGGGAGACGTGTTCAAATATATCTCAGTTTTCGTACCCTGGTACTCGGGTGCAACATTCCAGACGCTTTACTAACACTCTCCCCACTTGGAGAGTCAGTCCCTTTAACCTCCTGTTTGGCCCAGTTTGCAATTTCTGCGGAAGATGAACAGGAATAGCGAGAACCAATGAGAGACTAGCTGAAGGTGTCTGGATGGGCAAATTTAACTCTCATTTCCCACCAGGAAGAGGAATTAACCAAAGGCTCAGCGTGCCGTGCCAGAACCAGATTAGGGCCTGAAGACATCCTGCGGTGTTGCGGCCAGCTCACAAGAAAGCGAGTTGAAGAAAGGAGCTCAGGGGCACTGTAATTCACAAACCTGCAGAGTTATAAATGACAGCTATCGTCCAAAAATAGACTGAAGTAAGGCTGCCAAGAGGACTTGAAAGCGGGGCAGAATTGCAGGAAACCGATTTCAGGAGGTAGACTGGAATTGCATTGAAAGCATAGGAAAAGAGGCAGAACGTCCACAATGATGCACTTGGCCAAAAAGGGCGTATGCGTTTTTTCCTGAATATATTCAGGAAAAAACGCATACGCCCTTTTTGGCCAACCAAGCAAGCTTGCAAAGGAAATCTGCACTACAAAGAAGTCTCACTCCCCCCGGTCAAAAGGGCCATCTGAAAAACGTGTAAAATCCAGAAAGGCAGGACAGGCCATGGAGAACTGGGAGCCTTGTTATGCTGATGGGCGGGATGTAAATTGCCAACAGACACTCGGGAGAAGTGTATGGTGTTTCCTGAAACATCTAAAAAACAAAGCAACAGAGCCTAGGACACTGCCACTTATGGTCCTATAGCTTAGGGAAATTAAAATCAAAAAGACACAGCCACCCCAAAGTTTGGGACGCCTCTGTTTACAAGAACCTCATTTACAGTACAAGTTCAACATTGCAGAAAGTGAAAAATGGATAAAGAAGTTGTGGTATTTACTTACAAAGCAATATCACTCAGCAATGAAATCTGTGTCATCAGGCCCTTAGCAGCACAATGAGTGGATTCAGGTATGATGATTCTAACTGAAATAAGTCACACAGAAAAAGAAACATCATAAGATATCAATAATACATGGAATGTAAACTTGGCTACACAGGAACTGAATTACAGAACAGAACAGGGTCTCAAATTTAGAAAACCAACTTATGCTTGCTTAAGGGTAAAGGTGAGTTGGGGTGCTGCATAAAACCAGAGATTGAAATGAGCACAGATAAAGTTCCTTAAGCCAAATATGGAATAGACAAGAGCTACTCCTTGCTCAACGAAATGGACTCAACACCGCATATTAAACGCCTAGAATGTACCTGACTTGTAAGTATCTTAAAACCTATGGATTGCTATGTCTCCGAAAGAGAATGAAGCATGTGTACAGGGGCATAAACGCAGCAGTGATAGGATTGGAGAGGTTCGGTGAGCAAATGAAGACCCTTTGAAGTCATATTGCATGGTACCCATTCCACGGGTTTCAACTACCCAGGTTTAAGGTATTCTTCCTTCAGCTAAAACATGCATGTGGAACCTAGAGTATGATCAACCATGTGATCGGGAGACGTGTTCAAATATGTCTCAGTTTTCGTAACCTGGTACTCAGGTGCAACATTCCAGACGCTTTACTAACACTCTCCCGACTTGGAGAGTCAGTCCCTTTAACCTCCTGTTTGGCCCAGTTTGCAATTTCTGCGGAAGATGAACAGGAATAGCGAGAACCAATGAGAGACTAGCTGGAGGTGTCTGGACGGGCAAATTTAACTCTCATTTCCCACCAGGAAGAGGAATTAACCAAAGGCTCAGCGTGCCGTGCCAGAACCAGATTAGGGCCTGAAGCTATCCTGCGGTGTTGCGGCCAGCTCAAAAGAAAGCGAGTTGAAGAAAGGAGCTCAGGGGCACTGTAATTCACAAACCTGCAGAGTTATAAATGACAGCTATCGTCCAAAAATAGACTGAAGTAAGGCTGCCAAGAGGACTTGAAAGCAGGGCAGAATTGCAGGAAACCGATTTCAGGAGGTAGACTGGAATTGCATTGAAAGCATAGGAAAAGAGGCAGAACGTCCACAATGATGCACTTGGCCAAAAAGGGCGTATGCGTTTTTTCCTGAATATATTCAGGAAAAAACGCATACGCCCTTTTTGGCCAACCAAGCAAGCTTGCAAAGGAAATCTGCACTACAATGAAGTCTCACTTCCCCCCGGTCAAAAGGGCCATCTGAAAAAAGTGTAAAATCCAGAAAGGCAGGACAGGCCATGGAGAACTGGAAGCCTTGTTATGCTGATGGGCGGGATGTAAATTGCCAACAGACACTCGGGAGAAGTGTATGGTGTTTCCTGAAACATCTAAAAAACAAAGCAACAGAACCTAGGGCACTTCCACTTATGGTCCTATAGCTTAGGGAAATTAAAATCAAAAAGACACAGCCACCCCAAAGTTTGGAACGGCTCTGTTTACAAGAACCTCGTTTACAGTACAAGTTCAACATCGCAGAAAGTGAAAAATGGATAAAGAAGTTGTGGTATTTACTTACAAAGCAATATCACTCAGCAATGAAATCTGTGTCATCAGGCCCTTAGCAGCACAATGAGTGGATTCAGGTATGATGATTCTAACTGAAATAAGTCACACAGAAAAAGAAACATCATAAGATATCAGTAATACACGTAATGTAAACTTGGCTACACAGGAACTGAATTACAGAACAGAACAGGGTCTCAAATTTAGAAAACCAACTTATGCTTGCTTAAGGGGAAAGGTGAGTTGGGGTGCTGCATAAAACCAGAGATTGAAATGAGCACAGATAAAGTTCCTTAATCCAAATATGGAATACACAAGAGCTACTCCTTGCTCAACGAAATGGACTCAACACCGCATATTAAACGCCTAAGAATGTACCTGACTAGTAAGTATCTTAAAACCTATGGATTGCTATGTCTCCGAAAGAGAATGAAGCATGTGTACAGGGGCATAAACGCAGCAGTGATAGGATTGGAGAGGTTCGGTGAGCAAATGAAGACCCTTTGAAGTCATATTGCATGGTACCCATTCCACGGGTTTCAACTACCCAGGTTTTAGGTATTCTTCCTTCAGCTAAAACATGCATGTGGAACCCAGAGTATGATCAACCATGTGATCGGGAGACGTGTTCAAATATGTCTCAGTTTTCGTACCCTGGTACTCGGGTGCAACATTCCAGATGCTTTACTAACACTCTCCCGACTTGGAGAGTCAGTCCCTTTAACCTCCTGTTTGGCCCAGTTTGCAATTTCTGCGGAAGATGAACAGGAATAGTGAGAACCAATGAGAGACTAGCTGGAGGTGTCTGGACGGGCAAATTTAACTCTCATTTCCCACCAGGAAGAAGAATTAACCAAAGGCTCAGCGTGCCGTGCCGGAACCAGATTAGGGCCTGAAGCCATCCTGCGGTGTTGCGGCCAGCTCAAAAGAAAGCGAGTTGAAGAAAGGAGCTCAGGGGCACTGTAATTCACAAACCTGCAGAGTTATAAATGACAGCTATCGTCCAAAAATAGACTGAAGTAAGGCTGCCAAGAGGACTTGAAAGCGGGGCAGAATTGCAGGAAACCGATTTCAGGAGGTAGACTGGAATTGCATTGAAAGCATAGGAAAAGAGGCAGAACGTCCACAATGATGCACTTGGCCAAAAAGGGCGTATGCGTTTTTTCCTGAATATATTCAGGAAAAAACGCATACGCCCTTTTTGGCCAACCAAGCAAGCTTGCAAAGGAAATCTGCACTACAATGAAGTCTCACTTCCCCCCGGTCAAAAGGGCCATCTGAAAAAAGTGTAAAATCCAGAAAGGCAGGACAGGCCATGGAGAACTGGGAGCCTTGTTATTCTGAAGGGCGGGATGTAAATTGCCAAGAACCACTCGGGAGAAGTGTATGGTGTTTCCTGAAACATCTAAAAAACAAAGCAACAGAGCCTAGGGCACTTCCACTTATGGTCCTATAGCTTAGGGAATTTAAAATCTAAAAGACACAGCCACCCCAAAGTTTCAAACGGCTCTGTTTACAAGAACCTCGTTTACAGTACAAGTTCAACATCACAGAAAGTGAAAAATGGACAAAGAAGTTGTGGTATTTACTTACGAAGCAATATCACTAAGCAATGAAATCTATGTCATCAGGCCCTTAGCAGCACAATGAGTGGATTCAGGTATGATGATTCTAACTGAAATAAGTCACACAGAAAAAGAAACATCATAAGATATCAGTAATACACGGAATGTAAACTTGGCTACACAGGAACTGAATTACAGAACAGAACAGGGTCTCAAATTTAGAAAACCAACTTATTCTTGCTTAAAGGTAAAGGTGAGTTGGGGTGCTGCATAAAACCAGAGATTGAAATGAGCACAGATAAAGTTCCTTAAGTCAAATATGGAATAGACAAGAGCTACTCCTTGCTCAACGAAATGGACTCAACACCGCATATTAAACGCCTAAGAATGTACCTGACTAGTAAGTATCGTAAAACCTATGGATTGCTATGTCTCCAAAAGAGAATCAAGCATGTGTACAGGGGCATAAACGCAGCAGTGATAGGAATGGACAGGTTCGGTGAGCAAATGAAGACCCTTTGAAGTCATATTGCATGGTACCCATTACACGGGTCTCAACTCTACAGGTTTAAGGTATTCTTCCTTCAGCTAAAACATGCATGTGGAACCTAGACTATGATCAACCATGTGAACGGGAGACGTGTTCAAATATGTCTCAGTTTTCCTCCCCTGGTACTCGGGTGCAACATTCCAGACGCTTTACTGACACTCTCCCGACTTGGAGAGTCAGTGCCTTTAACCTCCTGTTTGGCCCAGTTTGCAATTTCTGCGGAAGATGAACAGGAATAGCGAGAAGCAATGAGAGACTAGCTGGAGGTGTCTGGACGGGCAAATTTAACTCTCATTTCCCACCAGGAAGAGGAATTAACCAAAGGCTCAGCGTGCCGTGCCGGAACCAGATTAGGGCCTGAAGCCATCCTGCGGTGTTGCGGCCAGGTCACAAGAAAGCGAGTTGAAGAAAGGAGCTCAAGGGCACTGTAATTCACAAACCTGCAGAGTTATAAATGACAGCTATCGTCCAAAAATAGACTGAAGTAAGGCTGCCAAGAGGACTTGAAAGCGGGGCAGAATTGCAGGAAACCGATTTCAGGAGGTAGACTGGAATTGCATTGAAAGCATAGGAAAAGAGGCAGAACGTCCACAATGATGCACTTGGCCAAAAAGGGCGTATGCGTTTTTTCCTGAATATATTCAGGAAAAAATGCATACGCCCTTTTTGGCCAACCAAGCAAGCTTGCAAAGAAATCTGCACTACAATGAAGTCTCACTTCCCCCCGGTCAAAAGGGCCATCTGAAAAAAGTGTAAAATCCAGAAAGGCAAAACAGGCCATGGAGAACTGGGAGCCTTGTTATGCTGATGGGCGGGATGTAAATTGCCAACAGACACTCGGGAGAAGTGTATGGTGTTTCCTGAAACATCTAAAAAACAAAGCAACAGAGCCTAGGGCACTGCCACTTATGGTCCTATAGCTTAGGGAAATTAAAATCAAAAAGACACAGCCACCCCAAAGTTTGGGACGCCTCTGTTTACAAGAACATCGTTTACAGTACAAGTTCAACATCGCAGAAAGTGAAAAATGGATAAAGAAGTTGTGGTATTTACTTACAAAGCAATATCACTCAGCAATGAAATCTGTGTCATCAGGCCCTTAGCAGCACAATGAGTGGATTCAGGTATGATGATTCTAACTGAAATAAGTCACACAGAAAAAGAAACATCATAAGATATCAGTAATACACGGAATGGAAACTTGGCTACACAGGAACTGAATTACAGAACAGAACAGGGTCTCAAATTTAGAAAACCAACTTATGCTTGCTTAAGGGGAAAGGTGAGTTGGGGTGCTGCATAAAACCAGAGATTGAAATGAGCACAGATAAAGTTCCTTAATCCAAATATGGAATACACAAGAGCTACTCCTTGCTCAATGAAATGGACTCAACACCGCATATTAAACGCCTAAGAATGTACCTGACTAGTAAGTATCTTAAAACCTATGGATTGCTATGTCTCCGAAAGAGAATCAAGCATGTGTACAGGGGCATAAACGCAGCAGTGATAGGATTGGAGAGGTTCGGTGAGCAAATGAAGACCCTTTGAAGTCATATTGCATGGTACCCATTCCACGGGTTTCAACTACCCAGGTTTTAGGTATTCTTCCTTCAGCTAAAACATGCATGTGGAACCCAGAGTATGATCAACCATGTGATCGGGAGACGTGTTCAAATATGTCTCAGTTTTCGTACCCTGGTACTCGGGTGCAACATTCCAGACGCTTTACTAACACTCTACCGACTTGGAGAGTCAGTCCCTTTAACCTCCTGTTTGGCCCAGTTTGCAATTTCTGCGGAAGATGAACAGGAATAGTGAGAACCAATGAGAGACTAGCTGGAGGTGTCTGGACGGGCAAATTTAACTCTCATTTCCCACCAGGAAGAGGAATTAACCAAAGGCTCAGCGTGCCGTGCCGGAACCAGATTAGGGCCTGAAGCCATCCTGCGGTGTTGCGGCCAGCTCAAAAGAAAGCGAGTTGAAGAAAGGAGCTCAGGGGCACTGTAATTCACAAACCTGCAGAGTTATAAATGACAGCTATCGTCCAAAAATAGACTGAAGTAAGGCTGCCAAGAGGACTTGAAAGCGGGGCAGAATTGCAGGAAACCGATTTCAGGAGGTAGACTGGAATTGCATTGAAAGCATAGGAAAAGAGGCAGAACGTCCACAATGATGCACTTGGCCAAAAAGGGCGTATGCGTTTTTTCCTGAATATATTCAGGAAAAAACGCATACGCCCTTTTTGGCCAACCAAGCAAGCTTGCAAAGGAAATCTGCACTACAATGAAGTCTCACTTCCCCCCGGTCAAAAGGGCCATCTGAAAAAAGTGTAAAATCCAGAAAGGCAGGACAGGCCATGGAGAACTGGGAGCCTTGTTATTCTGAAGGGCGGGATGTAAATTGCCAAGAACCACTCGGGAGAAGTGTATGGTGTTAACTGAAACATCTAAAAAACAAAGCAACAGAGCCTAGGGCACTTCCACTTATGGTCCTATAGCTTAGGGAATTTAAAATCTAAAAGACACAGCCACCCCAAAGTTTCAAACGGCTCTGTTTACAAGAACCTCGTTTACAGTACAAGTTCAACATCGCAGAAAGTGAAAAATGGACAAAGAAGTTGTGGTATTTACTTACGAAGCAATATCACTCAGCAATGAAATCTATGTCATCAGGCCCTTAGCAGCACAATGAGTGGATTCAGGTATGATGATTCTAACTGAAATAAGTCACACAGAAAAAGAAACATCATAAGATATCAGTAATACACGGAATGGAAACTTGGCTACACAGGAACTGAATTACAGAACAGAACAGGGTCTCAAATTTAGAAAACCAACTTATTCTTGCTTAAAGGTAAAGGTGAGTTGGGGTGCTGCATAAAACCAGAGATTGAAATGAGCACAGATAAAGTTCCTTAAGTCAAATATGGAATAGACAAGAGCTACTCCTTGCTCAACGAAATGGACTCAACACCGCATATTAAACGCCTAAGAATGTACCTGACTAGTAAGTATCGTAAAACCTATGGATTGCTATGTCTCCAAAAGAGAATCAAGCATGTGTACAGGGGCATAAACGCAGCAGTGATAGGATTGGAGAGGTTCGGTGAGCAAATGAAGACCCTTTGAAATCATATTGCATGGTACCCATTACACGGGTCTCAACTCTACAGGTTTAAGGTATTCTTCCTTCAGCTAAAACATGCATGGGGAACCCAAGTATGATCAACCATGTGAACGGGAGACGTGTTCAAATATGTCTCAGTTTTCGTCCCCTGGTACTCGGGTGCAACATTCCAGACGCTTTACTGACACTCTCCCGACTTGGAGAGTCAGTCCCTTTAACCTCCTGTTTGGCCCAGTTTGCAATTTCTGCGGAAGATGAACAGGAATAGCGAGAAGCAATGAGAGGCTAGCTGGAGGTGTCTGGACGGGCAAATTTAACTCTCATTTCCCACCAGGAAGAGGAATTAACCAAAGGCTCAGCATGCCGGGCCGGAACCAGATTAGGGCCTGAAGCCATCCTGCGGTGTTGCGGCCAGGTCACAAGAAAGCGAGTTGAAGAAAGGAGCTCAAGGGCACTGTAATTCACAAACCTGCAGAGTTATAAATGACAGCTATCGTCCAAAAATAGACTGAAGTAAGGCTGCCAAGAGGACTTGAAAGCGGGGCAGAATTGCAGGAAACTGATTTCAGGAGGTAGACTGGAATTGCATTGAAAGCATAGGAAAAGAGGCAGAACGTCCACAATGATGCACTTGGCCAAAAAGGGCGTATGCGTTTTTTCCTGAATATATTCAGGAAAAAACGCATACGCCCTTTTTGGCCAACCAAGCAAGCTTGCAAAGGAAATCTGCACTACAATGAAGTCTCACTTCCCCCCGGTCAAAAGGGCCATCTGAAAAAAGTGTAAAATCCAGAAAGGCAGGACAGGCCATGGAGAAATGGGAGCCTTGTTATGCTGATGGGCGGGATGTAAATTGCCAACAGACACTCGGGAGAAGTGTATGGTGTTTCCTGAAACATCTAAAAAACAAAGCAACAGAGCCTAGGGCACTGCCACTTATGGTCCTATAGCTTAGGGAAATTAAAATCAAAAAGACACAGCCACCCCAAAGTTTGGGACGCCTCTGTTTACAAGAACATCGTTTACAGTACAAGTTCAACATCGCAGAAAGTGAAAAATGGATAAAGAAGTTGTGGTATTTACTTACAAAGCAATATCACTCAGCAATGAAATCTGTGTCATCAGGCCCTTAGCAGCACAATGAGTGGATTCAGGTATGATGATTCTAACTGAAATAAGTCACACAGAAAAAGAAACATCATAAGATATCAGTAATAAACGGAATGTAAACTTGGCTACACAGGAACTGAATTACAGAACAGAACAGGGTCTCAAATTTAGAAAACCAACTTATGCTTGCTTAAAGGTAAAGGTGAGTTGGGGTGCTGCATAAAACCAGAGATTGAAATGAGCACAGATAAAGTTCCTTAAGTCAAATATGGAATAGACAAGAGCTACTCCTTGCTCAACGAAATGGACTCACACCGCATATTAAACGCCTAAGAATGTACCTGACTAGTAAGTATCGTAAAACCTATGGATTGCTATGTCTCCAAAAGAGAATCAAGCATGTGTACAGGGGCATAAACGCAGCAGTGATAGGATTGGAGAGGTTCGGTGAGCAAATGAAGACCCTTTGAAGTCATATTGCATGGTACCCATTACACGGGTCTCAACTCTCCAGATTTAAGGTATTCTTCCTTCAGCTAAAACATGCATGTGGAACCAAAGTATGATCAACCATGTGAACGGGAGACGTGTTCAAATATGTCTCAGTTTTCCTCCCCTGGTACTCGGGTGCAACATTTCAGACGCTTTACTGACACTCTCCCGACTTGGAGAGTCAGTCCCTTTAACCTCCTGTTTGGCCCAGTTTGCAATTTCTGCGGAAGATGAACAGGAATAGCGAGAAGCAATGAGAGGCTAGCTGGAGGTGTCTGGACGGGCAAATTTAACTCTCATTTCCCACCAGGAAGAGGAATTAACCAAAGGCTCAGCGTGCCGTGCCGGAACCAGATTAGGGCCTGAAGCCATCCTGCGGTGTTGCGGCCAGCTCAAAAGAAAGCGAGTTGAAGAAAGGAGCTCAGGGGCACTGTAATTCACAAACCTGCAGAGTTATAAATGACAGCTATCGTCCAAAAATAGACTGAAGTAAGGCTGCCAAGAGGACTTGAAAGCGGGGCAGAATTGCAGGAAACCGATTTCAGGAGGTAGACTGGAATTGCATTGAAAGCATAGGAAAAGAGGCAGAACGTACACAATGATGCACTTGGCCAAAAAGGGCGTATGCGTTTTTTCCTGAATATATTCAGGAAAAAACGCATACGCCCTTTTTGGCCAACCAAGCAAGCTTGCAAAGGAAATCTGCACTACAATGAAGTCTCACTTCCCCCCGGTCAAAAGGGCCATCTGAAAAAAGTGTAAAATCCAGAAAGGCAGGACAGGCCATGGAGAACTGGGAGCCTTGTTATGCTGATGGGCGGGATGTAAATTGCCAACAGACACTCGGGAGAAGTGTATGGTGTTTCCTGAAACATCTAAAAAACAAAGCAACAGAGCCTAGGGCACTGCCACTTATGGTCCTATAGCTTAGGGAAATTAAAATCAAAAAGACACAGCCACCCCAAAGTTTGGGACGCCTCTGTTTACAAGAACCTCGTTTACAGTACAAGTTCAACATCGCAGAAAGTGAAAAATGGATAAAGAAGTTGTGGTATTTACTTACAAAGCAATATCACTCAGCAATGAAATCTGTGTCATCAGGCCCTTAGCAGCACAATGAGTGGATTCAGGTATGATGATTCTAACTGAAATAAGTCACACAGAAAAAGAAACATCATAAGATATCAGTAATACATGGAATGTAAACTTGGCTACACAGGAACTGAATTACAGAACAGAACAGGGTCTCAAATTTAGAAAACCAACTTATGCTTGCTTAAGGGGAAAGGTGAGTTGGGGTGCTGCATAAAACCAGAGATTGAAATGAGCACAGATAAAGTTCCTTAAGCCAAATATGGAATAGACAAGAGCTACTCCTTGCTCAACGAAATGGACTCAACACCGCATATTAAACGCCTAAGAATGTACCTGACTAGTAAGTATCTTAAAACCTATGGATTGCTATGTCTCCGAAAGAGAATCAAGCATGTGTACAGGGACATAAACGCAGCAGTGATAGGATTGGAGATGTTCGGTGAGCAAATGAAGACCCTTTGAAGTCATATTGTATGGTACCCATTCCACGGGTTTCAACTACCCAGGTTTAAGGTATTGTTCCTTCAGCTAAAACATGCATGTGGAACCTAGAGTATGATCAACCATGTGATCGGGAGACGTGTTCAAATATGTCTCAGTTTTCGTACCCTGGTACTCGGGTGCAACATTCCAGATGCTTTACTAACACTCTCCCCACTTGGAGAGTCAGTCCCTTTAACCTCCTGTTTGGCCCAGTTTGCAATTTCTGCGGAAGATGAACAGGAATAGCGAGAACCAATGAGAGACTAGCTGGAGGTGTCTGAACGGGCAAATTTAACTCTCATTTCCCACCAGGAAGAGGAATTAACCAAAGGCTCAGCATGCCGTGCCAGAACCAGATTAGGGCCTGAAGCCATCCTGCGGTGTTTCGGCCAGCTCACAAGAAAGCGAGTTGAAGAAAGGAGCTCAGGGGCACTGTAATTCACAAACCTGCAGAGTTATAAATGACAGCTATCGTCCAAAAATAGACTGAAGTAAGGCTGCCAAGAGGACTTGAAAGCGGGGCAGAATTGCAGGAAACCGATTTCAGGAGGTAGACTGGAATTGCATTGAAAGCATAGGAAAAGAGGCAGAACGTCCACAATGATGCACTTGGCCAAAAAGGGCGTATGCGTTTTTTCCTGAATATATTCAGGAAAAAACGCATACGCCCTTTTTGGCCAACCAAGCAAGCTTGCAAAGGAAATCTGCACTACAATGAAGTCTCACTTCCCCCCGGTCAAAAGGGCCATCTGAAAAAAGTGTAAAATCCAGAAAGGCAGGACAGGCCATGGAGAACTGGGAGCCTTGTTATGCTGATGGGTGGGATGTAAATTGCCAACAGACACTCGGGAGAAGTGTATGGTGTTTCCTGAAACATCTAAAAAACAAAGCAACAGAGCCTAGGGCACTGCCACTTATGGTCCTATAGCTTAGGGAAATTAAAATCAAAAAGACACAGCCACCCCAAAGTATGGGACGCCTCTGTTTACAAGAACCTCGTTTACAGTACAAGTTCAACATCGCAGAAATTGAAAAATGGACAAAGAAGTTGTGGTATTTACTTACAAAGCAATATCACATCAGCAATAAAATCTATGTCATCAGGCCCTTAGCAGCACAATGAGTGGATTCAGGTATGATGATTCTAACTGAAATAAGTCACACAGAAAAAGAAACATCATAAGATATCAGTAATACACGGAATGGAAACTTGGCTACACAGGAACTGAATTACAGAACAGAACAGGGTCTCAAATTTAGAAAACCAACTTATGCTTGCTTAAGGGTAAAGGTGAGTTGGGGTGCTGCATAAAACCAGAGATTGAAATGAGCACAGATAAAGTTCCTTAAGCCAAATATGGAATAGACAAGAGCTACTCCTTGCTCAACGAAATGGACTCAACACCGCATACTAAACGCCTAAGAATGTACCTGACTTGTAAGTATCTTAAAACCTATGGATTGCTATGTCTCCGAAAGAGAATCAAGCATGTGTACAGGGGCATAAACGCAGCAGTGATAGGATTGTAGAGGTTCGGTGAGCAAATGAAGACCCTTTGAAGTCATATTGCATGGTACCCATTCCACGGGTTTCAACTACCCAGGTTTTAGGTATTCTTCCTTCAGCTAAAACATGCATGTGGAACCCAGAGTATGATCAACCATGTGATCGGGAGACGTGTTCAAATATGTCTCAGTTTTCGTACCCTGGTACTCGGGTGCAACATTCCAGACGCTTTACTAACACTCTCCCGACTTGGAGAGTCAGTCCCTTTAACCTCCTGTTTGGCCCAGTTTGCAATTTCTGCGGAAGATGAACAGGAATAGTGAGAACCAATGAGAGACTAGCTGGAGGTGTCTGGACGGGCAAATTTAACTCTCATTTCCCACCAGGAAGAGGAATTAACCAAAGGCTCAGCGTGCCGTGCCGGAACCAGATTAGGGCCTGAAGCCATCCTGCGGTGTTGCGGCCAGCTCAAAAGAAAGCGAGTTGAAGAAAGGAGCTCAGGGGCACTGTAATTCACAAACCTGCAGAGTTATAAATGACAGCTATCGTCCAAAAATAGACTGAAGTAAGGCTGCCAAGAGGACTTGAAAGCGGGGCAGAATTGCAGGAAACCGATTTCAGGAGGTAGACTGGAATTGCATTGAAAGCATAGGAAAAGAGGCAGAACGTCCACAATGATGCACTTGGCCAAAAAGGGCGTATGTGTTTTTTCCTGAATATATTCAGGAAAAAACGCATACGCTCTTTTTGGCCAACCAAGCAAGCTTGCAAAGGAAATCTGCACTACAATGAAGTCTCACTTCCCCCCGGTCAAAAGGGCCATCTGAAAAAAGTGTAAAATCCAGAAAGGCAGGACAGGCCATGGAGAACTGGGAGCCTTGTTATTCTGAAGGGCGGGATGTAAATTGCCAAGAACCACTCGGGAGAAGTGTATGGTGTTAACTGAAACATCTAAAAAACAAAGCAACAGAGCCTAGGGCACTTCCACTTATGGTCCTATAGCTTAGGGAATTTAAAATCTAAAAGACACAGCCACCCCAAAGTTTCAAACGGCTCTGTTTACAAGAACCTCGTTTACAGTACAAGTTCAACATCGCAGAAAGTGAAAAATGGATAAAGAAGTTGTGGTATTTACTTACAAAGCAATATCACTCAGCAATGAAATCTATGTCATCAGGCCCTTAGCAGCACAATGAGTGGATTCAGGTATGATGATTCTAACTGAAATAAGTCACACAGAAAAAGAAACATCATAAGATATCAGTAATACACGGAATGGAAACTTGGCTACACAGGAACTGAATTACAGAACAGAACAGGGTCTCAAATTTAGAAAACCAACTTATTCTTGCTTAAAGGTAAAGGTGAGTTGGGGTGCTGCATAAAACCAGAGATTGAAATGAGCACAGATAAAGTTCCTTAAGTCAAATATGGAATAGACAAGAGCTACTCCTTGCTCAACGAAATGGACTCAACACCGCATATTAAATGCCTAAGAATGTACCTGACTAGTAAGTATTGTAAAACCTATGGATTGCTATGTCTCCAAAAGAGAATCAAGCATGTGTACAGGGGCATAAACGCAGCAGTGATAGGATTGGAGAGGTTCGGTGAGCAAATGAAGACCCTTTGAAATCATATTGCATGGTACCCATTACACGGGTCTCAACTCTACAGGTTTAAGGTATTCTTCCTTCAGCTAAAACATGCATGTGGAACCCAAGTATGATCAACCATGTGAACGGGAGACGTGTTCAAATATGTCTCAGTTTTCCTCCCCTGGTACTCGGGTGCAACATTCCAGACGCTTTACTGACACTCTCCCGACTTGGAGAGTCAGTCCCTTTAACCTCCTGTTTGGCCCAGTTTGCAATTTCTGCGGAAGATGAACAGGAATAGCGAGAAGCAATGAGAGGCTAGCTGGAGGTGTCTGGACGGGCAAATTTAACTCTCATTTCCCACCAGGAAGAGGAATTAACCAAAGGCTCAGCATGCCGGGCCGGAACCAGATTAGGGCCTAAAGCCATCCTGCGGTGTTGCGGCCAGGTCACAAGAAAGCGAGTTGAAGAAAGGAGCTCAAGGGCACTGTAATTCACAAACCTGCAGAGTTATAAATGACAGCTATCGTCCAAAAATAGACTGAAGTAAGGCTGCCAAGAGGACTTGAAAGCGGGGCAGAATTGCAGGAAACCGATTTCAGGAGGTAGACTGGAATTGCATTGAAAGCATAGGAAAAGAGGCAGAACGTCCACAATGATGCACTTGGCCAAAAAGGGCGTATGCGTTTTTTCCTGAATATATTCAGGAAAAAACGCATACGCCCTTTTTGGCCAACCAAGCAAGCTTGCAAAGGAAATCTGCACTACAATGAAGTCTCACTTCCCCCCGGTCAAAAGGGCCATCTGAAAAAAGTGTAAAATCCAGAAAGGCAGGACAGGCCATGGAGAACTGGGAGCCTTGTTATGCTGATGGGTGGGATGTAAATTGCCAACAGACACTGGGGAGAAGTGTATGGTGTTTCCTGAAACATCTAAAAAACAAAGCAACAGAGCCTAGGGCACTGCCACTTATGGTCCTATAGCTTAGGGAAATTAAAATCAAAAAGACACAGCCACCCCAAAGTATGGGACGCCTCTGTTTACAAGAACCTCGTTTACAGTACAAGTTCAACATCGCAGAAATTGAAAAATGGACAAAGAAGTTGTGGTATTTACTTACAAAGCAATATCACATCAGCAATAAAATCTATGTCATCAGGCCCTTAGCAGCACAATGAGTGGATTCAGGTATGATGATTCTAACTGAAATAAGTCACACAGAAAAAGAAACATCATAAGATATCAGTAATACACGGAATGGAAACTTGGCTACACAGGAACTGAATTACAGAACAGAACAGGGTCTCAAATTTAGAAAACCAACTTATGCTTCCTTAAGGGTAAAGGTGAGTTGGGGTGCTGCATAAAACCAGAGATTGAAATGAGCACAGATAAAGTTCCTTAAGCCAAATATGGAATAGACAAGAGCTACTCCTTGCTCAACGAAATGGACTCAACACCGCATACTAAACGCCTAAGAATGTACCTGACTTGTAAGTATCTTAAAACCTATGGATTGCTATGTCTCCGAAAGAGAATCAAGCATGTGTACAGGGGCATAAACGCAGCAGTGATAGGATTGGAGAGGTTTGGTGAGCAAATGAAGACCCTTTGAAGTCATATTGCATGGTACCCATTCCAAGGGTTTCAACTACCCAGGTTTAAGGTATTCTTCCTTCAGCTAAAACATGCATGTGGAACCTAGAGTATGATCAACCATGTGATCGGGAGACGTGTTCAAATATGTCTCAGTTTTCGTACCCTGGTACGCGGGTGCAACATTCCAGACGCTTTACTAACACTCTCCCGACTTGGAGAGTCAGTCCCTTTAACCTCCTGTTTGGCCCAGTTTGCAATTTCTGCGGAAGATGAACAGGAATAGCGAGAACGAATGAGAGACTAGCTGGAGGTGTCTGGACAGGCAAATTTAACTCTCATTTCCCACCAGGAAGAGGAATTAACCAAAGGCTCAGCGTGCCGTGCCGGAACCAGATTAGGGCCTGAAGCCATCCTGCGGTGTTGCGGCCAGCTCACAAGAAAGCGAGTTGGAGAAAGGAGCTCAGGGGCACTGTAATTCACAAACCTGCAGAGTTATAAATGACAGCTATCGTCCAAAAATAGACTGAAGTAAGGCTGCCAAGAGGAATTGAAAGGGGGGCAGAATTCTAGGAAACCGATTTCAGGAGGTAGACTGGAATTGCATTGAAAGCATAGGAAAAGAGGCAGAACGTCCACAATGATGCACTTGGCCAAAAAGGGCGTATGCGTTTTTTCCTGAATATATTCAGGAAAAAACGCATACGCCCTTTTTGGCCAACCAAGCAAGCTTGCAAAGGAAATCTGCACTACAATGAAGTCTCACTTCCCCCCGGTCAAAAGGGCCATCTGAAAAAAGTGTAAAATCCAGAAAGGCAGGACAGGCCATGGAGAACTGGGAGCCTTGTTATTCTGAAGGGCGGGATGTAAATTGCCAAGAACCACTCGAGAGAAGTGTATGGTGTTAACTGAAACATATAAAAAACAAAGCAACAGAACCTAGGGCACTTCCACTTATGGTCCTATATCTTAGGGAAATTAAAATCAAAAAGACACAGCCACCCCAAAGTTTGCAACGGCTCTGTTTACAAGAACCTCGTTTACAGTACAAGTTCAACATCGCAGAAAGTGAAAAATGGATAAAGAAGTTTTGGTATTTACTTACAAAGCAATATCACTCAGCAATGAAATCTGTGTCATCAGGCCCTTAGCAGCACAATGAGTGGATTCAGGTATGATGATTCTAACTGAAATAAGTCACACAGAAAAAGAAACATCATAAGATATCAGTAATACACGGAATGTACACTTGGCTACACAGGAACTGAATTACAGAACAGAACAGGGTCTCAAATTTAGAAAACCAACTTATGCTTGCTTAAGGGGAAAGGTGAGTTGGGGTGCTGCATAAAACCAGAGATTGAAATGAGCACAGATAAAGTTCCTTAAGCCAAATATGGAATAGACAAGAGCTACTCCTTGTTCAACGAAATGGACTCAACACCGCATATTAAACGCCTAAGAATGTACCTGACTAGTAAGTATCTTAAAACCTATAGATTGCTATGTCTCCGAAAGAGAATCAAGCATGTGTACAGGGGCATAAACGCAGCAGTGATAGGATTGGAGAGGTTCGGTGAGCAAATGAAGACCCTTTGAAGTCATATTGAATGGTACCCATTCCACGGGTTTCAACAACCCAGGTTTAAGGTATTATTCCTTCAGCTAAAACATGCATGTGGAACCCAGAGTATGATCAACCATGTGATCGGGAGACGTGTTCAAATATGTCTCAGTTTTCCTCCCCTGGTACTCGGGTGCAACATTCCAGACGCTTTACTAACACTCTCCCCACTTGGAGAGTCAGCGCCTTTAACCTCCTGTTTGGACCAGTTTGCAATTTCTGCGGAAGATGAACAGGAATAGCGAGAACCAATGAGAGCCTAGCTGGAGGTGTCTGGACGGGCAAATTTATCTCTCATTTCCCACCAGGAAGAGGAAATAACCAAAGGCTCAGCGTGCCGTGCCGGAACCAGATTAGGGCCTGAAGCCATCCTGCGGTGTTGCGGCCAGCTCAAAAGAAAGCGAGTTGAAGAAAGGAGCTCAGGGGCACTGTAATTCACAAACCTGCAGAGTTATAAATGACAGCTATCGTCCAAAAATAGACTGAAGTAAGGCTGCCAAGAGGACTTGAAAGCGGGGCAGAATTGCAGGAAACCGATTTCAGGAGGTAGACTGGAATTGCATTGAAAGCATAGGAAAAGAGGCAGAACGTCCACAATGATGCACTTGGCCAAAAAGGGCGTATGCGTTTTTTCCTGAATATATTCAGGAAAAAACGCATACGCCCTTTTTGGCCAACCAAGCAAGCTTGCAAAGGAAATCTGCACTACAATGAAGTCTCACTTCCCCCCGGTCAAAAGGGCCATCTGAAAAAAGTGTAAAATCCAGAAAGGCAGGACAGGCCATGGAGAACTGGGAGCCTTGTTATGCTGATGGGTGGGATGTAAATTGCCAACAGACACTGGGGAGAAGTGTATGGTGTTTCCTGAAACATCTAAAAAACAAAGCAACAGAGCCTAGGGCACTGCCACTTATGGTCCTATAGCTTAGGGAAATTAAAATCAAAAAGACACAGCCACCCCAAAGTATGGGACGCCTCTGTTTACAAGAACCTCGTTTACAGTACAAGTTCAACATCGCAGAAATTGAAAAATGGACAAAGAAGTTGTGGTATTTACTTACAAAGCAATATCACATCAGCAATAAAATCTATGTCATCAGGCCCTTAGCAGCACAATGAGTGGATTCAGGTATGATGATTCTAACTGAAATAAGTCACACAGAAAAAGAAACATCATAAGATATCAGTAATACACGGAATGGAAACTTGGCTACACAGGAACTGAATTACAGAACAGAACAGGGTCTCAAATTTAGAAAACCAACTTATGCTTCCTTAAGGGTAAAGGTGAGTTGGGGTGCTGCATAAAACCAGAGATTGAAATGAGCACAGATAAAGTTCCTTAAGCCAAATATGGAATAGACAAGAGCTACTCCTTGCTCAACGAAATGGACTCAACACCGCATACTAAACGCCTAAGAATGTACCTGACTTGTAAGTATCTTAAAACCTATGGATTGCTATGTCTCCGAAAGAGAATCAAGCATGTGTACAGGGGCATAAACGCAGCAGTGATAGGATTGGAGAGGTTTGGTGAGCAAATGAAGACCCTTTGAAGTCATATTGCATGGTACCCATTCCAAGGGTTTCAACTACCCAGGTTTAAGGTATTCTTCCTTCAGCTAAAACATGCATGTGGAACCTAGAGTATGATCAACCATGTGATCGGGAGACGTGTTCAAATATGTCTCAGTTTTCGTACCCTGGTACGCGGGTGCAACATTCCAGACGCTTTACTAACACTCTCCCGACTTGGAGAGTCAGTCCCTTTAACCTCCTGTTTGGCCCAGTTTGCAATTTCTGCGGAAGATGAACAGGAATAGCGAGAACGAATGAGAGACTAGCTGGAGGTGTCTGGACAGGCAAATTTAACTCTCATTTCCCACCAGGAAGAGGAATTAACCAAAGGCTCAGCGTGCCGTGCCGGAACCAGATTAGGGCCTGAAGCCATCCTGCGGTGTTGCGGCCAGCTCACAAGAAAGCGAGTTGGAGAAAGGAGCTCAGGGGCACTGTAATTCACAAACCTGCAGAGTTATAAATGACAGCTATCGTCCAAAAATAGACTGAAGTAAGGCTGCCAAGAGGAATTGAAAGGGGGGCAGAATTCTAGGAAACCGATTTCAGGAGGTAGACTGGAATTGCATTGAAAGCATAGGAAAAGAGGCAGAACGTCCACAATGATGCACTTGGCCAAAAAGGGCGTATGCGTTTTTTCCTGAATATATTCAGGAAAAAACGCATACGCCCTTTTTGGCCAACCAAGCAAGCTTGCAAAGGAAATCTGCACTACAATGAAGTCTCACTTCCCCCCGGTCAAAAGGGCCATCTGAAAAAAGTGTAAAATCCAGAAAGGCAGGACAGGCCATGGAGAACTGGGAGCCTTGTTATTCTGAAGGGCGGGATGTAAATTGCCAAGAACCACTCGAGAGAAGTGTATGGTGTTAACTGAAACATATAAAAAACAAAGCAACAGAACCTAGGGCACTTCCACTTATGGTCCTATATCTTAGGGAAATTAAAATCAAAAAGACACAGCCACCCCAAAGTTTGCAACGGCTCTGTTTACAAGAACCTCGTTTACAGTACAAGTTCAACATCGCAGAAAGTGAAAAATGGATAAAGAAGTTTTGGTATTTACTTACAAAGCAATATCACTCAGCAATGAAATCTGTGTCATCAGGCCCTTAGCAGCACAATGAGTGGATTCAGGTATGATGATTCTAACTGAAATAAGTCACACAGAAAAAGAAACATCATAAGATATCAGTAATACACGGAATGTACACTTGGCTACACAGGAACTGAATTACAGAACAGAACAGGGTCTCAAATTTAGAAAACCAACTTATGCTTGCTTAAGGGGAAAGGTGAGTTGGGGTGCTGCATAAAACCAGAGATTGAAATGAGCACAGATAAAGTTCCTTAAGCCAAATATGGAATAGACAAGAGCTACTCCTTGTTCAACGAAATGGACTCAACACCGCATATTAAACGCCTAAGAATGTACCTGACTAGTAAGTATCTTAAAACCTATAGATTGCTATGTCTCCGAAAGAGAATCAAGCATGTGTACAGGGGCATAAACGCAGCAGTGATAGGATTGGAGAGGTTCGGTGAGCAAATGAAGACCCTTTGAAGTCATATTGAATGGTACCCATTCCACGGGTTTCAACAACCCAGGTTTAAGGTATTCTTCCTTCAGCTAAAACATGCATGTGGAACCCAGAGTATGATCAACCATGTGATCGGGAGACGTGTTCAAATATGTCTCAGTTTTCCTCCCCTGGTACTCGGGTGCAACATTCCAGACGCTTTACTAACACTCTCCCCACTTGGAGAGTCAGCGCCTTTAACCTCCTGTTTGGACCAGTTTGCAATTTCTGCGGAAGATGAACAGGAATAGCGAGAACCAATGAGAGCCTAGCTGGAGGTGTCTGGACGGGCAAATTTATCTCTCATTTCCCACCAGGAAGAGGAAATAACCAAAGGCTCAGCGTGCCGTGCCGGAACCAGATTAGGGCCTGAAGCCATCCTGCGGTGTTGCGGCCAGCTCAAAAGAAAGCGAGTTGAAGAAAGGAGCTCAGGGGCACTGTAATTCACAAACCTGCAGAGTTATAAATGACAGCTATCGTCCAAAAATAGACTGAAGTAAGGCTGCCAAGAGGACTTGAAAGCGGGGCAGAATTGCAGGAAACCGATTTCAGGAGGTAAACTGGAATTGCACTGAAAGCATAGGAAAAGAGGCAGAACGTCCACAATGATGCACTTGGCCAAAAAGGGCGTATGCGTTTTTTCCTGAATATATTCAGGAAAAAACGCATACGCCCTTTTTGGCCAACCAAGCAAGCTTGCAAAGGAAATCTGCACTACAATGAAGTCTCACTTCCCCCCGGTCAAAAGGGCCATCTGAAAAAAGTGTAAAATCCAGAAACGCAGGACAGGCCATGGAGAACTGGGAGCCTTGTTATGCTGATGGGCGGGATGTAAATTGCCAACAACCACTCGGGAGAAGTGCATGGTGTTTCCTGAAACATCTAAAAAACAAAGCAACAGAACCTAGGGCACTTCCACTTATGGTCCTATAGCTTAGGGAAATTAAAATCAAAAAGACACAGCCACCCCAAAGTTTGGAACGGCTCTGTTTACAAGAACCTCGTTTACAGTACAAGTTCAACATCGCAGAAAGTGAAAAATGGATAAAGAAGTTGTGGTATTTACTTACAAAGCAATATCACCAAGCAATGAAATCTGTGTCATCAGGCCCTTAGCAGCACAATGAGTGGATTCAGGTATGATGATTCTAACTGAAATAAGTCACACAGAAAAAGAAACATCATAAGATATCAGTAATACACGGTATGTAAACTTGGCTACACAGGAAATGAATTACAGAACAGAACAGGGTCTCAAATTTAGAAAACCAACTTATGCTTGCTTAAGGGGAAAGGTGAGTTGGGGTGCCGCATAAAACCAGAGATTGATATGAGCACAGATAAAGTTCCTTAAGCCAAATATGGAATAGACAAGAGCTACTCCTTGCTCAACGAAATGGACTCAACACCGCATATTAAACGCCTAAGAATGTACCTGACTAGTAAGTATCTTAAAACCTATGGATTGCTATGTCTCCGAAAGAGAATCAAGCATGTGTACAGGGGCATAAACGCAGCAGTGATAGGATTGGAGAGGTTCGGTGAACAAATGAAGACCCTTTGAAGTCATATTGCATGGTACCCATTCCACGGGTTTCAACTACCCAGGTTTAAGGTATTCTTCCTTCAGATAAAACATGCATGTGGAACCTAAAGTATGATCAACCAAGTGATCGGGAGACGTGTTCAAATATGTCTCAGTTTTCGTACCCTGGTACTCGGGTGCAACATTCCAGACGTTTTACTAACACTCTCCCCACTTGGAGAATCAGTCCCTTTAACCTCCTGTTTGGCCCAGTTTGCAATTTCTGCGGAAGATGAACAGGAATAGCGAGAACCAATGAGAGACTAGCTGGAGGTGTCTGGACGGGCAAATTTATCTCTCATTTCCCACCAGGAAGAGGAATTAACCAAAGGCTCAGCATGCCGGGCCGGAACCAGATTAGGGCCTGAAGCCATCCTGCGGTGTTGCGGCCAGGTCACAAGAAAGCGAGTTGAAGAAAGGAGCTCAGGGGCACTGTACTTCACAAACCTGCAGAGTTATAAATGACAGCTATCGTCCAAAAATAGACTGAAGTAAGGCTGCCAAGAGGACTTGAAAGCGGGGCAGAATTGCAGGAAACCGATTTCAGGAGGTAGACTGGAATTGCATTGAAAGCATAGGAAAAGAGGCAGAACGTCCACAATGATGCACTTGGCCAAAAAGGGCCTATGCGTTTTTTCCTGAATATATTCAGGAAAAAACGCATACGCCCTTTTTGGTCAACCAAGCAAGCTTGCAAAGGAAATCTGCACTACAATGAAGTCTCACTTCCCCCCGGTCAAAAGGGCCATCTGAAAAAAGGGTAAAATCCAGAAAGGCAGGACAGGCCATGGAGAACTGGGGGCCTTGTTATGCTGATGGGCGGGATGTAAATTGCCAACAACAACTCGGGAGAAGTGTATGGTGTTTCCTGAAACATCTAAAAAACAAAGCAACTGAGCCTAGGGCAGTTCCACTTATGGTCCTATAGCTTAGGGAAATTAAAATCAAAAAGACACAGCCACCCCAAAGTTTGGGACGCCTCTGTTTACAAGAACCTCGTTTACAGTACAAGTTCAACATCGCAGAAAGTGAAAAATGGATAAAGAAGTTGTGGTATTTACTTACAAAGCAATATCACTCAGCAATGAAATCTATGTCATCAGGCCTTTAGCAGCACAATGAGTGGATTCAGGTATGATGATTCTAACTGAAATAAGTCACACAGAAAAAGAAACATCATAAGATATCAGTAATACACGGAATGGAAACTTGGCTACACAGGAACTGAATTACAGAACAGAACAGGGTCTCAAATTTAGAAAACCAACTTATGCTTGCTTAAGGGTAAAGGTGAGTTGGGGTGCTGCATAAAACTAGAGATTGAAATGAGCACAGATAAAGTTCCTTAAGCCAAATATGGAATAGACAAGAGCTACTCCTTGTTCAACGAAATGGACTCAACACCGCATATTAAACGCCTAAGAATGTACCTGACTAGTAAGTATCTTAAAACCTATGGATTGCTATGTCTCCGAAAGAGAATCAAGCATGTGTACAGGGGCATAAACGCAGCAGTGATAGGATTGTAGAGGTTCGGTGAGCAAATGAAGACCCTTTGAAGTCATATTGCATGGTACCCATTCCACGGGTTTCAACTACCCAGGTTTAAGGTATTCTTCCTTCAGCTAAAACATGCATGTGGAACCTAGAGTATGATCAACCATGTGATCGGGAGACGTGTTCAAATATGCCTCAGTTTTCGTACCCTGGTACTCGGGTGCAACATTCCAGACGCTTTACTAACACTCTCCCGACTTGGAGAGTCAGTCCCTTTAACCTCCTGTTTGGCCCAGTTTGCAATTTCTGCGGAAGATGAACAGGAATAGCGAGAATCAATGAGAGACTAGCTGGAGGTGTCTGGACAGGCAAATTTAACTCTCATTTCCCACCAGGAAGAGGAATTAACCAAACGCTCTGCGTGCCGTGCCGGAACCAGATTAGGGCCTGAAGCAAATCCTGCGGTGTTGCGGCCAGCTCACAAGAAAGCGAGTTGAAGAAAGGAGCTCAGGGGCACTGTAATTCACAAACCTGCAGAGTTATAAATGACAGCTATCGTCCAAAAATAGACTGAAGTAAGGCTGCCAAGAGGACTTGAAAGCGGGGCAGAATTGCAGGAAACCGATTTCAGGAGGTAGACTGGAATTGCATTGAAAGCATAGGAAAAGAGGCAGAACGTCCACAATGATGCACTTGGCCAAAAAGGGCGTATGCGTTTTTTCCTGAATATATTCAGGAAAAAACGCATACGCCCTTTTTGGCCAACCAAGCAAGCTTGCAAAGGAAATCTGCACTACAATGAAGTTTCACTTCCCCCCGGTCAAAAGGGCCATCTGAAAAAAGGGTAAAATCCAGAAAGGCAGGACAGGCCATGGAGAACTGGGAGCCTTGTTATGCTGATGGGCGGGATGTAAATTGCCAACAACCACTCCGGAGAAGTGGATGGTGTTTCCTGAAACATCTCAAAAACAAAGCAACAGAACCTAGGGCACTTCCACTTATGGTCCTATAGCTTAGGGAAATTAAAATCAAAAAGACACAGCCACCCCAAAGTTTGGAACGGCTCTGTTTACAAGAACCTCGTTTACAGTACAAGTTCAACATCGCAGAAAGTGAAAAATGGATAAAGAAGTTGTGGTATTTACTTACAAAGCAATATCACTCAGCAATGAAATCTGTGTCATCAGGCCCTTAGCAGCACAATGAGTGGATTCAGGTATGATGATTCTAACTGAAATAAGTCACACAGAAAAAGAAACATCATAAGATATCACTAATACACGGAATGGAAACTTGGCTACACAGGAACTGAATTACAGAACAGAACAGGGTCTCAAGTTTAGAAAACCAACTTATTCTTGCTTAAAGGTAAAGGTGAGTTCGGGTGCTGCATAAAACCAGAGATTGAAATGAGCACAGATAAAGTTCCTTAAGTCAAATATGGAATAGACAAGAGCTACTCCTTGCTCAACGAAATGGACTCAACACCGCATATTAAACGCCTAAGAATGTACCTGACTAGTAAGTATCGTAAAACCTATGGATTGCTATGTCTCCAAAAGAGAATCAAGCATGTGTACAGGGGCATAAACGCAGCAGTGATAGGATTGGAGAGGTTCGGTGAGCAAATGAAGACCCTTTGAAGTCATATTGCATGGTACCCATTACACGGGTCTCAACTCTCCAGGTTTAAGGTATTCTTCCTTCAGCTAAAACATGCATGTGGAACCCAAGTATGATCAACCATGTGAACGGGAGACGTGTTCAAATATGTCTCAGTTTTCCTCCCCTGGTACTCGGGTGCAACATTCCAGACGCTTTACTGACACTCTCCCGACTTGGAGAGTCAGTGCCTTTAACCTCCTGTTTGGCCCAGTTTGCAATTTCTGCGGAAGATGAACAGGAATAGCGAGAAGCAATGAGAGGCTAGCTGGAGGTGTCTGGACGGGCAAATTTAACTCTCATTTCCCACCAGGTAGAGGAATTAACCAAAGGCTCAGCATGCCGGGCCGGAACCAGATTCGGGCCTGAAGCCATCCTGCGGTGTTGCGGCCAGGTCACAAGAAAGCGAGTTGAAGAAAGGAGCTCAAGGGCACTGTAATTCACAAACCTGCAGAGTTATAAATGACAGCTATCGTCCAAAAATAGAGTGAAGTAAGGCTGCCAAGAGGACTTGAAAGCGGGGCAGAATTGCAGGAAACCGATTTCAGGAGGTAGACTGGAATTGCATTGAAAGCATAGGAAAAGAGGCAGAACGTCCACAATGATGCACTTGGCCAAAAAGGGCGTATGCGTTTTTTCCTGAATATATTCAGGAAAAAACGCATACGCCCTTTTTGGCCAACCAAGCAAGCTTGCAAAGGAAATCTGCACTACAATGAAGTCTCACTTCCCCCCGGTCAAAAGGGCCATCTGAAAAAAGTGTAAAATCCAGAAAGGCAGGACAGGCCATGGAGAACTGGGAGCCTTGTTATGCTGATGGGCGGGATGTAAATTGCCAACAGACACTCGGGAGAAGTGTATGGTGTTTCCTGAAACATCTAAAAAACAAAGCAACAGAGCCTAGGGCACTGCCACTTATGGTCCTATAGCTTAGGGAAATTAAAATCAAAAAGACACAGCCACCCCAAAGTTTGGGACGCCTCTGTTTACAAGAACATCGTTTACAGTACAAGTTCAACATCGCAGAAAGTGAAAAATGGATAAAGAAGTTGTGGTATTTACTTACAAAGCAATATCACTCAGCAATGAAATCTATGTCACAAGGCCCTTAGCAGCACAATGAGTGGATTCAGGTATGATGATTCTAACTGAAATAAGTCACACAGAAAAAGAAACATCATAAGATATCAGTAATACACGGAATGGAAACTTGGCTACACAGGAACTGAATTACAGAACAGAACAGGGTCTCAAATTTAGAAAACCAACTTATGCTTGCTTAAGAGTAAAGGTGAGATGGGGTGCTGCATAAAACCAGAGATTGAAATGAGCACAGATAAAGTTCCTTAAGCCAAATATGGAATAGACAAGAGCTACTCCTTGTTCAACGAAATGGACTCAACACCGCATATTAAACGCCTAAGAATGTACCTGACTAGTAAGTATCTTAAAACCTATGGATTGCTATGTCTCTGAAAGAGAATCAAGCATGTGTACAGGGGCATAAACGCAGCAGTGATAGGATTGGAGAGGTTTGGTGAGCAAATGAAGACCCTTTGAAGTCATATTACATGGTACCCATTCCACGGGTTTCAACTACCCAGGTTTAAGGTATTCTTCCTTCAGCTAAAACATGCATGTGGAACCTAGAGTATGATCAACCATGTGATCGGGAGACGTGTTCAAATATGTCTCAGTTTTCGTACCCTGGTACTCGGGTGCAACATTCCAGACGCTTTACTAACACTCTCCCGACTTGGAGAGTCAGTCCCTTTAACCTCCTGTTTGGCCCAGTTTGCAATTTCTGCGGAAGATGAACAGGAATAGCGAGAACCAATGAGAGACTAGCTGGAGGTGTCTGGACGGGCAAATTTAACTCTCATTTCCCACCAGGAAGAGGAATTAACCAAAGGCTCAGCGTGCCGTGCCGGAACCAGATTAGGGCCTGAAGCAAATCCTGCGGTGTTGCGGCCAGGTCACAAGAAAGCGAGTTGAAGAAAGGAGCTCAGGGGCACTGTAATTCACAAACCTGCAGAGTTATAAATGACAGCTATCGTCCAAAAATAGACTGAAGTAAGGCTGCCAAGAGGACTTGAAAGCGGGGCAGAATTGCAGGAAACCGATTTCAGGAGGTAGACTGGAATTGCATTGAAAGCATAGGAAAAGAGGCAGAACGTCCACAATGATGCACTTGGCCAAAAAGGGCGTATGCGTTTTTTCCTGAATATATTCAGGAAAAAACGCATACGCCCTTTTTGGCCAACCAAGCAAGCTTGCAAAGGAAATCTGCACTACAATGAAGTCTCACTTCCCCCCGGTCAAAAGGGCCATCTGAAAAAAGGGTAAAATCCAGAAAGGCAGGACAGGCCATGGAGAACTGGGAGCCTTGTTATGCTGATGGGCGGGATGTAAATTGCCAACAACCACTCCGGAGAAGTGGATGGTGTTTCCTGAAACATCTCAAAAACAAAGCAACAGAACCTAGGGCACTTCCACTTATGGTCCTATAGCTTAGGGAAATTAAAATCAAAAAGACACAGCCACCCCAAAGTTTGGAACGGCTCTGTTTACAAGAACCTCGTTTACAGTACAAGTTCAACATCGCAGAAAGTGAAAAATGGATAAAGAAGTTGTGGTATTTACTTACAAAGCAATATCACTCAGCAATGAAATCTGTGTCATCAGGCCCTTAGCAGCACAATGAGTGGATTCAGGTATGATGATTCTAACTGAAATAAGTCACACAGAAAAAGAAACATCATAAGATATCACTAATACACGGAATGGAAACTTGGCTACACAGGAACTGAATTACAGAACAGAACAGGGTCTCAAGTTTAGAAAACCAACTTATTCTTGCTTAAAGGTAAAGGTGAGTTCGGGTGCTGCATAAAACCAGAGATTGAAATGAGCACAGATAAAGTTCCTTAAGTCAAATATGGAATAGACAAGAGCTACTCCTTGCTCAACGAAATGGACTCAACACCGCATATTAAACGCCTAAGAATGTACCTGACTAGTAAGTATCGTAAAACCTATGGATTGCTATGTCTCCAAAAGAGAATCAAGCATGTGTACAGGGGCATAAACGCAGCAGTGATAGGATTGGAGAGGTTCGGTGAGCAAATGAAGACCCTTTGAAGTCATATTGCATGGTACCCATTACACGGGTCTCAACTCTCCAGGTTTAAGGTATTCTTCCTTCAGCTAAAACATGCATGTGGAACCCAAGTATGATCAACCATGTGAACGGGAGACGTGTTCAAATATGTCTCAGTTTTCCTCCCCTGGTACTCGGGTGCAACATTCCAGACGCTTTACTGACACTCTCCCGACTTGGAGAGTCAGTGCCTTTAACCTCCTGTTTGGCCCAGTTTGCAATTTCTGCGGAAGATGAACAGGAATAGCGAGAAGCAATGAGAGGCTAGCTGGAGGTGTCTGGACGGGCAAATTTAACTCTCATTTCCCACCAGGTAGAGGAATTAACCAAAGGCTCAGCATGCCGGGCCGGAACCAGATTCGGGCCTGAAGCCATCCTGCGGTGTTGCGGCCAGGTCACAAGAAAGCGAGTTGAAGAAAGGAGCTCAAGGGCACTGTAATTCACAAACCTGCAGAGTTATAAATGACAGCTATCGTCCAAAAATAGAGTGAAGTAAGGCTGCCAAGAGGACTTGAAAGCGGGGCAGAATTGCAGGAAACCGATTTCAGGAGGTAGACTGGAATTGCATTGAAAGCATAGGAAAAGAGGCAGAACGTCCACAATGATGCACTTGGCCAAAAAGGGCGTATGCGTTTTTTCCTGAATATATTCAGGAAAAAACGCATACGCCCTTTTTGGCCAACCAAGCAAGCTTGCAAAGGAAATCTGCACTACAATGAAGTCTCACTTCCCCCCGGTCAAAAGGGCCATCTGAAAAAAGTGTAAAATCCAGAAAGGCAGGACAGGCCATGGAGAACTGGGAGCCTTGTTATGCTGATGGGCGGGATGTAAATTGCCAACAGACACTCGGGAGAAGTGTATGGTGTTTCCTGAAACATCTAAAAAACAAAGCAACAGAGCCTAGGGCACTGCCACTTATGGTCCTATAGCTTAGGGAAATTAAAATCAAAAAGACACAGCCACCCCAAAGTTTGGGACGCCTCTGTTTACAAGAACATCGTTTACAGTACAAGTTCAACATCGCAGAAAGTGAAAAATGGATAAAGAAGTTGTGGTATTTACTTACAAAGCAATATCACTCAGCAATGAAATCTATGTCACAAGGCCCTTAGCAGCACAATGAGTGGATTCAGGTATGATGATTCTAACTGAAATAAGTCACACAGAAAAAGAAACATCATAAGATATCAGTAATACACGGAATGGAAACTTGGCTACACAGGAACTGAATTACAGAACAGAACAGGGTCTCAAATTTAGAAAACCAACTTATGCTTGCTTAAGAGTAAAGGTGAGATGGGGTGCTGCATAAAACCAGAGATTGAAATGAGCACAGATAAAGTTCCTTAAGCCAAATATGGAATAGACAAGAGCTACTCCTTGTTCAACGAAATGGACTCAACACCGCATATTAAACGCCTAAGAATGTACCTGACTAGTAAGTATCTTAAAACCTATGGATTGCTATGTCTCTGAAAGAGAATCAAGCATGTGTACAGGGGCATAAACGCAGCAGTGATAGGATTGGAGAGGTTTGGTGAGCAAATGAAGACCCTTTGAAGTCATATTACATGGTACCCATTCCACGGGTTTCAACTACCCAGGTTTAAGGTATTCTTCCTTCAGCTAAAACATGCATGTGGAACCTAGAGTATGATCAACCATGTGATCGGGAGACGTGTTCAAATATGTCTCAGTTTTCGTACCCTGGTACTCGGGTGCAACATTCCAGACGCTTTACTAACACTCTCCCGACTTGGAGAGTCAGTCCCTTTAACCTCCTGTTTGGCCCAGTTTGCAATTTCTGCGGAAGATGAACAGGAATAGCGAGAACCAATGAGAGACTAGCTGGAGGTGTCTGGACGGGCAAATTTAACTCTCATTTCCCACCAGGAAGAGGAATTAACCAAAGGCTCAGCGTGCCGTGCCGGAACCAGATTAGGGCCTGAAGCAAATCCTGCGGTGTTGCGGCCAGGTCACAAGAAAGCGAGTTGAAGAAAGGAGCTCAGGGGCACTGTAATTCACAAACCTGCAGAGTTATAAATGACAGCTATCGTCCAAAAATAGACTGAAGTAAGGCTGCCAAGAGGACTTGAAAGCGGGGCAGAATTGCAGGAAACCGATTTCAGGAGGTAGACTGGAATTGCATTGAAAGCATAGGAAAAGAGGCAGAACGTCCACAATGATGCACTTGGCCAAAAAGGGCGTATGCGTTTTTTCCTGAATATATTCAGGAAAAAACGCATACGCCCTTTTTGGCCAACCAAGCAAGCTTGCAAAGGAAATCTGCACTACAATGAAGTCTCACTTCCCCCCGGTCAAAAGGGCCATCTGAAAAAAGTGTAAAATCCAGAAAGGCAGGACAGGCCATGGAGAACTGGGAGCCTTGTTATGCTGATGGGCGGGATGTAAATTGCCAACAGACACTCGGGAGAAGTGTATGGTGTTTCCTGAAACATCTAAAAAACAAAGCAACAGAGCCTAGGGCACTTCCACTTATGGTCCTATAGCTTAGGGAAATTAAAATCAAAAAGACACAGCCACCCCAAAGTTTGGGACGCCTCTGTTTACAAGAACCTCGTTTACAGTAGAAGTTCAACATCGCAGAAAGTGAAAAATGGATAAAGTAGTTGTGGTATTTACTTACAAAGCAATATCACTCAGCAATGAAATCTGTGTCATCAGGCCCTTAGCAGCACAATGAGTGGATTCAGGTATGATGATTCTAACTGAAATAAGTCACACAGAAAAAGAAACATCATAAGATATCAGTAATACACGGAATGGAAACTTGGCTACACAGGAACTGAATTACAGAACAGAACAGGGTCTCCAATTTAGTAAACCAACTTATGCTTGCTTAAGGGGAAAGGTGAGTTGGGGTGCTGCATAAAACCAGAGATTGAAATGAGCACAGATAAAGTTCCTTAAGCCAAATATGGAATAGACAAGAGCTACTCCTTGCTCAACGAAATGGACTCAACACCGCATATTAAACGCCTAAGAATGTACCTGACTAGTAAGTATCTTAAAACCTATGGATTGCTATGTCTCCGAAAGAGAATCAAGCATGTGTACAGGGGCATAAATGCAGCAGTGATAGGATTGCAGAGGTTCGTGAGCAAATGAAGACCCTTTAAAGTCATATTGCATGGTACCCATTCCACGGGTTTCAACTACCCAGGTGTAAGGTATTGTTCCTTCAGCTAAAACATGCATGTGGAACCTAGAGTATGATCAACCATGTGAACGGGAGACGTGTTCAAATATGTCTCAGTTTTCGTACCCTGGTACTCGGGTGCAACATTCCAGACGCTTTACTAACACTCTCCCCACTTGGAGAGTCAGTCCCTTTAACCTCCTGTTTGGCCCAGTTTGCAATTTCTGCGGAAGATGAACAGGAATAGCGAGAACCAATGAGAGGTTACCTGGAGGTGTCTGGACGGGCAAATTTAACTCTCATTTCCCACCAGGAAGCGGAATTAACCAAAGGCTCAGCGTGCCGTGCCGGAACCAGATTAGGGCCTGAAGCCATCCTGCGGTGTTGCGGCCAGGTCACAAGAAAGCGAGTTGAAGAAAGGAGCTCAGGGGCACTGTAATTCACAAACCTGCAGAGTTATAAATGACAGCTATCGTCCAAAAATAGACTGAAGTAAGGCTGCCAAGAGGACTTGAAAGCGGGGCAGAATTGCAGGAAACCGATTTCAGGAGGTAGACTGGAATTGCATTGAAAGCATAGGAAAAGAGGCAGAACGTCCACAATGATGCACTTGGCCAAAAAGGGCGTATGCGTTTTTTCCTGAATATATTCAGGAAAAAACGCATACGCCCTTTTTGGCCAACCAAGCAAGCTTGCAAAGGAAATCTGCACTACAATGAAGTCTCACTTCCCCCCGGTCAAAAGGGCCATCTGAAAAAAGTGTAAAATCCAGAAAGGCAGGACAGGCCATGGAGAACTGGGAGCCTTGTTATGCTGATGGGCGGGATGTAAATTGCCAACAACCACTGGGGAGAAGTGTATGGTGTTTCCTGAAACATCTAAAAAACAAAGCAACAGAGCCTAGGGCACTTCCACTTATGGTCCTATAGCTTAGGGAAATTAAAATCAAAAAGACACAGCCACCCCAAAGTTTGGGACGCCTCCGTTTACAAGAACCTCGTTTACCGTACAAGTTCAATATCACAGAAAGTGAAAAATGGATAAAGAACTTGTGGTACTTACGTACAATGCAGTATCACTGAGCAATGAAATCTATGTCATCAGGCCCGTAGCAGCATAATGAGTGGATTCAGGTACGATGATTCTAACTGAAATAAGTCACACAGAAAAAGAAACATCATAAGATATCACTAATACACGGAATGTAAACTTGGCTACACAGGAATTGCATTCCAAAACAGAACAGGGTCTCAAATTTAGAAAACCAACTTATGCTTGCTTAAGGGGAAAGGTGAGTTGAGGTGCTGCATAAAACCAGAGATTGAAATGAGCACAGATAAAGTTCCTTAAGCCAAATATGGAATAGACAAGAGCTACTCCTTGCTCAACGAAATGGACTCAAAACCCCATATTAAACGCCTAAGAATGTACCTGACTAGTAAGTACCTTAAAACCTATGGATTGCTATGTCTCCAAAAGAGAATCAAGCGTGTGTACAGGGGCATAAACGCAGCAGTGATAGGATTGGAGAGGTTCGGTGAGCAAATGAAGACCCTTTGAAGTCATATTGCATGGTACCCATTCCACGGGTTTCACCTACCCAGGTTTAAGGTATTCTTCCTTCAGCTAAAACATGCATGTGGAACCCAGAGTATGATCAACCATGTGAACGGGAGACGTGTTCAAATATGTCTCAGTTTTCGTACCCTGGTACTCGGGTGCAACATTCCAGACGCTTTACTAACACTCTCCCCACTTGGAGAGTCAGTCCCTTTAACCTCCTGTTTGTCCCAATTTGCAATTTCTGCGGAAGATGAACAGGAATAGCGAGAACCAATGAAAGGCTAGCTGGAGGTGTCTGGACGGGCAAATTTAACTCTCATTTCCCACCAGGAAGAGGAATTAACCAAAGGCTCAGCATGCCGTGCCGGAACCAGATTAGGGCCTGAAGCCATCCTGCAGTGTTGCGGCCAGCTCACAAGAAAGCGAGTTGAAGAAAGGAGCTCAGGGGCACTGTAATTCACAAACCTGCAGAGTTATAAATGACAGCTATCATCCAAAAATAGACTGAAGTAAGGTTACCAAGAGGACTTGAAAGCGGGGCAGAATTGCAGGAAACCGATTTCAGGAGGTAGACTGGAATTGCATTGAAAGCATAGGAAAAGAGGCAGAACGTCCACAATGATGCACTTGGCCAAAAAGGGCGTATGCGTTTTTTCCTGAATATATTCAGGAAAAAACGCATACGCCCTTTTTGGCCAACCAAGCAAGCTTGCAAAGGAAATCTGCACTACAATGAAGTCTCACTTCCCCCCGGTCAAAAGGGCCATCTGAAAAAAGTGTAAAATCCAGAAAGGCAACAGGCCATGGAGAACTGGGAGCCTTGTTATGCTGATGGGCGGGATGTAAATTGCCAACAGACACTCGGGAGAAGTGTATGGTGTTTCCTGAAACATCTAAAAAACAAAGCAACAGAGCCTAGGGCACTTCCACTTATGGTCCTATAGCTTAGGGAAATTAAAATCAAAAAGACACAGCCACCCCAAAGTTTGGGACGCCTCTGTTTACAAGAACCTCGTTTACCGTACAAGTTCAATATCACAGAAAGTGAAAAATGGACAAAGAACCTGTGGTACTTACGTACAATGCAGTATCACTCAGCAATGAAATCTATGTCATCAGGCCCGTAGCAGCATAATGAGTGGATTCAGGTATGATGATTCTAACTGAAATAAGTCACACAGAAAAAGAAACATCATAAGATATCACTAATACACGGAATGTAAACTTGGCTACACAGGAACTGCATTCCAAAACAGAACAGGGTCTCAAATTTAGAAAACCAACTTATGCTTGCTTAAGGGGAAAGGTGAGTTGGGGTGCTGCATAAAACCAGATACTGAAATGAGCACAGATAAAGTTCCTTAAGCCAAATATGGAATAGACAAGAGCTACTCCTTGCTCAACGAAATGGACTCAACACCGCATATTAAACGCCTAAGAATGTACCTGACTAGTAAGTATCTTAAAACCTATGGATTGCTATGTCTCCGAAAGAGAATCAAGCATGTGTACAGGGGCATAAACGCAGCAGTGATAGGATTGGAGAGGTTCGTGAGCAAATGAAGACCCTTTGAAGTCATATTGCATGGTACCCATTACACGGGTTTCAAATACCCAGGTTTAAGGTATTCTTCCTTCAGCTAAAACATGCATGTGGAACCTAGAGTATGATCAACCATGTGATTGGGAGACGTGTTCAAATATGTCTCAGTTTTCGTACCCTGGTCCTCGGGTGCAACATTCCAGACGCTTTACTAACACTCTCCCGACTTGGAGAGTCAGTCCCTTTAACCTCCTGTTTGGCCCAGTTTGCAATTTCTGCGGAAGATGAACAGGAATAGCGAGAACCAATGAGAGACTAGCTGGAGGTGTCTGGACGGGCAAATTTAACTCTCATTTCCCACCAGGAAGAGGAAATAACCAAAGGCTCAGCGTGCCGTACCGGAACCAGATTAGGGCCTGAAGCCATCCTGCGGTGTTGCGGCCAGCTCAAAAGAAAGCGAGTTGAAGAAAGGAGCTCAGGGGCACTGTAATTCACAAACCTGCAGAGTTATAAATGAGAGCTATCGTCCAAAAATAGACTGAAGTAAGGCTGCCAAGAGGACTTGAAAGCGGGGCAGAATTGCAGGAAACCGATTTCAGGAGGTAGACTGGAATTGCATTGAAAGCATAGGAAAAGAGGCAGAACGTCCACAATGATGCACTTGGCCAAAAAGGGCGTATGCGTTTTTTCCTGAATATATTCAGGAAAAAACGCATACGCCCTTTTTGGCCAACCAAGCAAGCTTGCAAAGGAAATCTGCACTACAATGAAGTCTCACTTCCCCCCAGTCAAAAGGGCCATCTGAAAAAAGTGTAAAATCCAGAAAGGCAGGACAGGCCATGGAGAACTGGGAGCCTTGTTATGCTGATGGGCGGGATATAAATTGCCAACAACCACTGGGGAGAAGTGTATGGTGTTTCCTGAAACATCTAAAAAACAAAGCAACAGAACCTAGGGCACTTCCACTTATGGTCCTATAGCTTAGGGAAATTAAAATCAAAAAGACACAGCCACCCTAAAGTTTGGAACGGCTCTGGTTACAAGAACCTCGTTTACAGTACAAGTTCAACATCGCAGAAAGTGAAAAATGGAGAAAGAAGTTGTGGTATTTACTTACAAAGCAATATCACTCAGCAATGAAATCTGTGTCATCAGGCCCTTAGCAGCACAATGAGTGGATTCAGGTATGATGATTCTAACTGAAATAAGTCACACAGAAAAAGAAACATCATAAGATATCAGTAATACACGGAATGGAAACTTGGCTACACAGGAACTGAATTACAGAACAGAACAGGGTCTCAAATTTAGAAAACCAACTTATGCTTGCTTAAGGGTAAAGGTGAGTTGGGGTGCTGCATAAAACCAGAGATTGAAATGAGCACAGATAAAGTTCCTTAAGCCAAATATGGAATAGACAAGAGCTACTCCTTGCTCAACGAAATGGACTCAACACCGCATATTAAACGCCTAAGAATGTACCTGACTAGTAAGTATCTTAAAACCTATGGATTGCTATGTCTCCGAAAGAGAATCAAGCAAGTGTTCAGGGGCATAAACGCAGCAGTGATAGGATTGGAGAGGTTCGGTGAGCAAATGAAGACCCTTTGAAGTCATATTGCATGGTACCCATTCCACGGGTTTCAACTACCAAGGTTTAAGGTATTCTTCCTTCAGCTAAAACATGCATGTGGAACCCAGAATATGATCAACCATGTGAACGGGAGACGTGTTCAAATATGTCTCAGTTTCCCTCCCCTGGTACTCGGGTGCAACATTCCAGACGCTTTACTAACACTCTCCCATCTTGGAGGGTCAGTCCCTTTAACCTCCTGTTTGGCCCAGTTTGCAATTTCTGCGGAAGATGAACAGGAATAGCGAGAACCAATGAGAGGCTAGCTGGAGGTGTCTGGACGGGCAAATTTAACTCTCATTTCCCACCAGGAAGAGGAATTAACCAAAGGCTCAGCGTGCCGTGCCGGAACCAGATTAGGGCCTGAAGCCATCCTGCGGTGTTGCGGCCAGGTCACAAGAAAGCGAGTTGAAGAAAGGAGCTCAGGGGCACTGTAATTCACAAACCTGCAGAGTTATAAATGACAGCTATCGTCCAAAAATAGACTGAAGTAAGGCTGCCAAGAGGACTTGAAAGCGGGGCAGAATTGCAGGAAACCGATTTCAGGAGGTAGACTGGAATTGCATTGAAAGCATAGGAAAAGAGGCAGAACGTCCACAATGATGCACTTGGCCAAAAAGGGCGTATGCGTTTTTTCCTGAATATATTCAGGAAAAAACGCATACGCCCTTTTTGGCCAACCAAGCAAGCTTGCAAAGGAAATCTGCACTACAATGAAGTCTCCCTTCCCCCCAGTCAAAAGGGCCATCTGAAAAAAGTGTAAAATCCAGAAAGGCAGGACAGGCCATGGAGAACTGGGAGCCTTGTTATGCTGATGGGCGGGATATAAATTGCCAACAACTACTGGGGAGAAGTGTATGGTGTTTCCTGAAACATCTAAAAAACAAAGCAACAGAACCTAGGGCACTTCCACTTATGGTCCTATAGCTTAGGGAAATTAAAATCAAAAAGACACAGCCACCCCAAAGTTTGGAACGGCTCTGGTTACAAGAACCTCGTTTACAGTACAAGTTCAACATCGCAGAAAGTGAAAAATGGATAAAGAAGTTGTGGTATTTACTTACAAAGCAATATCACTCAGCAATGAAATCTGTGTCATCAGGCCCTTAGCAGCACAATGAGTGGATTCAGGTATGATGATTCTAACTGAAATAAGTCACACAGAAAAAGAAACATCATAAGATATCAGTAATACACGGAATGGAAACTTGGCTACACAGGAACTGCATTCCAAAACAGAACAGGGTCTCAAATTTAGAAAACCAACTTATGCTTGCTTAAGGGGAAATGTGAGTTGGGGTGCTGCATAAAACCAGAGATTGAAATGAGCACAGATAAAGGTCCTTAAGCCAAATATGGAATAGACAAGAGCTACTCCTTGCTCAACGAAATGGACTCAACACCGCATATTAAACGCCTAAGAATGTACCTGACTAGTAGTAAGTATCTTAAAACCTATGGATTGCTATGTCTCCAAAAGAGAATCAAGCGTGTGTACAGGGGCATAAACGCAGCAGTGATAGGATTGGAGAGGTTCGGTGAGCAAATGAAGACCCTTTGAAGTCATATTGCATGGTACCCATTACACGGGTCTCAACTCTCTAGGTTTAAGGTATTCTTTCTTCAGCTAAAACATGCATGTGGAACCCAGAGTATGATCAACCATGTGAATGGGAGACGTGTTCAAATATGTCTCAGTTTTCCTCCCCTGGTACTCGGGTGCAACATTCCAGACGCTTTACTAACACTCTCCCGACTTGGAGAGTCAGTCTCTTTAACCTCCTGTTTGGCCCAGTTTGAAATTTCTGTGGAAGATGAACAGGAATAGCGAGAACCAATGAGAGACTAGCTGGAGGTGTCTGGACGGGCAAATTTAACTCTCATTTCCCACCAGGAAGAGGAAATAACCAAAGGCTCAGCGTGCCGTACCGGAACCAGATTAGGGCCTGAAGCCATCCTGCGGTGTTGCGGCCAGGTCACAAGAAAGCGAGTTGAAGAAAGGAGCTCAGGGGCACTGTAATTCACAAACCTGCAGAGTTATAAATGACAGCTATCGTCCAAAAATAGACTGAAGTAAGGCTGCCAAGAGGACTTGAAAGCGGGGCAGAATTGCAGGAAACCGATTTCAGGAGGTAGACTGGAATTGCATTGAAAGCATAGGAAAAGAGGCAGAACGTCCACAATGATGCACTTGGCCAAAAAGGGCGTATGCGTTTTTTCCTGAATATATTCAGGAAAAAATGCATACGCCCTTTTTGGCCAACCAAGCAAGCTTGCAAAGGAAATCTGCACTACAATGAAGTCTCACTTCCCCCCGGTCAAAAGGGCCATCTGAAAAAAGTGTAAAATCCAGAAAGGCAGGACAGGCCATGGAGAACTGGGAGCCTTGTTATGCTGATGGGCGGGATGTAAATTGCCAACAGACACTCGGGAGAAGTGTATGGTGTTTCCTGAAACATCTAAAAAACAAAGCAACAGAACCTAGGGCACTTCCACTTATGGTCCTATAGCTTAGGGAAATTAAAATCAAAAAGACACAGCCACCCCAAAGTTTGGAACGGCTCTGTTTACAAGAACCTCGTTTACAGTACAAGTTCAACATCGCAGAAAGTGAAAAATGGATAAAGAAGTTGTGGTATTTACTTACAAAGCAATATCACTCAGCAATGAAATCTGTGTCACAAGGCCCTTAGCAGCACAATGAGTGGATTCAGGTATGATGATTCTAACTGAAGTAAGTCACACAGAAAAAGAAACATCATAAGATATCAGTAATACACGGAATGTAAACTTGGCTACACAGGAACTGAATTACAGAACAGAACAGGGTCTCAAATTTAGAAAACCAACTTATGCTTGCTTAAGGGGAATGGTGAGTTGGGGTGCTGCATAAAACCAGAGATTGAAATGAGCACAGATAAAGTTCCTTAAGTCAAATATGGAATAGACAAGAGCTACTCCTTGCTCAACGAAATGGACTCAACACCGCATATTAAACGCCTAAGAATGTACCTGACTAGTAAGTATCGTAAAACCTATGGATTGCTATGTCTCCAAAAGAGAAACAAGCATGTGTACAGGGGCATAAACGCAGCAGTGATAGGATTGGAGAGGTTCGGTGAGCAAATGAAGACCCTTTGAAGTCATATTGCATGGTACCCATTACACGGGTCTTAACTCTCCAGGTTTAAGGTATTCTTCCTTCAGCTAAAACATGCATGTGGAACCCAAGTATGATCAACCATGTGAACGGGAGACGTGTTCAAATATGTCTCAGTTTTCCTCCCCTGGTACTCGGGTGCAACATTCCAGACACTTTACTAACACTCTCCCCACTTGGAGAGTCAGCGCCTTTAACCTCCTGTTTGGCCCAGTTTGCAATTTCTGCGGAAGATGAACAGGAATAGCGAGAACCAATGAGAGACTAGCTGGAGGTGTCTGGACGGGCAAATTTAACTCTCATTTCCCACCAGGAAGAGGAAATAACCAAAGGCTCAGTGTGCCGTGCCGGAACCAGATTAGGGCCTGAAGCCATCCTGCAGTGTTGCGGCCAGGTCACAAGAAAGCGAGTTGAAGAAAGGAGCTCAGGGGCACTGTAATTCACAAACCTGCAGAGTTATAAATGACAGCTATCGTCCAAAAATAGACTGAAGTAAGGCTGCCAAGAGGACTTGAAAGCGGGGCAGAATTGCAGGAAACCGATTTCAGGAGGTAGACTGGAATTGCATTGAAAGCATAGGAAAAGAGGCAGAACGTCCACAATGATGCACTTGGCCAAAAAGGGCGTATGCGTTTTTTCCTGAATATATTCAGGAAAAAACGCATACGCCCTTTTTGGCCAACCAAGCAAGCTTGCAAAGGAAATCTGCACTACAATGAAGTCTCACTTCCCCCCGGTCAAAAGGGCCATCTGAAAAAAGTGTAAAATCCAGAAAGGCAGGACAGGCCATGGAGAACTGGGAGCCTTGTTATGCTGATGGGCGGGATGTAAATTGCCAACAGACACTCAGGAGAAATGTATGGTGTTTCCTGAAACATCTAAAAAACAAAGCAACAGAGCCTAGGGCACTTCCACTTATGGTCCTATAGCTTAGGGAAATTAAAATAAAAAAGACACAGCCACCCCAAAGTTTGGGACGCCTCCGTTTACAAGAACCTCGTTTACCGTACAAGTTCAATATCACAGAAAGTGAAAAATGGATAAAGAACTTGTGGTACTTACGTACAATGCAGTATCACTGAGCAATGAAATCTATGTCATCAGGCCCGTAGCAGCACAATGAGTGGATTCAGGTATGATGATTCTAACTGAAATAAGTCACACAGAAAAAGAAACATCATAAGATATCACTAATACACGGAATGTAAACTTGGCTACACAGGAATTGCATTCCAAAAGAGAACAGGGTCTCAAATTTAGAAAACCAACTTATGCTTGCTTAAGGGGAAAGGTGAGTTGAGGTGCTGCATAAAACCAGAGATTGAAATGAGCACAGATAAAGTTCCTTAAGCCAAATATGGAATAGACAAGAGCTACTCCTTGCTCAACGAAATGGACTCAAAACCCCATATTAAACGCCTAAGAATGTACCTGACTAGTAAGTATCTTAAAACCTATGGATTGCTATGTCTCCAAAAGAGAATCAAGCGTGTGTACAGGGGCATAAACGCAGCAGTGATAGGATTGGAGAGGTTCGGTGAGCAAATGAAGACCCTTTGAAGTCATATTGCATGGTACCCATTCCACGGGTTTCACCTACCCAGGTTTAAGGTATTCTTCCTTCAGCTAAAACATGCATGTGGAACCCAGAGTATGATCAACCATGTGAACGGGAGACGTGTTCAAATATGTCTCAGTTTTCGTACCCTGGTACTCGGGTGCAACATTCCAGACGCTTTACTAACACTCTCCCGACTTGGAGAGTCAGTCCCTTTAACCTCCTGTTTGGCCCAATTTGCAATTTCTGCGGAAGATGAACAGGAATAGCGAGAACCAATGAGAGGCTAGCTGGAGGTGTCTGGACGGGCAAATTTAACTCTCATTTCCCACCAGGAAGAGGAATTAACCAAAGGCTCAGCATGCCGGGCCGGAACCAGATTAGGGCCTGAAGCCATCCTGCGGTGTTGCGGCCAGGTCACAAGAAAGCGAGTTGAAGAAAGGAGCTCAGGGGCACTGTAATTCACAAACCTGCAGAGTTATAAATGACAGCTATCGTCCAAAAATAGACTGAAGTAAGGTTGCCAAGAGGACTTGAAAGCGGGGCAGAATTGCAGGAAACCGATTTCAGGAGGTAGACTGGAATTGCATTGAAAGCATAGGAAAAGAGGCAGAACGTCCACAATGATGCACTTGGCCAAAAAGGGCGTATGCGTTTTTTCCTGAATATATTCAGGAAAAAACGCATACGCCCTTTTTGGCCAACCAAGCAAGCTTACAAAGGAAATCTGCACTACAATGAAGTCTCACTTCCCCCCGGTCAAAAGGGCCATCTGAAAAAAGTGTAAAATCCAGAAAGGCAACAGGCCATGGAGAACTGGGAGCCTTGTTATGCTGATGGGCGGGATGTAAATTGCCAACAGACACTCGGGAGAAGTGTATGGTGTTTCCTGAAACATCTAAAAAACAAAGCAACAGAGCCTAGGGCACTTGCACTTATGGTCCTATAGCTTAGGGAAATTAAAATCAAAAAGACACAGCCACCCCAAAGTTTGGAACGGCTCTGGTTACAAGAACCTCGTTTACAGTACAAGTTCAACATCCCAGAAAATGAAAAATGGAGAAAGAAGTTGTGGTATTTACTTACAAAGCAATATCACTCAGCAATGAAATCTGTGTCATCAGGCCCTTAGCAGCACAATGAGTGGATTCAGGTATGATGATTCTAACTGAAATAAGTCACACAGAAAAAGAAACATCATAAGATATCACTAATACACGGAATGTAAACTTGGCTACACAGGAACTGAATTAGAGAACAGAACAGGGTCTCAAATTTAGAAAACCAACTTATGCTTGCTTAAGGGTAAAGGTGAGTTGGGGTGCTGCATAAAACCAGAGATTGAAATGAGCACAGATAAAGTTCCTTAAGCCAAATATGGAATAGACAAGAGCTACTCCTTGCTCAACGAAATGGACTCAACACCGCATATTAAACGCCTAAGAATGTACCTGACTAGTAAGTATCTTAAAACCTATGAATTGCTATGTCTCCGAAAGAGAATCAAGCAAGTGTACAGGGGCATAAACGCAGCAGTGATAGGATTGGAGAGGTTCGGTGAGCAAATGAAGACCCTTTGAAGTCATATTGCATGGTACCCATTCCACGGGTTTCAACTACCAAGGTTTAAGGTATTCTTCCTTCAGCTAAAACATGCATGTGGAACCCAGAATATGATCAACCATGTGAACGGGAGACGTGTTCAAATATGTCTCAGTTTCCCTCCCCTGGTACTCGGGTGCAACATTCCAGACGCTTTACTAACACTCTCCCATCTTGGAGAGTCAGTCCCTTTAACCTCCTGTTTGGCCCAGTTTGCAATTTCTGCGGAAGATGAACAGAAATAGCGAGAACCAATGAGAGGCTAGCTGGAGGTGTCTAGATGGGCAAATTTAACTCTCATTTCCCACCAGGAAGAGGAATTAACCAAAGGCTCAGCGTGCCGTGCCGGAACCAGATTAGGGCCTGAAGCCATCCTGCGGTGTTGCGGCCAGCTCACAAGAAAGCGAGTTGAAGAAAGGAGCTCAGGGGCACTGTAATTCACAAACCTGCAGAGTTATAGATGACAGCTATCGTCCAAAAATAGACTGAAGTAAGGCTGCCAAGAGGACTTGAAAGCGGGGCAGAATTGCAGGAAACCGATTTCAGGAGGTAGACTGGAATTGCATTGAAAGCATAGGAAAAGAGGCAGAACGTCCACAATGATGCACTTGGCCAAAAAGGGCGTATGCGTTTTTTCCTGAATATATTCAGGAAAAAACGCATACGCCCTTTTTGGCCAACCAAGCAAGCTTGCAAAGGAAATCTGCACTACAATGAAGTCTCACTTCCCCCCGGTCAAAAGGGCCATCTGAAAAAAGTGTAAAATCCAGAAAGGCAGGACAGGCCATGGAGAACTGGGAGCCTTGTTATGCTGATGGGCGGGATGTAAATTGCCAACAGACACTCGGGAGAAGTGGATGGTGTTTCCTGAAACATCTAAAAAACAAAGCAACAGAGCCTAGGGCACTTCCACTTATGGTCCTATAGCTTAGGGAAATTAAAATCAAAAAGACACAGCCACCCCAAAGTTTGGAACGGCTCTGTTTACAAGAACCTCGTTTACAGTACAAGTTCAACATCGCAGAAAGTGAAAAATGGATAAAGAAGTTGTGGTATTTACTTACAAAGCAATATCACTCAGCAATGAAATCTGTGTCATCAGGCCCTTAGCAGCACAATGAGTGGATTCAGGTATGATGATTCTAACTGAAGTAAGTCACACAGAAAAAGAAACATCATAAGATATCAGTAATACACGGAATGTAAACTTGGCTACACAGGAACTGAATTACAGAACAGAACAGGGTCTCAAATTTAGAAAACCAACTTATGCTTGCTTAAGGGGAATGGTGAGTTGGGGTGCTGCATAAAACCAGAGATTGAAATGAGCACAGATAAAGTTCCTTAAGTCAAATATGGAATAGACAAGAGCTACTCCTTGCTCAACGAAATGGACTCAACACCGCATATTAAACGCCTAAGAATGTACCTGACTAGTAAGTATCTTAAAACCTATGGATTGCTATGTCTCCAAAAGAGAATCAAGCATGTGTACAGGGGCATAAACGCAGCAGTGATAGGATTGGAGAGGTTCGGTGAGCAAATGAAGACCCTTTGAAGTCATATTGCATGGTACCCATTACACGGGTCTTAACTCTCCAGGTTTAAGGTATTCTTCCTTCAGCTAAAACATGCATGTGGAACCCAAGTATGATCAACCATGTGAACGGGAGACGTGTTCAAATATGTCTCAGTTTTCCTCCCCTGGTACTCGGGTGCAACATTCCAGACACTTTACTAACACTCTCCCCACTTGGAGAGTCAGCGCCTTTAACCTCCTGTTTGGCCCAGTTTGCAATTTCTGCGGAAGATGAACAGGAATAGCGAGAACCAATGAGAGACTAGCTGGAGGTGTCTGGACGGGCAAATTTAACTCTCATTTCCCACCAGGAAGAGGAAATAACCAAAGGCTCAGCGTGCCGTGCCGGAACCAGATTAGGGCCTGAAGCCATCCTGCGGTGTTGCGGCCACCTCACAAGAAAGCGAGTTGAAGAAAGGAGCTCAGGGGCACTGTAATTCACAAACCTGCAGAGTTATAAATGACAGCTATCGTCCAAAAATACACTGAAGTAAGGCTGCCAAGAGGACTTGAAAGCGGGGCAGAATTGCAGGAAACCGATTTCAGGAGGTAGACTGGAATTGCATTGAAAGCATAGGAAAAGAGGTAGAACGTCCACAATGATGCACTTGGCCAAAAAGGGCGTATGCGTTTTTTCCTGAATATATTCAGGAAAAAACGCATACGCCCTTTTTGGCCAACCAAGCAAGCTTGCAAAGGAAATCTGCACTACAATGAAGTCTCACTTCTCCCCGGTTAAAAGGGCCATCTGAAAAAAGTGTAAAATCCAGAAAGGCAGGACAGGCCATGGAGTACTGGGAGCCTTGTTATGCTGATGGGCGGGATGTAAATTGCCAACAGACACTCAGGAGAAGTGTAAGGTGTTTCCTGAAACATCTAAAAAACAAAGCAACAGAGCCTAGGGCACTTCCACTTATGGTCCTATAGCTTAGGGAAATTAAAATCAAAAACACAGCCACCCCAAAGTTTGGGACGCCTCCGTTTACAAAAACCTCGTTTACCGTACAAGTTCAATATCACAGAAAGTGAAAAATGGATAAAGAACTTGTGGTACTTACGTACAATGCAGTATCACTCAGAAATGAAATCTATGTCATCAGGCACGTAGCAGCATAATGAGTGGATTCAGGTACGATGATTCTAACTGAAATAAGTCACACAGAAAAAGAAACATCATAAGATATCAGTAATACACGGAATGAAAACTTGGCTACACAGGAACTGCATTCCAAAACAGAACAGGGTCTCAAATTTAGAAAACCAACTTATGCTTGCTTAAGGGGAAAGGTGAGTTGGGGTGCTGCATAAAACCAGAGATTGAAATGAGCACAGATAAATTTCCTTAAGCCAAATATGGAATAGACAAGAGCTACTCCTTGCTCAACGAAATGGACTCAACACCGCATATTAAACGCCTAAGAATGTACCTGACTAGTAAGTATCTTAAAACCTATGGATTGCTATGTCTCCGAAAGAGAATCAAGCATGCGTACAGGGGCATAAACGCAGCAGTGATAGGATTGGAGAGGTTCGTGAGCAAATGAAGACCCTTTGAAGTAATATTGCATGGTACCCATTCCACGGGTTTCAACTACCCAGGTTTAAGGTATTCTTCTTTCAGCTAAAACATGCATGTGGAACCTAGAGTATGATCAACCATGTGATCGGGAGACGTGTTCAAATATGTCTCAGTTTTCCTCCCCTGGTACTCGGGTGCAACATTCCAGACGCTTTACTAACACTCTCCCCACTTGGAGAGTCAGTCCCTTTAACCTCCTGTTTGGCCCAGTTTGCAATTTCTGTGGAAGATGAACAGGAATAGCGAGAACCAATGAGAGACTAGCTGGAGGTTTCTGGATGGGCAAATTTAACTCTCATTTCCCACCAGGAAGAGGAATTAACCAAAGGCTCAGCGTGCCATGCCGGAACCAGCTTAGGGCCTGAAGACATCCTGCGGTGTTGCGGCCAGGTCACAAGAAAGCGAGTTGAAGAAAGGAGCTCAGGGGCACTGTAATTCACAAACCTGCAGAGTTATAAATGACAGCTATCGTCCAAAAATAGACTGAAGTAAGGCTGCCAAGAGGACTTGAAAGCGGGGCAGAATTGCAGGAAACCGATTTCAGGAGGTAGACTGGAATTGCATTGAAAGCATAGGAAAAGAGGCAGAACGTCCACAATGATGCACTTGGCCAAAAAGGGCGTATGCGTTTTTTCCTGAATATATTCAGGAAAAAACGCATACGCCCTTTTTGGCCAACCAAGCAAGCTTGCAAAGGAAATCTGCACTACAATGAAGTCTCACTTCCCCCCGGTCAAAAGGGACATCTGAAAAAAGTGTAAAATCCAGAAAGGCAGGACAGGCCATGGAGAACTGGGAGCCTTGTTATGCTGATGGGCGGGATGTAAATTGCCAACAGACACTCGGGAGAAGTGGATGGTGTTTCCTGAAACATCTAAAAAACAAAGCAACAGAGCCTAGGGCACTTCCACTTATGGTCCTATAGCTTAGGGAAATTAAAATCAAAAAGACACAGCCACCCCAAAGTTTGGAACGGCTCTGTTTACAAGAACCTCGTTTACAGTACAAGTTCAACATCGCAGAAAGTGAAAAATGGATAAAGAAGTTGTGGTATTTACTTACAAAGCAATATCACTCAGCACTGAAATCTGTGTCATCAGGCCCTTAGCAGCACAATGAGTGGATTCAGGTATGATGATTCTAACTGAAATAAGTCACACAGAAAAAGAAACATCATAAGATATCAGTAATACACGGAATGTAAACTTGGCTACACAGGAACTGAATTACAGAACAGAACAGGGTCTCCAATTTAGAAAACCAACTTATGCTTGCTTAAGGGGAAAGGTGAGTTGGGGTGCTGCATAAAACCAGAGATTGAAATGAGCACAGATAAAGTTCCTTAAGCCAAATATGGAATAGACAAGAGCTACTCCTTGCTCAACGAAATGGACTCAACACCGCATATTAAACGCCTAAGAATGTACCTGACTAGTAAGTATCTTAAAACCTATGGATTGCTATGTCTCCGAAAGAGAATCAAGCATGTGTACAGGGGCATAAACGCAGCAGTGATAGGATTGGAGAGGTTCGTGAGCAAATGAAGACCCTTTGAAGTCATATTGCATGGTACCCATTCCACGGGTTTCAACTACCCAGGTTTAAGGTATTCTTCCTTCAGCTAAAACATGCATGTGGAACCCAGAGTATGATCAACCATGTGATCGGGAGACGTGTTCAAATATGTCTCAGTTTTCGTACCCTGGTACTCGGGTGCAACATTCCAGACGCTTTACTAACACTCTCCCCACTTGGAGAGTCAGTCCCTTTAACCTCCTGTTTGGCCCAGTTTGCAATTTCTGTGGAAGATGAACAGGAATAGCGAGAACCAATGAGAGACTAGCTGGAGGTGTCTGGATGGGCAAATTTAACTCTCATTTCCCACCAGGAAGAGGAATTAACCAAAGGCTCAGCGTGCCGTGCCGGAACCAGATTAGGGCCTGAAGACATCCTGCGGTGTTGCGGCCAGCTCACAAGAAAGCGAGTTGAAGAAAGGAGCTCAGGGGCACTGTAATTCACAAACCTGCAGACTTATAAATGACAGCTATCGTCCAAAAATAGACTGAAGTAAGGCTGCCAAGAGGACTTGAAAGCGGGGCAGAATTGCAGGAAACCGATTTCAGGAGGTAGACTGGAATTGCATTGAAAGCATAGGAAAAGAGGCAGAACATCCACAATGATGCACTTGGCCAAAAAGGGCGTATGCGTTTTTTCCTGAATATATTCAGGAAAAAACGCATACGCCCTTTTTGGCCAACCAAGCAAGCTTGCAAAGGAAATCTGCACTACAGTGAAGTCTCACTTCCCCCCGGTCAAAAGGGCCATCTGAAAAAAGTGTAAAATCCAGAAAGGCAGGACAGGCCATGGAGAACTGGGAGCCTTGTTATGCTGATGGGCGGGATGTAAATTGCCAACAGACACTCAGGAGAAGTGTATGGTGTTTCCTGAAACATCTAAAAAACAAAGCAACAGAGCCTAGGGCACTTCCACTTATGGTCCTATAGCTTAGGGAAATTAAAATCAAAAAGACACAGCCACCCCAATGTTTGGAACGGCTCTGTTTACAAGAAACTCGTTTACAGTACAAGTTCAATATCACAGAAAGTGAAAAATGGATAAAGAAGTTGTGGTATTTACTTACAAAGCAATATCACTCAGCAATGAAATCTGTGTCATCAGGCCCTTAGCATCACAATGAGTGGATTCAGGTATGATGATTCTAACTGAAATAAGTCACACAGAAAAAGAAACATCATAAGATATCAGTAATACACGGAATGTAAACTTGGCTACACAGGAACTGAATTACAGAACAGAACAGGGTCTCCAATTTAGAAAACCAACTTATGCTTGCTTAAGGGGAAAGGTGAGTTGGGGTGCTGCATAAAACCAGAGATTGAAATGAGCACAGATAAAGTTCCTTAAGCCAAATATGGAATAGACAAGAGCTACTCCTTGCTCAACGAAATGGACTCAACACCGCATATTAAACGCCTAAGAATGTACCTGACTAGTAAGTATCTTAAAACCTATGGATTGCTATGTCTCCGAAAGAGAATCAAGCATGTGTACAGGGGCATAAATGCAGCAGTGATAGGATTGCAGAGGTTCGTGAGCAAATGAAGACCCTTTAAAGTCATATTGCATGGTACCCATTCCACGGGTTTCAACTACCCAGGTGTAAGGTATTGTTCCTTCAGCTAAAACATGCATGTGGAACCTAGAGTATGATCAACCATGTGATTGGGAGACGTGTTCAAATATGTCTCAGTTTTCGTACCCTGGTACTCGGGTGCAACATTCCAGATGCTTTACTAACACTCTCCCCACTTGGAGAGTCAGTCCCTTTAACCTCCTGTTTGGCCCAGTTTGCAATTTCTGTGGAAGATGAACAGGAATAGCGAGAAGCAATGAGAGACTAGCTGGAGGTGTCTGGATGGGCAAATTTAACTCTCATTTCCCACCAGGAAGAGGAATTAACCAAAGGCTCAGCGTGCCATGCCGGAACCAGATTAGGGCCTGAAGACATCCTGCGGTGTTGCGGCCAGGTCACAAGAAAGCGAGTTGAAGAAAGGAGCTCAGGGGCACTGTAATTCACAAACCTGCAGACTTATAAATGACAGCTATCGTCCAAAAATAGACTGAAGTAAGGCTGCCAAGAGGACTCGAAAGCGGGGCAGAATTGCAGGAAACCGATTTCAGGAGGTAGACTGGAATTGCATTGAAAGCATAGGAAAAGAGGCAGAACGTCCACAATGATGCACTTGGCCAAAAAGGGCGTATGCGTTTTTTCCTGAATATATTCAGGAAAAAACGCATACGCCCTTTTTGGCCAACCAAGCAAGCTTGCAAAGGAAATCTGCACTACAATGAAGTCTCACTTCCCCCCGGTCAAAAGGGCCATCTGAAAAAAGTGTAAAATCCAGAAAGGCAGGACAGGCCATGGAGAACTGGGAGCCTTGTTATGCTGATGGGCGGGATGTAAATTGCCAACAGACACTCGGGAGAAGTGTATGGTGTTTCCTGAAACATCTAAAAAACAAAGCAACAGAGCCTAGGGCACTGCCACTTATGGTCCTATAGCTTAGGGAAATTAAAATCAAAAAGACACAGCCACCCCAAAGTTTGGGACGCCTCTGTTTACAAGAACATCGTTTACAGTACAAGTTCAACATCGCAGAAAGTGAAAAATGGAGAAAGAAGTTGTGGTATTTACTTACAAAGCAATATCACTCAGCACTGAAATCTGTGTCATCAGGCCCTTAGCAGCACAATGAGTGGATTCAGGTATGATGATTCTAACTGAAATAAGTCACACAGAAAAAGAAACATCATAAGATATCAGTAATACACGGAATGTAAACTTGGCTACACAGGAACTGAATTACAGAACAGAACAGGATCTCCAATTTAGAAAACCAACTTATGCTTGCTTAAGGGGAAAGGTGAGTTGGGGTGCTGCATAAAACCAGAGATTGAAATGAGCACAGATAAAGTTCCTTAAGCCAAATATGGAATAGACAAGAGCTACTCCTTGCTCAACGAAATGGACTCAACACCGCATATTAAACGCCTAAGAATGTACCTGACTAGTAAGTATCTTAAAACCTATGGATTGCTATGTCTCCGAAAGAGAATCAAGCATGTGTACAGGGGCATAAATGCAGCAGTGATAGGATTGCAGAGGTTCGTGAGCAAATGAAGACCCTTTAAAGTCATATTGCATGGTACCCATTCCACGGGTTTCAACTACCCAGGTGTAAGGTATTGTTCCTTCAGCTAAAACATGCATGTGGAACCTAGAGTATGATCAACCATGTGATTGGGAGACGTGTTCAAATATGTCTCAGTTTTCGTACCCTGGTACTCGGGTGCAACATTCCAGACGCTTTACTAACACTCTCCCCACTTGGAGAGTCAGTCCCTTTAACCTCCTGTTTGGCCCAGTTTGCAATTTCTGTGGAAGATGAACAGGAATAGCGAGAACCAATGAGAGACTAGCTGGAGATGTCTGGATGGGCAAATTTAACTCTCATTTCCCACCAGGAAGAGGAATTAACCAAAGGCTCAGCGTGCCATGCCGGAACCAGATTAGGGCCTGAAGACATCCTGCGGTGTTGCGGCCAGGTCACAAGAAAGCGAGTTGAAGAAAGGAGCTCAGGGGCACTGTAATTCACAAACCTGCAGAGTTATAAATGACAGCTATCGTCCAAAAATAGACTGAAGTAAGGCTGCCAAGAGGACTTGAAAGCGGGGCAGAATTGCAGGAAACCGATTTCAGGAGGTAGACTGGAATTGCATTGAAAGCATAGGAAAAGAGGCAGAACGTCCACAATGATGCACTTGGCCAAAAAGGGCGTATGCGTTTTTTCCTGAATATATTCAGGAAAAAACGCATACGCCCTTTTTGGCCAACCAAGCAAGCTTGCAAAGGAAATCTGCACTACAATGAAGTCTCACTTCCCCCCGGTCAAAAGGGCCATCTGAAAAAAGTGTAAAATCCAGAAAGGCAGGACAGGCCATGGAGAACTGGGAGCCTTGTTATGCTGATGGGCGGGATGTAAATTGCCAACAACCACTCGGGAGAAGTGTATGGTGTTTCCTGAAACATCTAAAAAACAAAGCAACAGAAGCTAGGGCACTTCCACTTATGGTCCTATAGCTTAGGGAAATTAAAATCAAAAAGACACAGCCACCCCAAAGTTTGGAATGGCTCTGTTTACAAGAACCTCGTTTACAGTACAAGTTCAACATCGCAGAAAGTGAAAAATGGATAAAGAAGTTGTGGTATTTACTTACAAAGCAATATCACTCAGCAATGAAATCTGTGTCATCACGCCCTTAGCAGCACAATGAGTGGATTCAGGTATGATGATTCTAACTGAAATAAGTCACACAGAAAAAGAAACATCATAAGATATCAGTAATACACGGAATGTAAACTTGGCTACACAGGAACTGAATTACAGAACAGAACAGGGTCTCCAATTTAGAAAACCAACTTATTCTTGCTTAAGGGTAAAGGTGAGTTGGGGTGCTGCATAAAACCAGAGATTGAAATGAGCACAGATAAAGTTCCTTAAGCCAAATATGGAATAGACAAGAGCTACTCCTTGCTCAACGAAATGGACTCAACACCGCATATTAAACGCTAAGAATGTACCTGACTAGTAAGTATCTTAAAACCTACGGATTGCTATGTCTCTGAAAGAGAATCAAGCATGCGTAGAGGGGCATAAACGCAGCACTGATAGGATTGGAGAGGTTCGTGAGCAAATGAAGACCCTTTGAAGTCATATTGCATGGTACCCATTCCACGGGTTTCAACTACCCAGGTTTAAGGTATTCTTCCTTCAGCTAAAACATGCATGTGGAACCTAGAGTATGATCAACCATGTGATCGGGAGACGTGTTCAAATATGTCTCAGTTTTCCTCCCCTGGTACTCGGGTGCAACATTCCAGACGCTTTACTAACACTCTCCCCACTTGGAGAGTCAGTCCCTTTAACCTCCTGTTTGGCCCAGTTTGCAATTTCTGTGGAAGATGAACAGGAATAGCGAGAACCAATGAGAGACTAGCTGGAGGTGTCTGGATGGGCAAATTTAACTCTCATTTCCCACCAGGAAGAGGAATTAACCAAAGGCTCAGCGTGCCGTGCCGGAACCAGCTTAGGGCCTGAAGACATCCTGCGGTGTTGCGGCCAGGTCACAAGAAAGCGAGTTGAAGAAAGGAGCTCAGGGGCACTGTAATTCACAAACCTGCAGAGTTATAAATGACAGCTATCATCCAAAAATAGACTGAAGTAAGGCTGCCAAGAGGACTTGAAAGCGGGGCAGAATTGCAGGAAACCGATTTCAGGAGGTAGACTGGAATTGCATTGAAAGCATAGGAAAAGAGGCAGAACGTCCACAATGATGCACTTGGCCAAAAAGGGCGTATGCGTTTTTTCCTGAATATATTCAGGAAAAAACGCATACGCCCTTTTTGGCCAACCAAGCAAGCTTGCAAAGGAAATCTGCACTACAATGAAGTCTCACTTCCCCCCGGTCAAAAGGGCCATCTGAAAAAAGTGTAAAATCCAGAAAGGCAGGACAGGCCATGGAGAACTGGGAGCCTTGTTATGCTGATGGGCGGGATGTAAATTGCCAACAGACACTCGGGAGAAGTGGATGGTGTTTCCTGAAACATCTAAAAAACAAAGCAACAGAGCCTAGGGCACTTCCACTTATGGTCCTATAGCTTAGGGAAATTAAAATCAAAAAGACACAGCCACCCCAAAGTTTGGAACGGCTCTGTTTACAAGAACCTCGTTTACAGTACAAGTTCAACATCGCAGAAAGTGAAAAATGGATAAAGAAGTTGTGGTATTTACTTACAAAGCAATATCACTCAGCAATGAAATCTGTGTCATCAGGCCCTTAGCAGCACAATGAGCGGATTCAGGTATGATGATTCTAACTGAAATAAGTCACACAGAAAAAGAAACATCATAAGATATCAGTAATACACGGAATGTAAACTTGGCTACACAGGAACTGAATTACAGAACAGAACAGGGTCTCCAATTTAGAAAACCAACTTATGCTTGCTTAAGGGGAAAGGTGAGTTGGGGTGCTGCATAAAACCAGAGATTGAAATGAGCACAGATAAAGTTCCTTAAGCCAAATATGGAATAGACAAGAGCTACTCCTTGCTCAACGAAATGGACTCAACACCGCATATTAAACGCCTAAGAATGTACCTGACTAGTAAGTATCTTAAAACCTATGGATTGCTATGTCTCTGAAAGAGAATCAAGCATGCGTAGAGGGGCATAAACGCAGCAGTGATAGGATTGGAGAGGTTCGTGAGCAAATGAAGACCCTTTGAAGTCATATTGCATGGTACCCATTCCACGGGTTTCAACTACCCAGGTTTAAGGTATTCTTCCTTCAGCTAAAACATGCATGTGGAACCCAGAGTATGATCAACCATGTGATCGGGAGACGTGTTCAAATATGTCTCAGTTTTCGTACCCTGGTACTCGGGTGCAACATTCCAGACGCTTTACTAACACTCTCCCCACTTGGAGAGTCAGTCCCTTTAACCTCCTGTTTGGCCCAGTTTGCAATTTCTGTGGAAGATGAACAGGAATAGCGAGAACCAATGAGAGACTAGCTGGAGGTGTCTGGATGGGCAAATTTAACTCTCATTTCCCACCAGGAAGAGGAATTAACCAAAGGCTCAGCGTGCCGTGCCGGAACCAGATTAGGGCCTGAAGACATCCTGCGGTGTTGCGGCCAGCTCACAAGAAAGCGAGTTGAAGAAAGGAGCTCAGGAGCACTGTAATTCACAAACCTGCAGACTTATAAATGACAGCTATCGTCCAAAAATAGACTGAAGTAAGGCTGCCAAGAGGACTTGAAAGCGGGGCAGAATTGCAGGAAACCGATTTCAGGAGGTAGACTGGAATTGCATTGAAAGCATAGGAAAAGAGGCAGAACGTCCACAATGATGCACTTGGCCAAAAAGGGCGTATGCGTTTTTTCCTGAATATATTCAGGAAAAAACGCATACGCCCTTTTTGGCCAACCAAGCAAGCTTGCAAAGGAAATCTGCACTACAATGAAGTCTCACTTCCCCCCGGTCAAAAGGGCCATCTGAAAAAAGTGTAAAATCCAGAAAGGCAGGACAGGCCATGGAGAACTGGGAGCCTTGTTATGCTGATGGGCGGGATGTAAATTGCCAACAACCACTCGGGAGAAGTGTATGGTGTTTCCTGAAACATCTAAAAAACAAAGCAACAGAAGCTAGGGCACTTCCACTTATGGTCCTATAGCTTAGGGAAATTAAAATCAAAAAGACACAGCCACCCCAAAGTTTGGAATGGCTCTGTTTACAAGAACCTCGTTTACAGTACAAGTTCAACATCGCAGAAAGTGAAAAATGGATAAAGAAGTTGTGGTATTTACTTACAAAGCAATATCACTCAGCAATGAAATCTGTGTCACAAGGCCCTTAGCAGCACAATGAGTGGATTCAGGTATGATGATTCTAACTGAAGTAAGTCACACAGAAAAAGAAACATCATAAGATATCAGTAATACACGGAATGTAAACTTGGCTACACAGGAACTGAATTACAGAACAGAACAGGGTCTCAAATTTAGAAAACCAACTTATGCTTGCTTAAGGGTAAAGGTGAGTTGGGGTGCTGCATAAAACCAGAGATTGAAATGAGCACAGATAAAGTTCCTTAAGCCAAATATGGAATAGACAAGAGCTACTCCTTGCTCAACGAAATGGACTCAACACCCCATATTAAACGCCTAAGAATGTACCTGACTAGTAAGTATCTTAAAACCTATAGATTTCTATGTCTCCGAAAGAGAATCAAGCATGTGTACAGGGGCATAAACGCAGCAGTGATAGGATTGGAGAGGTTCGTGAGCAAATGAAGACCCTTTGAAGTCATATTGCATGGTACCCATTACACAGGTTTCAAATACCCAGGTTTAAGGTATTCTTCCTTCAGCTAAAACATGCATGTGAAACCTAGAGTATGATCAACCACGTGATTGGGAGACGTGTTCAAATATGTCTCAGTTTTCGTACCCTGGTCCTCGGGTGCAACATTCCAGACGCTTTACTAACACTCTCCCGACTTGGAGAGTCAGTCCCTTTAACCTCCTGTTTGGCCCAGTTTGCAATTTCTGCGGAAGATGAACAGGAATAGCGAGAACCAATGAGAGGCTAGCTGGAGGTGTCTGGACGGGCAAATTTAACTCTCATTTCCCACCAGGAAGAGGAATTAACCAAAGGCTCAGCGTGCCGTGCCGGAACCAGATTAGGGCCTGAAGCCATCCTGCAGTGTTGCGGCCAGGTCACAAGAAAGCGAGTTGAAGAAAGGAGCTCAGGGTCTCTGTAATTCACAAACCTGCAGAGTTATAAATGACAGCTATCGTCCAAAAATAGACTGAAGTAAGGCTGCCGAGAGGACTTGAAAGCGGGGCAGAATTGCAGGAAACCGATTTCAGGAGGTAGACTGGAATTGCATTGAAAGCATAGGAAAAGAGGCAGAACGTCCACAATGATGCACTTGGCCAAAAAGGGCGTATGCGTTTTTTCCTGAATATATTCAGGAAAAAACGCATACGCCCTTTTTGGCCAACCAAGCAAGCTTGCAAAGGAAATCTGCACTACAATGAAGTCTCACTTCCCCCCGGTCAAAAGGGCCATCTGAAAAAAGTGTAAAATCCAGAAAGGCAGGACAGGCCATGGAGAACTGGGAGCCTTGTTATGCTGATGGGCGGGATGTAAATTGCCAACAACCACTCGGGAGAAGTGTATGGTGTTTCCTGAAACATCTAAAAAACAAAGCAACAGAGCCTAGGGCACTGCCACTTATGGTCCTATAGCTTAGGGAAATTAAAATCAAAAAGACACAGCCACCCCAAAGTTTGGGACGCCTCTGTTTACAAGAACCTCGTTTACAGTACAAGTTCAACATCGCAGAAAGTGAAAAATGGATAAAGAAGTTGTGGTATTTACTTACAAAGCAATATCACTCAGCAATGAAATCTATGTCATCAGGCCCATAGCAGCATAATGAGCGGATTCAGGTACGATGATTCTAACTGAAATAACTCAAACAGAAAAAGAAACATCATAAGATATCAGTAATACACGGAATGTAAACTTGGCTACACAGGAACTGCATTCCAAAACAGAACAGGGTCTCAAATTTAGAAAACCAACTTATGCTTGCTTAAGGGGAAAGGTGAGTTGGGGTGCTGCATAAAACCAGAGATTGAAATGAGCACAGATAAAGGTCCTTAAGCCAAATATGGAATAGACAAGAGCTACTCCTTGCTCAACGAAATGGACTCAACACCCCATATTAAACGCCTAAGAATGTACCTGACTAGTAAGTATCTTAAAACCTATGGATTGCTATGTCTCCAAAAGAGAATCAAGCGTGTGTACAGGGGCATAAATGCAGCAGTGATAGGATTGGAGAGGTTCGGTGAGCAAATGAAGACCCTTTGAAGTCATATTGTATGGTACCCATTACACGGGTCTCAACTCTCCAGGTTTAAGGTATTCTTCCTTCAGCTAAAACATGCATGTGGAACCCAAGTATGATCAACCATGTGAACGAGAGACGTGTTCAAATATGTCTCAGTTTTCCTCCCCTGGTACTCGGGTGCAACATTCCAGATGCTTTACTAACACTCTCCCCACTTGGAGAGTCAGCGCCTTTAACCTCCTGTTTGGCCCAGTTTGCAATTTCTGCGGAAGATGAACAGGAATAGCGAGAACCAATGAGAGACTAGCTGGAGGTGTCTGGACGGGCAAATTTAACTCTCATTTCCCACCAGGAAGAGGAATTAACCAAAGGCTCAGCGTGCCGTGCCGGAACCAGATTAGGGCCTGAAGCCATCCTGCGGTGTTGCGGCCAGCTCACAAGAAAGCGAGTTGAAGAAAGGAGCTCAGGGGCACTGTAATTCACAAACCTGCAGAGTTATAAATGACAGCTATCGTCCAAAAATAGACTGAAGTAAGGCTGCCAAGAGGACTTGAAAGCGGGGCAGAATTGCAGGAAACCGATTTCAGGAGGTAGACTGGAATTGCATTGAAAGCATAGGAAAAAAGGCAGAACGTCCACAATGATGCACTTGGCCAAAAAGGGCGTATGCGTTTTTTCCTGAATATATTCAGGAAAAAACGCATACGCCCTTTTTGGCCAACCAAGCAAGCTTGCAAAGGAAATCTGCACTACAATGAAGTCTCACTTCCCCCCGGTCAAAAGGGCCATCTGAAAAAAGTGTAAAATCCAGAAAGGCAGGACAGGCCATGGAGAACTGGGAGCCTTGTTATGCTGATGGGCGGGATGTAAATTGCCAACAACCACTCCGGAGAAGTGGATGGTGTTTCCTGAAACATCTAAAAAACAAAGCAACAGAACCTAGGGCACTTCCACTTATGGTCCTATATCTTAGGGAAATTAAAATCAAAAAGACACAGCCACCCCAAAGTTTGGAACGGCTCTGTTTACAAGAACCTCGTTTACAGTACAAGTTCAACATCGCAGAAAGTGAAAAATGGATAAAGAAGTTGTGGTATTTACTTACAAAGCAATATCACTCAGCAATGAAATCTGTGTCATCAGGCCCTTAGCAGCACAATGAGTGGATTCAGGTATGATGATTCTAACTGAAATAAGTCACACAGAAAAAGAAACATCATAAGATATCAGTAATACACGGAATGTAAACTTGGCTACACAGGAACTGAATTACAGAACAGAACAGGGTCTCAAATTTAGAAAACCAACTTATGCTTGCTTAAGGAGGAAGGTGAGTTGGGGTGCTGCATAAAACCAGAGATTGAAATGAGTACAGATAAAGTTCCTTAAGCCAAATATGGAATAGACAAGAGCTACTCCTTGCTCAACGAAATGGACTCAACACCGCATATTAAACGCCTAAGAATGTACCTGTCTAGTAAGTATCTTAAAACCTATGGATTGCTATGTCTCCAAAAGAGAATCAAGCATGTGTACAGGGGCATAAACGCAGCAGTGATAGGATTGGAGAGGTTCGTGAGCAAATGAAGACCCTTTGAAGTCATATTGCATGGTACCCATTCCACGGGTTTCAACTACCCATGTTTAAGGTATTCTTCCTTCAGCTAAAACATGCATGTGGAACCTAGAGTATGATCAACCATGTGATCGGGAGACGTGTTCAAATATGTCTCAGTTTTCGTACCCTGGTACTCGGGTGCACATTCCAGACGCTTACTAACACTCTCCCCACTTGGAGAGTCAGTCCCTTTAACCTCCTGTTTGGCCCAGTTTGCAATTTCTGCGGAAGATGAACAGGAATAGCGAGAATCAATGAGAGACTAGCTGGAGGTGTCTGGATGGGCAAATTTAACTCTCATTTCCCACCAGGAAGAGGAATTAACCAAAGGCTCAGCGTGCCGTGCCAGAACCAGATTAGGGCCTGAAGACATCCTGCGGTGTTGCGGCCAGGTCACAAGAAAGCAAGTTGAAGAAAGGAGCTCAGGGGCACTGTAATTCACAAACCTGCAGAGTTATAAATGACAGCTATCGTCCAAAAATAGACTGAAGTAAGGCTTCCAAGAGGACTTGAAAGCGGGGCAGCATTGCAGGAAACCGATTTCAGGAGGTAGACTGGAATTGCATTGAAAGCATAGGAAAAGAGGCAGAATGTCCACAATGATGCACTTGGCCAAAAAGCGCGTATGCGTTTTTTCCTGAATATATTCAGGAAAAAACGCATACGCCCTTTTTGGCCAACCAAGCATACTTGCAAAGGATATCTGCACTAAAATGAAGTCTCACTTCTCCCCGGTAAAAAGGGCCATCTGAAAAAAGTGTAAAATCCAGAAAGGCAGGACAGGCCATGGAGAACTGGGAGCCTTGTTATGCTGATGGGCGGGATGTAAATTGCCAACAACCACTCGGGAGAAGTGTATGGTGTTTCCTGAAACATCTAAAAAACAAAGCAACAGAGCCTAGGGCACTTCCACTTATGGTCCTATAGCTTAGGGAAATTAAAATCAAAATGACACAGCCACCCCAAAGTTTGGGACACCTCCGTTTACAAGAACCTCGTTTACCGTACAAGTTCAATATCACAGAAAGTGAAAAATGGATAAAGAACTTGAGGTACTTACGTACAATTCATTATCACTCAGCAATGAAATCTATGTCATCAGGCCCTTAGCAGCATAATGAGTGGATTAAGGTACGGTGATTCTAACTGAAATAAGTCACACAGAAAAAGAAACATCATAAGATATCACTAATACACGGAATGTAAACTTGGCTACACAGGAACTGCATTCCAAAACAGAACAGGGTCTCAAATTTAGAAAACCAACTTATGCTTGCTTAAGGGGAAAGGTGAGTTGGGGTGCTGCATAAAACCAGAGACTGAAATGAGCACAGATAAAGTTCCTTAAGCCAAATATGGAATAGACAAGAGCTACTCCTTGCTCAACGAAATGGACTCAACACCCCATATTAAACGCCTAAGAATGTACCTGACTAGTAAGTATCTTAAAACCTATGGATTGCTATGTCTCCAAAAGAGAATCAAGCGTGTGTACAGGCACATAAACGCAGCAGTGATAGGATTGGAGAGGTTCGGTGAGCAAATGAAGACCCTTTGAAGTCATATTGCATGGTACCCATTACAAGGGTCTCAACTCTCCAGGTTTTAGGTATTCTTCCTTCAGCTAAAACATGCATGTGGAACCCAGAGTATGATCAACCATGTGATCGGGAGACGTGTTCAAATATGTCTCAGTTTTCCTCCCCTGGTACTCGGGTGCAACATTCCAGACGCTTTACTAACACTCTCCCCACTTGGAGAGTCAGTCCCTTTAACCTCCTGTTTGGCCCAGTTTGCAATTTCTGCGGAAGATGAACAGGAATAGCAAGAACCAATGAGAGGCTAGCTGCAGGTGTCTGGACGGGCAAATTTAACTCTCATTTCCCACCAGGAAGAGGAATTAACCAAAGGCTCAGCATGCCGGGCCGGTACCAGATTAGGGTCTGAAGCCATCCTGCGGTGTTGCGGCCAGGTCACAAGAAAGCGAGTTGAAGAAAGGAGCTCAGGGGCACTGTAATTCACAAACCTGCAGAGTTATAAATGACAGCTATCGTCCAAAAATAGACTGAAGTAAGGCTGCCAAGAGGACTTGCAAGCGGGGCAGAATTGCAGGAAACCGATTTCAGGAGGTAGACTGGAATTGCATTGAAAGCATAGGAAAAGAGGCAGAACGTCCACAATGATGCACTTGGCCAAAAAGTGCGTATGCGTTTTTTCCTGAATATATTCAGGAAAAAACGCATACGCCCTTTTTGGCCAACCAAGCAAGCTTGCAAAGGAAATCTGCACTACAATGAAGTCTCACTTCCCCCCCGTCAAAAGGGCCATCTGAAAAAAGTGTAAAATCCAGAAAGGCAGGACAGGCCATGGAGAACTGGGAGCCTTGTTATGCTGATGGGCGGGATGTAAATTACCAACAGACACTCAGGAGAAGTGTATCGTGTTTCCTGAAACATCTAAAAAACAAAGCAACAGAGCCTAGGGCACTGCCACTTATGGTCCTATAGCTTAGGGAAATTAAAATCAAAAAGACACAGCCACCCCAAAGTTTGGGACGCCTCTGTTTACAAGAACTTCGTTTACAGTACAAGTTCAACATCGCAGAAAGTGAAAAATGGATAAAGAAGTTGTGGTATTTACTTACAAAGCAATATTACTCAGCAATGAAATCTATGTCATCAGGCCCTTAGCAGCACAATGAGTGGATTCAGGTATGATGATTCTAACTGAAATAAGTCACACAGAAAAAGAAACATCATAAGATATCAGTAATACACGGAATGTAAACTTGGCTACACAGGAACTGAATTACAGAACAGAACAGGGTCTCAAATTTAGAAAACCAACTTATGCTTGCTTAAGGGGAAAGGTGAGTTGGGGTGCTGCATAAAACCAGAGATTGAAATGAGCACAGATAAAGTTCCTTAAGCCAAATATGGAATAGACAAGAGCTACTCCTTGCTCAACGAAATGGACTCAACATCGCATATTAAACGCCTAAGAATGTACCTGACTAGTAAGTATCTTAAAACCTATGGATTGCTATGTCTCCGAAAGAGAATCAAGCGTGTGTACAGGGGCATAAACGCAGCAGTGATAGGATTGGAGATGTTCGGTGAGCAAATGAAGACCCTTTGAAGTCATATTGCATGGTACCCATTCCACGGGTTTCACCTACCCAGGTTTAAGGTATTCTTCCTTCAGCTAAAACATGCATGTGGAACCTAGAGTATGATCAACCATGTGATCGGGAGACGTGTTCAAATATGTCTCAGTTTTCGTACCCTGGTACTCGGGTGCAACATTCCAGACGCTTTACTAACACTCTCCCCACTTGGAGAGTCAGTCCCTTTAACCTCCTGTTTGGCCCAATTTGCAATTTCTGTGGAAGATGAACAGGAATAGCGAGAACCAATGAGAGACTAGCTGGAGGTGTCTGAACGGGCAAATTTAACTCTCATTTCCCACCAGGAAGAGGAATTAACCAAAGGCTCAGCGTGCCGGGCCGGAACCAGATTAGGCCCTGAAGCCATCCTGCGGTGTTGCGGCCAGCTCACAAGAAAGCGAGTTGAAGAAAGGAGCTCAGGGGCACTGTAATTCACAAACCTGCAGAGTTATAAATGACAGCTATCCTCCAAAAATAGACTGAAGTAAGGCTGCCAAGAGGACTTGAAAGTGGGGCAGCATTGCAGGAAACCGATTTCAGGAGGTAGACTGGAATTGCATTGAAAGCATAGGAAAAGAGGCAGAACGTCCACAATGATGCACTTGGCCAAAAAGGGCGTATGCGTTTTTTCCTGAATATATTCAGGAAAAAACGCATACGCACTTTTTGGCCAACCAAGAAAACTTGCAAAGGAAATCTGCACTACAATGAAGTCTCACTTCCCCCCGGTCAAAAGGGCCATCTGAAAAAAGTGTAAAATCCAGAAAGGCAGGACAGGCCATGGAGAACTGGGAGCCTTGTTATGCTGATGGGCGGGATGTAAATTGCCAACAGACACTTGGGAGAAGTGTATGGTGTTTCCTGAAACATCTAAAAAACAAAGCAACAGAGCCTAGGGCACTTCGACTTATGGTCCTATAGCTTAGGGAAATTAAAATAAAAAAGACACAGCCACCCCAAAGTTTGGGACGCCTCTGTTTACAAGAACCTCGTTTACAGTACAAGTTCAATATCACAAAAAGTAAAAAATGGATAAAGAACTTGTGGTACTTACGTACAATGCAGTATCACTCAGAAATGAAATCTATGTCATCAGGCCCGTAGCAGCATCATGAGTGGATTCAGGTACGATGATTCTAACTGAAATAAGTCACACAGAAAAAGAAACATCATAAGATATCACTAATACACGGAATGTAAACTTGGCTACACAGGAACTGAATTCCAAAACAGAACAGGTTCTCAAATTTAGAAAACCAACTTATGCTTGCTTAAGGGGAAAGGTGAGTTGGATTGCTGCATAAAACCACAGATTGAAATGAGCACAGATAAAGTTCCTTAAGCCAAATATGGAATAGACAAGAGCTACTCCTTGCTCAACGAAATGGACTCAACACCGCATATTAAACGCCTAAGAATGTACCTGACTAGTAAGTATCTTAAAACCTATGGATTGCTATGTCTCCGAAAGAGAATCAAGCATGTGTACAGGGGCATAAACGCAGCAGTGATAGGATTGGAGATGTTCGGTGAGCAAATGAAGACCCTTTGAAGTCATATTGCATGGTACCCATTCCACGGGTTTCAAATACCCAGGTTTAAGGTATTCTTCCTTCAGCTAAAACATGCATGTGGAACCTAGAGTATGATCAACCATGTGATAGGAGACGTGTTCAAATATGTCTCAGTTTTCGTACCCTGGTACTTGGGTGCAACATTCCAGACCCTTTACTAACACTCTCCCCACTTGGAAAGTCAGTCCCTTTAACCTCCTGTTTGGCCCAGTTTGCAATTTCTGCGGAAGATGAACAGGAATAGCGAGAACCAATGAGAGGCTAGCTGGAGGTGTCTGGACGGGCAAATTTAACTCTCATTTCCCACCAGGAAGAGGAATTAACCAAAGGCTCAGCGTGCCGTGTCGGAACCAGATTAGGGCCTGAAGCCATCCTGCGGTGTTGCGGCCAGCTCAAAAGAAAGCGAGTTGAAGAAAGGAGCTCAGGGGCACTGTAATTCACAAACCTGCAGAGTTATAAATGACAGCTATCATCCAAAAATAGACTGAAGTAAGGCTGCCAAGAGGACTTGAAAGCGGGGCAGCATTGCAGGAAACCGATTTCAGGAGGTAGACTGGAATTGCATTGAAAGCATAGGAAAAGAGGCAGAACGTCCACAATGATGCACTTGGCCAAAAAGGGCGTATGCGTTTTTTCCTGAATATATTCAGGAAAAAACGCATACGCCCTTTTTGGCCAACCAAGCAAGCTTGCAAAGGAAATCTGCACTACAATGAAGTCTCACTTCCCCCCGGTCAAAAGGGCCATCTGAAAAAAGTGTAAAATCCAGAAAGGCAGGACAGGCCATGGAGAACTGGGAGCCTTGTTATGCTGATGGGCGGGATGTAAATTGCCAACAACCACTCGCGAGAAGTGTATGGTGTTTCCTGAAACATCTAAAAAACAAAGCAACAGAGCCTAGGGCACTTCCACTTATGGTCCTATAGCTTAGGGAATTTAAAATCAAAAAGACACAGCCACCCCAAAGTTTGGAACGGCTCTGTTTACAAGAACCTCGTTTACAGTACAAGTTCAACATCGCAGAAAGTGAAAAATGATAAAGAAGTTGTGGTATTTACTTACAAAGCAATATCACTCAGCAATGAAATCTGTGTCATCAGGCCCTTAGCAGCACAATGAGTGGATTCAGGTATGATGATTCTAACTGAAATAAGTCACACAGAAAAAGAAACATCATAAGATATCAGTAATACACGGAATGTAAACTTGGCTACACAGGAACTGAATTACAGAACAGAACAGGGTCTCAAATTTAGAAAACCAACTTATGCTTGCTTAAGGGGAAAGGTGAGGTGGGGTGCTGCATAAAACCAGAGATTGAAATGAGCACAGATAAAGTTCCTTAAGCCAAATATGGAATAGACAAGAGCTACTCCTTGCTCAACGAAATGGACTCAACACCGCATATTAAACGCCTAAGAATGTACCTGACTAGTAAGTATCTTAAAACCTATGGATTGCTATGTCTCCGAAAGAGAATCAAGCATGTGTACAGGGGCATAAACGCAGCAGTGATAGGATTGGAGAGGTTCGGTGAGCAAATGAAGACCCTTTGAAGTCATATTGCATGGTACCCATTCCACGGGTTTCAACTACCCAGGTTTAAGGTATTCTTCCTTCAGCTAAAACATGCATGTGGAACCTAGAGTATGATCAACCATGTGATCGGGAGACGTGTTCAAATATGTCTCAGTTTTCGTACCCTGGTACTCGGGTGCAACATTCCAGACGCTTTACTAACACTCTCCCGACTTGGAGAGTCAGTCCCTTTAACCTCCTGTTTGGCCCAGTTTGCAATTTCTGCGGAAGATGAACAGGAATAGCGAGAACAAATGAGAGACTAGCTGGAGGTGTCTGGACGGGCAAATTTAACTCTCATTTCCCACCAGGAAGAGGAATTAACCAAAGGCTCAGCGTGCCGTGCCGGAACCAGATTAGGGCCTGAAGCCATCCTGCGGTGTTGCGGCCAGCTCACAAGAAAGCGAGTTGAAGAAAGGAGCTCAGGGGCACTGTAATTCACAAACCTGCAGAGTTATAAATGACAGCTATCATCCAAAAATAGACTGAAGTAAGGCTGCCAAGAGGACTTGAAAGCGGGGCAGAATTGCAGGAAACCGATTTCAGGAGGTAGACTGGAATTGCATTGAAAGCATAGGAAAAGAGGCAGAACGTCCACAATGATGCACTTGGCCAAAAAGGGCGTATGCGTTTTTTCCTGAATATATTCAGGAAAAAACGCATACGCCCTTTTTGGCCAACCAAGCAAGCTTGCAAAGGAAATCTGCACTACAATGAAGTCTCACTTCCCCCCGGTCAAAAGGGCCATCTGAAAAAAGTGTAAAATCCAGAAAGGCAGGACAGGCCATGGAGAACTGGGAGCCTTGTTATGCTGATGGGCGGGATGTAAATTGCCAACAACCACTCCGGAGAAGTGGATGGTGTTTCCTGAAACATCTAAAAAACAAAGCAACAGAACCTAGGGCACTTCCACTTATGGTCCTATATCTTAGGGAAATTAAAATCAAAAAGACACAGCCACCCCAAAGTTTGGAACGGCTCTGTTTACAAGAACCTCGTTTACAGTACAAGTTCAACATCGCAGAAAGTGAAAAATGGATAAAGAAGTTGTGGTATTTACTTACAAAGCAATATCACTCAGCAATGAAATCTGTGTCATCAGGCCCTTAGCAGCACAATGAGTGGATTCAGGTATGATGATTCTAACTGAAATAAGTCACACAGAAAAAGAAACATCATAAGATATCAGTAATACACGGAATGTAAACTTGGCTACACAGGAAATGAATTACAGAACAGAACAGGGTCTCAAATTTAGAAAACCAACTTATGCTTGCTTAAGGGGGAAGGTGAGTTGGGGTGCTGCATAAAACCAGAGATTGAAATGAGCACAGATAAAGTTCCTTAAGCCAAATATGGAATAGACAAGAGCTACTCCTTGCTCAACGAAATGGACTCAACACCGCATATTAAACGCCTAAGAATGTACCTGTCTAGTAAGTATCTTAAAACCTATGGATTGCTATGTCTCCAAAAGAGAATCAAGCATTTGTACAGGGGCATAAATGCAGCAGTGATAGGATTGGAGAAGTTCGTGAGCAAATGAAGACCCTTTGAAGTCATATTGCATGGTACCCATTACACGGGTCTCAACTCTCCAGGTTTAAGGTATTCTTCCTTCAGCTAAAACATGCATGTGGAACCAAGAGTATGATCATCCGTGTGAACGGGAGACGTGTTCAACTATGTCTCAGTTTTTGTACCCTGGTACTCGGGTGCAACATTCCAGACGCTTTACTAACACTCTCCCGACTTGGAGAGTCAGCGCCTTTAACCTCCTGTTTGGCCCAGTTTGCAATTTCTGCGGAAGATGAACAGGAATAGCGAGAACCAATGAGAGACTAGCTGGAGGTGTCTGGACGGGCAAATTTAACTCTCATTTCCCACCAGGAAGAGGAAATAACCAAAGGCTCAGTGTGCCATGCCGGAACCAGATTAGGGCCTGAAGCCATCCTGCGGTGTTGCGGCCAGGTCACAAGAAAGTGAGTTGAAGAAAGGAGCTCAGGGGCACTGTAATTCACAAACCTGCAGAGTTATAAATGACAGCTATCGTCCAAAAATATACTGAAGTAAGCCTGCCAAGAGGACTTGAAAGCGGGGCAGAATTGCAGGAAACCAATTTCAGGAGGTAGACTGGAATTGCATTGAAAGCATAGGAAAAGAGGCAGAACGTCCACAATGATGCACTTGGCCAAAAAGGGCGTATGCGTTTTTTCCTGAATATATTCAGGAAAAAACGCATACGCCCTTTTTGGCCAATCAAGCAAGCTTGCAAAGGAAATCTGCACTACAATGAAGTCTCACTTCCCCCTGGTCAAAAGGGCCATCTGAAAAAAGTGTAAAATCCAGAAAGGCAGGACAGGCCATGGAGAACTGGGAGCCTTGTTATGCTGATGGGCGGGATGTAAATTGCCAACAGACACTCAGGAGAAGTGTATGGTGTTTCCTGAAACATCTAAAAAACAAAGCAACAGAGCCTAGGGCACTGCCACTTATGGTCCTATAGCTTAGGGAAATTAAAATCAAAATGACACAGCCACCCCAAAGTTTGGGACACCTCTGTTTACAAGAACCTCGTTTACAGTACAAGTTCAACATCGCAGAAAGTGAAAAATGGATAAAGAAGTTGTGGTATTTACTTACAAAGCAATATCACTCAGCAATGAAATCTATGTCATCAGGCCCTTAGCAGCACAATGAGTGGATTCAGGTATGATGATTCTAACTGAAATAAGTCACACAGAAAAAGAAACATCATAAGATATCAGTAATACACGGAATGTAAACTTGGCTACACAGGAACTGAATTACAGAACAGAACAGGGTCTCAAATTTAGAAAACCAACTTATGCTTGCTTAAGGGTAAAGGTGAGTTGGGGTGCTGCATAAAACCAGAGATTGAAATGAGCACAGATAAAGTTCCTTAAGCCAAATATGGAATAGACAAGAGCTACTCCTTGCTCAACGAAATGGACTCAACACCGCATATTAAACGCCTAAGAATGTACCTGACTAGTAAGTATCTTAAAACCTATGGATTGCTATGTCTCCGAAAGAGAATCAAGCATGTGTACAGGGGAATAAACGCAGCAGTGATAGGATTGGAGAGGTTCGTGAGCAAATGAAGACCCTTTGAAGTCATACTGCATGGTACCCATTCCACGGGTTTCAACTACCCATGTTTAAGGTATTCTTCCTTCAGCTAAAACATGCATGTGGAACCTAGAGTATGATCAACCATGTGATCGGGAGACGTGTTCAAATATGTCTCAGTTTTCGTACCCTGGTACTCGGGTGCAACATTCCAGACGCTTACTAACACTCTCCCCACTTGGAGAGTCAGTCCCTTTAACCTCCTGTTTGGCCCAGTTTGCAATTTCTGCGGAAGATGAACAGGAATAGCGAGAATCAATGAGAGACTAGCTGGAGGTGTCTGGATGGGCAAATTTAACTCTCATTTCCCACCAGGAAGAGGAATTAACCAAAGGCTCAGCGTGCCGTGCCAGAACCAGATTAGGGCCTGAAGACATCCTGCGGTGTTGCGGCCAGCTCACAAGAAAGCGAGTTGAAGAAAGGAGCTCAGGGGCACTGTAATTCACAAACCTGCAGAGTTATAAATGACAGCTATCGTCCAAAAATAGACTGAAGTAAGGCTGCCAAGAGGACTTGAAAGCGGGGCAGAATTGCAGGAAACCGATTTCAGGAGGTAGACAGGAATTGCATTGAAAGCATAGGAAAAGAGGCAGAACGTCCACAATGATGCACTTGGCCAAAAAGGGCGTATGCGTTTTTTCCTGAATATATTCAGGAAAAAACGCATACGCCCTTTTTGGCCAACCAAGCAAGCTTGCAAAGGATATCTGTACTACAATGAAGTCTCACTTCTCCCCGGTTAAAAGGGCCATCTGAAAAAAGTGTAAAATCCAGAAAGGCAGGACAGGCCATGGAGAACTGGGAGCCTTGTTATGCTGATGGGCGGGATGTAAATTGCCAACAACCACTCGGGAGAAGTGTATGGTGTTTCCTGAAACATCTAAAAAACAAAGCAACAGAGCCTAGGGCACTTCCACTTATGGTCCTATAGCTTAGGGAAATTAAAATCAAAATCACACAGCCACCCCAAAGTTTGGGACACCTCCGTTTACAAGAACCTCGTTTACCGTACAAGTTCAATATCACAGAAAGTGAAAAATGGATAAAGAACTTGAGGTACTTACGTACAATGCATTATCACTCAGCAATGAAATCTATGTCATCAGGCCCTTAGCAGCATAATGAGTGGATTCAGGTACGATGATTCTAACTGAAATAAGTCACACAGAAAAAGAAACATCATAAGATATCACTAATACACGGAATGTAAACTTGGCTACACAGGAACTGCATTCCAAAACAGAACAGGGTCTCAAATTTAGAAAACCAACTTATGCTTGCTTAAGGGGAAAGGTGAGTTGGGGTGCTGCATAAAACCAGAGACTGAAATGAGCACAGATAAAGTTCCTTAAGCCAAATATGGAATAGACAAGAGCTACTCCTTGCTCAACGAAATGGACTCAACACCCCATATTAAACGCCTAAGAATGTACCTGACTAGTAAGTATCTTAAAACCTATGGATTGCTATGTCTCCAAAAGAGAATCAAGCGTGTGTACAGGCGCATAAACGCAGCAGTGATAGGATTGGAGAGGTTCGGTGAGCAAATGAAGACCCTTTGAAGTCATATTGCATGGTACCCATTACAAGGGTCTCAACTCTCCAGGTTTTAGGTATTCTTCCTTCAGCTAAAACATGCATGTGGAACCCAGAGTATGATCAACCATGTGAACGGGAGACGTGTTCAAATATGTCTCAGTTTTCCTCCCATGGTACTCGGGTGCAACATTCCAGACGCTTTACTAACACTCTCCCGACTTGGAGAGTCAGTGCCTTTAACCTCCTGTATGGCCCAGTTTGCAATTTCTGCGGAAGATGAACAGGAATAGCGAGAACCAATGAGAGGCTAGCTGGAGGTGTCTGAACGGGCAAATTTAACTCTCATTTCCCACCAGGAAGAGGAATTAACCAAAGGCTCAGCGTGCCGGGCCAGAACCAGATTAGGGCCTGAAGCCATCCTGCGGTGTTGCGGCCAGCTCACAAGAAAGCGAGTTGAAGAAAGGAGCTCAGGGGCACTGTAATTCACAAACCTGCAGAGTTATAAATGACAGCTATCGTCCAAAAATAGACTGAAGTAAGGCTGCCAAGAGGACTTGAAAGCGGGGCAGAATTGCAGGAAACCGATTTCAGGAGGTAGACTGGAATTGCATTGAAAGCATAGGAAAAGAGGCAGAACGTCCACAATGATGCACTTGGCCAAAAAGGGCGTATGCGTTTTTTCCTGAATATATTCAGGAAAAAACGCATACGCCCTTTTTGGCCAACCAAGCAAGCTTGCAAAGGAAATCTGCACTACAATGAAGTCTCACTTCCCCCCGGTCAAAAGGGCCATCTGAAAAAAGTGTAAAATCCAGAAAGGCAGGACAGGCCATGGAGAACTGGGAGCCTTGTTATGCTGATGGGCGGGATGTAAATTACCAACAGACACTCAGGAGAAGTGTATGGTGTTTCCTGAAACATCTAAAAAACAAAGCAACAGAGCCTAGGGCACTGCCACTTATGGTCCTATAGCTTAGGGAGATTAAAATCAAGAAGACACAGCCACCCCAAAGTTTGGGACGCCTCCGTTTACAAGAACCTCGTTTACAGTACAAGTTCAACATCGCAGAAAGTGAAAAATGGATAAAGAAGTTGTGGTACTCACTTACAAAGCAATATCACTCAGCAATGAATTCTATGTCATCAGGCCCTTAGCAGCACAATGAGTGGATTCAGGTATGATGATTCTAACTGAAATAAGTCACACAGAAAAAGAAACATCATAAGATATCAGTAATACACGGAATGTAAACTTGGCTACACAGGAACTGAATTACAGAACAGAACAGGGTCTCAAATTTAGAAAAGCAACTTATGCTTGCTTAAGGGGAAAGGTGAGTTGGGGTGCTGCATAAAACCAGAGACTGAAATGAGCACAGATAAAGTTCCTTAAGCCAAATATGGAATAGACAAGAGCTACTCCTTGCTCAACGAAATGGACTCAACACCCCATATTAAACGCCTAAGAATGTACCTGACTAGTAAGTATCTTAAAACCTATGGATTGCTATGTCTCCAAAAGAGAATCAAGCGTGTGTACAGGCGCATAAACGCAGCAGTGATAGGATTGGAGAGGTTCGGTGAGCAAATGAAGACCCTTTGAAGTCATATTGCATGGTACCCATTACAAGGGTCTCAACTCTCCAGGTTTTAGGTATTCTTCCTTCAGCTAAAACATGCATGTGGAACCCAGAGTATGATCAACCATGTGAACGGGAGACGTGTTCAAATATGTCTCAGTTTTCCTCCCATGGTACTCGGGTGCCACATTCCAGACGCTTTACTAACACTCTCCCGACTTGGAGAGTCAGTGCCTTTAACCTCCTGTATGGCCCAGTTTGCAATTTCTGCGGAAGATGAACAGGAATAGCGAGAACCAATGAGAGGCTAGCTGGAGGTGTCTGAACGGGCAAATTTAACTCTCATTTCCCACCAGGAAGAGGAATTAACCAAAGGCTCAGCGTGCCGGGCCGGAATCAGATTAGGGCCTGAAGCCATCCTGCGGTGTTGCGGCCAGCTCACAAGAAAGCGAGTTGAAGAAAGGAGCTCAGGGGCACTGTAATTCACAAACATGCAGAGTTATAAATGACAGCTATCGTCCAAAAATAGACTGAAGTAAGGCTGCCAAGAGGACTTGAAAGCGGGGCAGAATTGCAGGAAACCGATTTCAGGAGGTAGACTGGAATTGCATTGAAAGCATAGGAAAAGAGGCAGAACGTCCACAATGATGCACTTGGCCAAAAAGGGCGTATGCGTTTTTTCCTGAATATATTCAGGAAAAAACGCATACGCCCTTTTTGGCCAACCAAGCAAGCTTGCAAAGGAAATCTGCACTACAATGAAGTCTCACTTCCCCCCGGTCAAAAGGGCCATCTGAAAAAAGTGTAAAATCCAGAAAGGCAGGACAGGCCATGGAGAACTGGGAGCCTTGTTATGCTGATGGGCGGGATGTAAATTACCAACAGACACTCAGGAGAAGTGTATGGTGTTTCCTGAAACATCTAAAAAACAAAGCAACAGAGCCTAGGGCACTGCCACTTATGGTCCTATAGCTTAGGGAGATTAAAATCAAAAAGACACAGCCACCCCAAAGTTTGGGACGCCTCCGTTTACAAGAACCTCGTTTACAGTACAAGTTCAACATCGCAGAAAGTGAAAAATGGATAAAGAAGTTGTGGTACTCACTTACAAAGCAATATCACTCAGCAATGAATTCTATGTCATCAGGCCCTTAGCAGCACAATGAGTGGATTCAGGTATGATGATTCTAACTGAAATAAGTCACACAGAAAAAGAAACATCATAAGATATCAGTAATACACGGAATGTAAACTTGGCTACACAGGAACTGAATTACAGAACAGAACAGGGTCTCAAATTTAGAAAAGCAACTTATGCTTGCTTAAGGGTAAAGGTGAGTTGGGGTGTTGCATAAAACCAGAGATTGAAATGAGCACAGATAAAGTTCCTTAAGCCAAATATGGAATAGACAAGAGCTACTCCTTGCTCAACGAAATGGACTCAACACCGCATATTAAACGCCTAAGAATGTACCTGACTAGTAAGTATCTTAAAACCTATGGATTGCTATGTCTCCGAAAGAGAATCAAGCATGTGTACAGGGGCATAAACGCAGCAGTGATAGGATTGGAGAGGTTTGGTGAGCAAATGAAGACCCATTGAAGTCATATTGCATGGTACACATTCCACGGGTTTCTACTACCCTGGTTTAAGGTATTCTTCCTTCAGCTAAAACATGCATGTGGAACCCAGAGTATGATCAACCATGTGATCGGGAGACGTGTTCAAATATGTCTCAGTTTTCGTACCCTGGTATTCGGGTGCAACATTCCAGACGCTTTACTAACACTCTCCCGACTTGGAGAGTCAGTCCCTTTAACCTCCTGTTTGGCCCAGTTTGCAATTTCTGCGGAAGATGAACAGGAATAGCGAGAACCAATGAGAGACTAGCTGGAGGTGTCTGGACGGGCAAATTTAACTCTCATTTCCCACCAGGAAGAGGAATTAACCAAAGGCTCAGCGTGCCGTGCCAGAACCAGATTAGGGCCTGAAGCCATCCTGCGGTGTTGCGGCCAGGTCACAAGAAAGCGAGTTGAAGAAAGGAGCTCAGGGGCACTGTAATTCACAAACCTGCAGAGTTATAAATGACAGCTATCGTCCAAAAATAGACTGAAGTAAGGCTGCCAAGAGGACTTGAAAGCGGGGCAACATTGCAGGAAACCGATTTCAGGAGGTAGACTGGAATTGCATTGAAAGCATAGGAAAAGAGGCAGAACGTCCACAATGATGCACTTGGCCATAAAGGGCGTATGCGTTTTTTCCTGAATATATTCAGGAAAAAACGCATACGCCCTTTTTGGCCAACCAAGCAAGCTTGCAAAGGAAATCTGCACTACAATGAAGTCTCACTTCCCCCCGGTCAAAAGGGCCATCTGAAAAAAGTGTAAAATCCAGAAAGGCAGGACAGGCCATGGAGAACTGGGAGCCTTGTTATGCTGATGGGCGGGATGTAAATTGCCAACAACCACTCGGGAGAAGTGTATGGTGTCTCCTGAAACATCTAAAAAACAAAGCAACAGAGCCTAGGGCACTGCCACTTATGGTCCTATAGCTTAGGGAAATTAAAATCAAAAAGACACAGCCACCCCAAAGTTTGGGACGCCTCTGTTTACAAGAACCTCGTTTACAGTACCAATTCAACATCGCAGAAAGTGAAAAATGGATAAAGAAGTTGTGGTATTTACTTACAAAGCAATATCACTCAGCAATGAAATCTATGTCATCAGGGCCTTAGCAGCACAATGAGTGGATTCAGGTATGATGATTCTAACTGAAATAAGTCACACAGAAAAAGAAACATCATAAGATATCACTAATACATGGAATGTAAACTTGGCTACACAGGAACTGAATTCCAAAACAGAACAGGTTCTCAAATTTAGAAAACCAACTTATGCTTGCTTAAGGGGAAAGGTGAGTTGGATTGCTGCATAAAACCAGAGATTGAAATGAGCACAGATAAAGTTCCTTAAGCCAAATATGGAATAGACAAGAGCTACTCCTTGGTCAACGAAATGGACTCAACACCGCATATTAAACGCCTAAGAATGTACCTGACTAGTAAGTATCTTAAAACCTATGGATTGCTATGTCTCCGAAAGAGAATCAAGCATGCGTACAGGGGCATAAACGCAGCAGTGATAGGATTGGAGAGGTTCGTGAGCAAATGAAGACCCTTTGAAGTCATATTGCATGGTACCCATTCCACGGGT